>NC_092759.1:52172913-52487805 GCF_047496795.1 Chiloscyllium punctatum | reverse complement strand
TGCAGTGTCAGTGATGCCAGCCTTACGCAGTTTCAGAGTCAAGGAACTTGTCACCATGTGTTATCGTTCAGTTCCCAGTGTACGGCTCTCCATGTTGGACAGGATATTTGAGCATCTTTGACATTCGTCATTGGAAAATGTCCAAAAACAGAAATTGCTGAAGAAATTGCTGAAGATGTTGCAGCATTTTATGGAGTGAATGCAGATATAAACTTTCAGGTCCAGTGAACCTTCCACAAAGCGCCCAGTATCTCCAGCAATTTTTGGTGTTTTTATTTCCAGAATCGATCTTTATTTTTTAATTGAAAATATGTTCTGTGCCCCTATTCACTTCTGGAGAAACTCAGCAGGTCTGTCAGCATCTGCAGAGACAGAGAAACAGAATTAGTGTTTCAAGTCTAGTGTGACGCTTCTTCAGAACTCAAAATGATAGGAAAATGTGCTTTTAATCACTAGCCAGAGTTGGGGAATGGGTGACAGGGGAAAGAGGGTGTGGCAAAAGATAAAAGAAGATTCTGTCAAACTGGTTTAAATTAAGATGTGATGGGGAAATGGGTTCTCTCTATTGAGTGCAAGATTAGGAAGACACAAGCACACAAGGTAATTGGGAGGCCAGGAGGGGGAATGTTGACTGTGTATTATTATAAAGATATGGCCATAGATACGTTTTCATTGTCGAGATCATCACCCCCGTTAGACAAATAAATTGAGGTTTGTGACTTGTTATTGGACTAAATTAGCTTTTCATGCTGCCTCAGTCTTGTAATAAGGAGAAAAACAAATAATAGCATGAAGTTTTGGCTGAGTATTGTTTTACTGTCATGTTTAATATAGTTTCAAATTTGCAGTACTTTTCTTTAAATGTTTGTTCTTGAAGTTAGTGTCAGATGGAGTATAGAAGGTTGTCAGCTGACGTTATAGAAGTTTATGAAATCATGAGAGGTATGGATCGGGTGAATAGCCAAGGGCTTTTCCACAGGAGGGGAGAGTTCAAACATAGAAGGCATAGGTTTAAGGTGAAAGGGGAAAGATTTAAAAGGGACGCAGGGGCAGTGTTTTTATACAGAGTGGTATGGGTATGGAATGAGCTGTCAGATGAAGAGTGGTAGATGCCAGTACAGCTATAACATTTAAAACTCATTTGGATAAACATACGAATGGGAAACATTTAGAGGTCTATGGGCCAAATGAAAGCAGATGGGGCCAGTTTAGTGTGGAAAACCTGGCCAGCATGGACATTAAGAACAGGTTCACACAGTGTCAGTGTGGGTTTGTGAAAGGGAAATTATATTTTGCCCTGTAAGATCATGCAAAGATTTTTGGAGATGCCTGAAAATATAACAAGCGGACTTGATAAATGGGATCTGGTAGACAAGAAGCTTTCCAGTGATTTTCCGCAGGGTATTACAAAATAAAAGATATTATTCAAGCCGGAAGCTTGTAGGATGACGGATAATGTATTAACATGCGATGATGATTGGTTAACACATAGAAATCGGAGAGTCAGGATTAATGGATCTTTATGATCAAGGTGTATCTGCTGGAGCACCACACATATCAGTCCGATGGCATCAGTTATTGCAATCTATACTGACAGTCTGAAGGAGGGAGTTGAGTGCAATATACATCCGAGTTTGTCGAAGACACTGAGAACCAAAAGGCTGGCTGCTATATAATGGAGAGGACTTCCAGAAAAGGAGGAGTACAAAGTGATTGGAGTCTTCCTGAGTATGAAACATAACATCAGCATGCTGATGCAGCAAGTAATTAGGTTGGAAAATTAACCGGCTTGCAGAGATGAAAGGGTTGAGTTATTCAGAATCTCTATAATGGTGAGGGGATTATTCATTGCTGTTTAAATGAATGAAGAGGGATACTGCTGAAATGTACAAGATACAGAGCGGGCTTGAGAAGGTAGATGTTGAGTGGTTGCTCCCATTCCTGGGCAGAGTGTCGAACTCGAGGATATAGATACCGAATAAGGATCATCGATTTCAATCTGAGATGCAAAGTTATGTCTTCTCACAGAAGGTAGTGAATATCTGGAATTCCCTAACCCAGAGAAATGTGGAGAGATACAGGAGTCAGCAAGGAAGTGCAGTTGAGCCCTGGAGTAGATCAGCCATATTATTATTTTATGACAGGGCTAGCTTGAGGGGGAGAATGACCTACTTCCGTTCCTATTTATTAATTTCACATGTTACGCTATTGGAAACTAACGGTTATTTTCCTGGAAGTCGTGTTGCACAATGTTGCATTTAGAGACAGCAGATGATTTGTTTGGGTTAACCGTAGGTGGGGTATGGGGGCTGGATACCCAGCGTATCTAGGTCTGTAACATGACCCACATCTGGATCAGAGTTTACAGAGAGGGGAAGCCTGGAAAGAGAGCTTGGGGATGGTGGTCGGTTCCAGACCCAGCCTGGATTTTCCAAGTACTTTTCCGATACTACACCTAACCAACGGAGTGGCCTCGATGTGCCTCTGTGTAGCAGGTCCGAAGGGTTGAACGTAACATCAGAACATGGGGCTGAGGGACATGAGTGGGCCATTCGGCCCATTGACACTACTCCACCAGTAAATAAGGTTGTGCTTCATCTCATTGTGTTCCCAGCTGCACTTTGCTCCCGATGCAACATTATCCCTGATTCACATGTTTGTGGAAAATCATTTTATATTATATCGAAGCCAGCCTCGATATAATATAAAGATTCAGCCATCCCAAACTTCCGGGAAAGAGATTCCCCACTAGAATAAAATCTCACTTGGTGAATTTCTCCGAATTCCTGCTCTGACTGAGGTTGGAGGGTGTCACTGTTTCATTTTCATCCCAGTCCTCCACTGCTCCCAACAAATTTAAAATGTAGCTTAAAAATGTGTTGCTGGAAAAGCGCAGCAGGTCAGGCAGCATCAAAGGAGCAGGAGAATCGACGTTTTGGGCATATGCCCTTCTTCAGCAATGAGGAGGGTGTGCCAAGCAGGCTAAAATAAAAGATAGGGAGAAGGGACTTGGGGGAGGGGCGTTGGGAATACGATAGGTAGAAGGAGGTTAAAGTGAAGGTGTTAGGCCAGAGAGGGGTGGTTCGGAGAGGTCGGGAAGAAGATTGCAGCTCAAGAAGGTGGTGCTGAGTCTGAGGGACTGAGAAAAGGTGGGGGGAGGGGAAATGAAGAAGCTGGAGATATCTGCATTCATCCCTTGTGGTTGGAAGGTTCCTAGGCGGAAGATGAGGCGCTCTTCCTCCAGGGTGGTGTTGCCACGGTCTTGTGATGGAGGAGGCCAAGGATCTGCATGTCCTTGGTGGAGTGGGAGGGGGAGTTAAAGTGTTCAGGGACGGGGTGGTTGGGTTGGTTGGTGCGGGTGTCCCAGAGGTGTTCTCTGAAACTTTCTGCCAGTAGGCGGCCTGTCTCCCCAATGTATAGGAGGCCACATCGGGTGCAGCAGATGCAGTAAATGATGCGTGTGGAGATGCAGGTGAATTTCTGACGGATATGGAAGGATCCATTGGGGCCTTGGAGGGAAGTGAGGGGGGAGGTATGGGCACATGTTTTGCATTTCTTGCAGTTGCAGGGGAAGGTGCTGGGAGTGGAGGTTGGGTTGGTGGGGGGTGTGGATCTGACGAGGGAGTCGCGGAGGGAGTGGTCTTTCCGGAACGCTGAAAAGGGTGAGGGAGGAAATATATCCTTGGTGGTGGGGTCTGTTGGAGCTGGCGGAAATGATGAAGGATGATACGATGTATCTGGAGGTTGGTGGGGAGGTAGGTGAGCACCAGTGGGGTTCTGTCCTTTTGGCGATTGGAGGGGCGGGGTTCATGGGCAGAGGAGCGGGAAGTGGAGGAGATGCGGTGGAGAGCATTGTCAACCACGTCTGAGGGGAAATTGTAGTCTTTGAAGAAGCAGGCCATCTGAGTTGTTCAGTATTGGAATTGGTCCTCCTGGGAGCAGATGCGGCGGAGGCGAAGGAATTAGGAACATGGGATGGCGTTTTTACAGGGGGCAGGGAGGGAGGAGGTGTAATCTAGGGAGCTGTGGGAGTCATTCGGTTTATAGTAAACATCCGTGTTGAGTCAGTCGTCCGAGATAGAAATGGAGAGGTCTAGGAAGGGGAGGGAGGAGTCTGAGAAGGTCCAGGTAAATTTGAGGTCGGGGTGGAAGTTGTTCGTAAAGTTGATGAACTATTCTCCTCGTAAACTTTAAATGTAACCAGGTTGATGAAATGGCCGATCATAAAGTTCTCAGACTGCATCAGGTTCAGTGACAGGAACAAGTCAGACAGATTTCTTTAGTCAGCCACAAATAACTAATAGAACTGACGGATGTGCATGGTGGATTTCTGGTTAGCACTGCTACCTTCCATCATCATGGAGCTGCGTTCAATACCAACCTGAGGCGACGCTATGTGTGGAGTTTGAGCATTCTGTATGCAGTTATCTGTGTGGGTTTCCTCCCAATGCTCCAATTTCCTCCAACAGTCCAAAGATCCGCAGCTTAGAGTGGTTTGGCCATGCTAAATTGCCCATCGTCCCCAGGGATGTGTAGGTTAGGTAGGTTAGTCATGGGAAATGCAGGGTTACTTGGATAGGGAAAGGGGGCAGGTCCGGTGGATGCTGTTTGGGGGGTCAGTGTGGAGTTGATGGATGGGATGTCCTGCTTCCACACTGTAGGGATTCTGTGAAAATGACAAGAAATTTGGACGATATCCAGTGGGTATCTATCTGATCCACTCTCGTCGAGGTCTTGTATGTTTCAATAAGATCATCCCTCTTTCCAAGACTGACCTGTTAAATCCTTCATAATATAAGGTACTCATTCCTGGAATGCGTGAAGTGAAACATCTCGGAACTGCTCCAATATAATTATATCCTTTATCAGATAAGGAAACAAAGAAAAAATAATCTCACACTCAGATCTTGCGTTTTATTTTTGTTTTCTCAGTGTTGTGGTTCTTTGAAACTCTCTTCCACACAGAGCATTGGAGGCAGAGTTATTGAATAATTTTGAGGCACAGACAGAAGGTTAATAAATAACAACAGTGTCGAGGATTATCGGGGATTGGCAGTAATGTGCGGTGTGGGGGGAAATGTAGACAGTGGTACCAAATGACACTGCTCCAGAACATCCAGGAATATAATTCAAAACGAATGTTAAGGGGGAAGCCCAGATGGCGGCGATCTGGAAGGTCTGTTTTACTGGGGTCTGCATCACAGCACAGACTAAGTGTATCTCTAACCCACCCCATACCAGCCAGTTACTTAGCATTCAGCACTAAAAAGAGCGATAGAATCTTTACTCATCCCGTTTCGTCAAGTGGAAATGACAAAACATGGGAAAGGATCGAGCAAGTCCCAACACATGGTGCACCCGACAGAAGCATCGAGCAGGCCTGAGGTTGTAGCTGCAACCCACTCTGCTCGTTCAATAGACCCAGTTACTCACCAGGCCTTTGTCACTGAGTTCACCAACTAAAGTGAAATGATTGAAGACATGACTGAACAGAAGTTCAGCTGTGGCTCGAACCGCTGCCAGACGTGCTGCAAAAACATGAGCAGCAACGAGACAGCCTTGGAAACAGAACATACAATGTCAAGTGCCGAAATGCATTGACAGAGACTGCGATCAATTCCTCTCCGGAGAGGATCCTCCCCCTTGAAATACAGGTCCATACCTTAACTGAACAAGGACACCACCTCGAGAACAGGGACTGGATGAAGAATGTTCACATTGTCGATCTGCTGGGCCAGACGGCAGGTGGTCAGCTTTGATCTGGCTGCTGTGATTCCTTCACTTTGAAGCTGAAGAGGGACGGGTGAAGACACTTCATTCGGTTACGGCACGGAGGTCAGACTCAGACCAACGCCTTCCCCCTGTCCTTGTGCGGTTACATAGTTACAGGGATAAACAAAGACTGATGGAAGCTCAGTGTGGTTTCCGATGGCTTTAATTCACGAGAGCTCCAGGATTATATTCTTTCAGGACTTTTCAGCATCGGTGATTCAGGAAAGAAAATCTTTTGATGATATCAAGAGAAGAGTAAGGGAACTCGGGATTCACTATTCCTTACGGTTCCCAGCGGTGCTCCTTATTGCTTTGAATGGATCAGTGAACTCGTCTGACTCTCCAGAGAAAGCAAAAACTTTGTGGACATTTTAAAGTAAGCTGGATGTTTAGATAATCATGTTTCTCCCTGAAAGAATTTTTGTTGGATTTTTGTGATATTAACCAGTGTAAAATTATAGTCGGGGATGGGTCGAGTGCACACTTTTAACTTCTTCATTAGTATTACTACTCGATTTCTCTTTCTTTGCTTGTGTCTGAGGTGTGGCTCAAGCTGGAGGGAGTTACAAAGGTAGTTGTGATGACAAAATACCGACCTAAGGACAGTTGAAGCCGGATTTCTGTTATTAATTGCCTTGAATGCCATATTGGTAGTGGGCAGTTTTGCGATATGTAAGCATCCCCAATTGGAGGGGGATAATTCCCCTGTAAAGTGTCATTGGCACTTGGGATTTTGTTTCGTTCATTTTTTTATGTGTTTAACTTTGGAAAGTTTCGTGAGCTTGTTAGTTGTAGTAGTTTTAGTTTGTATAGTTTTTAGCGTCGCTGAGTCTTTTATCATTAATGCTCAGCGATGTGTAATTCGATGTGAAACTCTCTCGAATTCAAAATTGTTGCTGCAGTGTGTTATGCATTATTATGTGCTTAAAATGGTGTACCTGACACATTAAGGGCAGTGATCTGCCAGTCAATAGGAAAAATGTAATTTCTCGTCTTAAAAAAACCGGGGGGGGGGGGGGGGGGGTGGATGTTGCTCCATTGCTGGAGAGGCACCGTAATGACAAGGAACATTTGACGTGACAGCAGGGCAGCTTTAATCGGGTTTATTTCGCGTCTTTTATTACTAGGACTAGGGGAAAAGTCATAATGGATAGTAAGTATCTTCCATTTAAATTACTAGATTGTATTAAAACCTCGTGGAAGGATCACAATCCTCAAAGCCTTGAACTATGGGAATTAATGCAGTATTTTGAATGTTTATTGCCACCCAGTGCACCCTCTTAAAATCCTGGTAGATGCATTTCCCAAATTAAGTTATCTTGTATCGTGGCACATTATTGTAAAAGGATATTTCAACTGTCTTATGCACCCCACGGTGGACATAATGTCCAAAGGTGTCCAATACCCTCGTTATCATGTACGTAATTAGTGGATTTGTGTGCAGAACCAGAGCTGGTGGATGTCGGGAGGCAGATATACTTCACAAGTAGAGATTTTATATTCTTCTTGAACCCACGTAAATGGCACACGAGGGTTGATGTTTTCCCCATCCCTGAAACAATCTTTGATACATTGGCATCCTGCACAATTGAGAATATTACCCCAACATACCTGCCCCAGAAGTGGGATCGAAGTCACATACTGTTTGCAGTTGAAGGTCTTATATTTTTGTCAAATCCGCAATTTCGGAAGCTCACGTTATGCAATGTATTGTCGCCTTTTTGGGCTTTAAGATTATTTTACAAAGTTGGAGGCCATGCCTATGGGAGGTCTTAGGGAAATACCTGATTTTGAGGGTAAATCCTGTTTTCCTTTTAAATGGACGTGGAGGTAGGGGAGGTTTCTCTACTTCAGTATATTCATTACATCCGTTTTTGATCATATATTAAACGTGAACTATGTCCATTTGTTGGAAAAATTAAACAAGACCTTCAAAGAAGGGAGGCACTTCCAATATCCTGGCTAGGTCGGATAGCTCTTCTTAAAATGAATGTCCTTCCTCATTTACTATACCCTGTATGAATGCTTCCTTTGATGTTTCCCAGACAAACATTTAGGAGACTTTATGGCTGGTTTAGCTCTTCCATTTGGGGCCATAAGCGACTCTCTATCAAACTAACCAAATTGTAACAACCCCGCAGATTGTGGTGAGTAGATCTCCCATATGAAAAGCGATGAATTCAAGTCTTTTTTTATCCTATGTTAGTGCCTGGGCCGCTGGGCGTCAATAGGATTAGATACTGAACACTCTCAGACGAAGTGAACCCTTATTAGTCTGCTGGTTTTAAACAAAATGACATCATTTATGGAGTATTGTCATGACCAAATAATTATCAATACTGTTAAGGCATGAATGACAATGCGTCAGATCGCGGGTAATACAGCCAAAACCTTGTTTCTTACACCTATAATTGATATACTGCGTTGTCATCCTGGGAATAATGGAGTCCAGTTTTAAACTGTGGGCAGCCAGGGGTGTACCTTGCTTGAGTGATTTAGAATTAGCAGAATCCTTACAGTGTGGACGCAAACCCTTGGGCCCTGCAAGTCCACTTTGACCCTCTGAAGAGTAGCCCACCCAGACCCATTCCTCTACCATCCGATACTTCCCCTGACTAATGACCCAACCTAGCCATCACTGAACACTATGGGTCCTTTATCAATGATCAATTCATCTAACCAGCACATCTTTGGACTGTGGGAGGAAACCCACACAGACACGGCGTGAGTATGTTAACTCCACACAGCCAGGTACCCAAGGCCGGAACCAAATTCTGGACCCTGGTACTGTGAGGCAGCAATGCTCACCACTGATCCACCACATGTTATTTGAGGGAGAAACAATGATGTCATTGAATCAAATAACTCGTACGTATGGACTGGCTAGTTGAGACCTTTTCTCTTTCTTTTCCAGATCAGAGATTTGATTTAAAAAAAAACCACACTTTTATCAGACTCTTACAGATCCGATAGAGAGAAGAGGGTGTTTATTGCTTACAATACACTCTCTGTCAGTACCCTCCATCATTAGTTGGAGAGTGTCCACTCAGACGAGACTGTGCAGCTTTGTAATGTCTGCAAGAGAGAGTTGGGGGTTCAGGCCACTTCGGAGACATGGGAGGATATTTGTGAAAATGCTCGAAGAATTTCATCTGCAATAGGACCCATTCCATGCAGTTGAAAATTCTTCATAGGGTCTACCTGACCCTAGATTATCTCCCAAAATTCAAAGTGGGATTATCTTAAGCATGTCCAAAATGCAGAATGACTACAGGCACTCTTACTCGTTGCTTGTGGTCCTGCTGCAGGCTTCAGATATATGGGAGCACTGTGGTAGGTGTGATAGAGTGGGTCGAGGGGACTGAATTGGATATGAACCTGGTTTCTCTTTCCCTGGGCCTGCCCAGGGTACTTTCCATAGATGCACATGTGAAAAAATATCCTTAATTTATGTGCTAGGAAGAGCATTCTGTTTTGTTGGATGTCTGAAACCACACCCCTCCCCCCGCCACCCCGGGTCTGTTGGGTCGTCGTAAGCTCTTCATGGAGAATATCCCTTTGGACTTTCTCACTAGCATGGTGCACCAAAATACAGAGATTTATATAAGACCATGGTAGACCTTTTTGGATTACCGTGATACAGGCTTATCTGCCACTCTCAGAAGGGCTTTTATACAGCCCTGACGACATTTTCTAATGAATCTTATATCCAAAGAGGAAGAATAATGAACATAAAAAGGGATATCAGTTAATAGTCTTGAAGAATGACAGCTATCATTTTGGTACGCTGAGCTGCATTATTTATTCATTGTTTATTGTTTATTTTTGTTTTTCTACTGTCCGTTTCGTGTTTTTAACTTGTTTTGTATGTACATGCACATGGGTGTAATTTTGATCAGTTACTTGAGTTATGTTGTTATTGGTTTATTATAATATTAAAATTCTCTTTTTCAATAAAGATATTTTTGTAAGTATTAAAATGCTAACATTGATAGAATAGAGTCCCAAAGAACTCTCATTAGAGAGAACACTCATGGTGGTTTATCCTGAGGGTCACCACATCTCAGGTGATGGGCTGAGGTTGAGAGACTGTCCCCTTCATGGTAACCTTTGTCAATGTGATGAACTGAACCTGTGCTGTTGGCCGCCCTCTTCATCACAAACCAACCATCCTGCCAACCGAGTGGGAGACTGTGGAACTGTAACACACAGTAACAGTCACAGACAAAGGGTAAGAGAAACATTCATAACAAGGAAAGTGGTACAGTTCAGGTAACGCTCAAGATAACGGCTGAGGGTAAAAACGTTCTCTGCTCGAAATTGTATTTTATAACAAGACGTGTTTAGAAGCTGTTTTTGGTTTAATATCATTAAGGTGAGTCAAGTGAAATAACCAGAATTACTAAATGTGATTGGATATATAAAAACATAAAATATGTGTAGATTTTTGTTTTTTTCTGTGTAAAGCATGCTGACCGTTGCATGAAATTATAAAGATGATGGAATATACTGTTAGGAGAGTGCATTCTATGGGAAATGCCCTCAAACAGGTGCTTGAAGAAAACTGGGGTAAAAGTGCCTGAGTGCCGCCTGGACAGTGACAAGAACCCAGCGGGTTGAATGACTGAACGTTCCTGTAACATGGAGCTGAGAAAAGCATCAGATCAGCCGGCTCATTATTAAATGCTAGAGCATGTTTGAAGGGCTAAATGGCCTCGACGTGGTTTGAAATGTGTGCGATTTGGAAAACGTGCATCTCTACTCCTTCCCCTTATGTGTTACACACTGGGGCACTACCATTTTCCTGAAACTGGGCATTATTTGAAACACTATCTGGAACATTCCATAATTGGTATTCTCCAGAATATTATTTAACTGTGTTGGGGGTATTGTAAAGGCGAGAGGGAGAGAGAGAGAGAGAGAGAGAGAGAGAGAGAGAGAGAGAGAGAGAGAGAGAGAGCGAAGCTGCTGCATGCCGCAGTGAGAGAGGTGGAGCATGAGCCTCGTTCGTGCTATAACAGATATACAGTGAGTGTGAGGGAACAGAGGCAATATGGTGACCCTTAACCTGACAGAGCGGGGAACGTTCTTGATGCTTGTCCTGTCTTGCTGGACATTTCTTAAGGCCGCAGAAACTGTACTGAGCTGGGTGCCGAGCACAGATCATGCTCGGTGGGGCTGGTGGTTTGGCCCCCACTGGGAAGGGAATGGACCACCTCTGTACTCGCCCATCCATTATGCACACCATGCACCGTCAACAAACTGTGGTATAATTGCCCTTTATCTGCCATGCTCGGGGTAAACTGTACAGGGCAGCTCCAAACTGAGAAAGCTCAGTCGTGTGCCACTTGGCTATTTAAGGATGGCACCAGTGCCAGGGAACACGGAATATCTATGGACATCCGGGCGACTGTGAGTACCTCCAATCATGATGGGTGGGAGAATCGGGCTGGCATTCAATGAGAGGTGGGTGGGGTGGGTGGCATTTAATGAGGTGAGTTCGATAAGATAGCACCAGGAAACTAGCTCAGCTTCGTACAGACAATCCCTCTGTCACACTCAATGAAAATGACACTGAGACAAATTACTGTTTTATACAATTCAATGAAAAGAAGACTCTGCTGTCCTCACTCCCAGTTACAAAGCTACAGAACAAATGCTCATTCAAAACTCTCCATCGCCTGAACTCAGAGCAATATTTCCTTCATTCATAATTATTCATAATACTGACCCGTGTTGCATGATACTATCGAACTGTCTTCATTTCAGCATTCTGAAACCCTGTGAACATATCTTTCCATGACATTTTTTCTCAGTCTGTCCTTCTCTGTCTCTATCCTGAAACACACGTATTTACAGTCATGCGTTTCTACTGCATTAAAACAGGCCCTTCAGCCCAGCTGGTGCATGACGTCCAAAATGTACATCCACACTCACCCCATTTCCCTGCCTTTGCTCCTTTCCTATCGATGTATTTATCCAAATACCTTTTTAATGTGGTTATTGTACCCACCTCAACCACTTCCACTGCCCGCTCAGTCCATATGCAAAACGGAGTTTGTGTAAAAAGGTTGACCCTCAGGTTCCTTTTTATGTTTATGCTCTCCGAACATGAACAGATGTCCTCTTGTCCTTGGTTTCCCAAACTTGCAAAAAAAATTGAAATAATCATCCTATGCATGGCTCTCATGACTTGATAAGAGCTACACTTCTATATGAACCCCCTCAGTTTTCTCCGCTGTAAAGAAATATGTTCTAACCCGTCCAACTTCTCCCTATAGCTCAGACACTTTAGCCCAGGAAACATCTTTGTAAATTTCTTCTACATTCTTTCTAGTTCAATAATATCCTTTCTAGGGCAAGGTGAACAAAACTGAGCACAATACTTTAACTGCAGACTGAACAACATCCTGTGCAACTGCAACATAATGTCCCAACTTCTATACTCAATGCCCTGATATAGTCCAGTGTGCCAACAGCCTTCTTCACTGTGCTGTATATCTACGACTCAAATTCAGACAACCGTGCACCTGATTTCCAACATCCTTTTGTTCCACTACATTCCTTAAGGCCCTCTCATTCACCATTAAACTCCAACCTGAATTTGACTTTCAAAAATGAAAGACGTCGTACTTATCTATATTAAATTCCATTTGCTATTTCTCAGCCCTCTTCCCCAGCTGATCAAGGTTCTGCTGCAATTTCTGATAATGTTCCTCACTGTCAATGATGCCTCCGATTTTAGTGTCATCTGCAAGCTTACTAGCTTTGTATTGTGCACTCAGGTCCAAATCATTGATCTAGCTAACAAGCTGCAATGGGCCCAGCACCGAGTCCTGAGGCACTCCACTAGTCACAGGCCTCCAGTACGACAAGCATACCTGCACCATAGCCATTTGCTTCATAAAGTCAAACCAATGGCGTCGACAAATTGCCAGTTTACCTTGGAGTCCATGCAATCTAACCTTTTAGTGCGGCCTTTCATGTGGAATCTTACCAAATGCCTTACTGAAATCCATATAGATTATGTCGACCACCCTGCCCTCGACAACTTTCCTTGTCACTTACTCAAAAAACTCTAACAAAATTTGTAAGGCATGATCTGCCACGCACCAAGCTATGATGACTGCTCCAAGTCAAACTCTGTCTTCCCAAATGCATGCATATCTTGTATCTCAGAACCTTCTCAAGTGGTTTACCGAAAACAGATGTGAACCTTACCGGTCTATATTTCCCAAGTATTTATTTGCAGCCTTTCTTAAAGAAGGACATTACATTTGTTACCGCCCAGTCTTCCGGGACTTTGGCCCTTGAACTTCCTTCTCTCGCCTCTTGCAGTGCTCTTGGATATATCTGGTCAGCCCCAAGAGATGTATCTGACTTTATGCATTCTAATATGTCCAACAGCACCTCTCCTGTGACATGGACAGTACCAAGATATGACAATTAACCTCCCAAAGTTCACAGGTCTTCATGTCTTTCTTCATGGTAAACACAGAGGGGAAATTGAGGACCTCACCCATCTCTTGTGGTTTTGCACATGCATGCTCATTTTGGTATGTAAGGCGTCCTATCTCTCTCTAATTGTTCTTTTTCTTTACTATACTGAATTTGGGTTCACCCTAATCTTCTCAGCCAAGGCTATCTCATACACCCTTTTTGCCTTCCTGATCTCCTGCTTCAGTAAACTCCTGTATCCCCTGTATACCTCCAGGGATTCCCTTGGTCCCAGCTGCCTGTACCTGAGCCACGCCTAATTTTTTTTTGCTCTCTAAAGCCTCAATATCTCTTGTTATCCAGGGTTTTCTCTTCCAGCCTCACTTTCCCTTCACCCTCAAAGGAACATGCAGTTCTGGAACTCGAGCTATCTCAATTTTACAGCCCTCCCTCGTGCCCGACATCCTTTTACCTGAAAACAAACTACTCCAATTAACCCCTGCAATCCCCTGTCTAATTCCAACAAAATATGCCTTGCCCCAATTTAGAACTTGAATCTGTGGACCAATTATTTCCCTCCCATAACTATTTTAAAATTAATACAGCGCTAGTCACTTTTCCCAAAATACTCCCCCACTTTATCACCGTCACCTATGCATCCCTATTTCCCAACAGTAGGTCGGGTTTGTCCCTTCCCGTGTAGGACCCTTTGTATCCTGCTTGGGAAACATTCTTGAACAAACTTAAGAAATTACGTTCTTAACCATCTGGATGTCCCAGTCTATGTTAGGAAAATTTAAATCACCTATTATGACAATCCTAATGCTCCTGATACTCTCACCAGTTTTCCTGCATATTTGTTCCTCTAATTCCCATTGATGATTTGGAGGCTTATAGTGCAACCACTGAAACATCACCATCCCCCTCCTACTTCCTTGTACCATTCACAAAACCACATCAGATATTATGTCAGTTATTTCATCTTTAAATACTTGTGTGATACTCGCCTTAATCAGAACTATTGGTATTTCAATTGTTTCCATTTACATGTCTCCCTTGCAATGATTTTCACATCTGTAGCAAAACTTGTCAAGGTACAGTGGAGATATGGCGCTGTAACTGGATGGGAGCTGCACATCCTGTCAATTCCAGCAAGTTTCCCCACACTGGGCAGTGATCTAACACAGTGTTACCGAAAACTGGACCAACCTGTGTTTATGTATGAATGAACCTGTGCTGTCTGCACAGCTCCTCACGCTGGACATTTATCCCAGGATTATAGATCAAGTATTCATGTGGGCTGCACAGATTTCCATTCTGGATATTGTTGGGTTGCATTCAGCAGTACGCTAGCCATATCTACACAGTACCCCATCCTGAATGTATTATGGTTGGGCTGTTTATGTGAGTTGGATTGCGAATGTGAGAGAACTAAACATCTGGCAATACCTTTATTTTGTGTTTTCATTCTTGTGATTGGACCCTTCAAATCCTGACTCATCCGGTTAGACCCGACCCTCTGGATGAGTGATGGTGACTGTTTTTAAAGCATCTGGGTGTGCAACATGACCAACAATGGAGCAGAGGCTGCAGAGAGGACAGTCTCCGTAAAATGGAATCAGGAAATCACAGTCAGATCAGCCGTGGACTTATTGAATGGTGGGGCAGGATTAAATGGACCATAAATGCAACTTATTCATGTATTTATATTTGTTCCAAGCAAACTCCTCTTCTCTCCCAATGTCCCATACTGGTGGAAAGTGAGTCACCTCCTCCTGCTCCTGCGTAACAGGATCCTGGGGCCTCACTAGCCTACAGTTTTCCCTTTGGCCCAGTTTCGAACAGTTGAGCGACGGCCTCCTGTTCCTGTTCCTGTTCCTGTTCCCGTGTCCCAGTCTCAAGCAGTTGAGTGACTCCCTCCTGTTTCTGTGTCCCAGCTTCGAGCAGTTGAATGACTGCCTCCTGATGCCAAGTCTGTGAAAGTAGCTGTCCTCCTCCTGTTCCTGTAACAGGCTCCAATAGCTCTGTGCTCACTCCTGCTACTGTGGAATGGAATTGAGGGACTGAATAGCCTCTTCACATTCCTTACAGCTTCTGTTGACTAAAGGCAATTCTCCTGATTCTGTAAATCACCATCAAAATCTGAATGATGTATTTTTGTATTTTACTCTCAGTAATTGAGCAAACCAGCTGACTTACACAATTCAGAAGCTGAATAGCTTCCTCCTGTTCCTGTGTTATACACTAAAGAGGCAATAGAGTCTCAGAGATGTACAATACAGAAAAAGATCCTTCAGTCCGGTCGTCTATGCCGACCAAATATCCTAAATAAGTCTCGTTCCCCTTGGCCCATTTGGACCATTTCCCTCTAAACATCTTCCATGCGTGTATCCATCCAAATGCCTTTTAAATGGTGTAACTGTACTTGCCTCTACCACTTCTTTTGGCTGTTCAATCCATACACGCAGCAGTCTCTGTGTGAAAATGTTTCCCCTCATGTCCCTTTTTAAATCTTTCCCCTCTCACCTTAAACCTTTGTCTTCTAATTTTGGACTCGCCTATCCTGGGAAAAGACGTTGACTGTTTGCCTTATCTATTTCCCTCATGATTTGATATACCTCTTTAAGGTCACCCCTCAGCCTCAACAGTTGAAAATAGCCCCAGCCTATTCAAACTCTCCCTGTAACTCTAATCCTCCAACACCTGCAACATTCTTTTAAATCTCTTCTGTACCCTTTCAAGTTTGACAACATCTTTCCTACAGCAGGGAGACCAGAATTAAAGGCAGTATTACAAAAGTGACCAAATCAATGTCCGGGACAGATGCAACACGTCGTGAAAATGTTTAGACACAAAGCACGCACCAATAAAGGGAAGATCACCAAGTGCCTTCTTCACTGCGCTGTCTACCTGTGGTGGCACTTTCAAGGAACGGACAGCCTGCACCACAAGGTGACACAGTAGCTCAGTGACTAGCATTGCTGCTTCAGAGCGCAGCGATCAGGATTTAATTCTATCCTTCAATGACTGTCTGTGTGGAGTTTGCACATTCTCCCCGTGTCTGCATGAGTCTCCTCCGGATGTTATGTTTTCCTGTGGCAATATAAAGACATACAGATAAGGGTAGATTGGCCATGCCAAATTGCGTAAAGGACCCAGGGATGTGTAGGCGAGGTGGATTAGCCATGGAAAATGCAGGCTCAGAGGGATAGGTTTGGGGTTTGTCCAGTGGGATACTGCTTAGAGGTTCGGTGTGGCCTCGATGGGCCGAAAAGCCTGTTTGCTAACTGCAGGGATTCGATACTTTCTATGGAGTTCTCCTTCATTGGCAGCTTTCGACAGGATCCTACCTACATGTCTTGCCTTGATTTGTCTTTCCTAAATGCACCACCTCACATTTAACTAAAATAAACCCCATCTGCCACTCCTCGGCTCACCTCAGCAAAGTCCCATTATAGTCTGAGAGATCATTCTTCACTGTCGAGTACACCACCAAATTTGGTATTATCTACAAAGTTACTAACCATACTTCATATACTCAAATGCAAATGATTTTTATCAGTGTCAAAAGGCAGTGGACCCACTATTGATCTTTGCGGCACGCCACTGGTCACAGGTCTCCAAGTTTCCAATATTCAAGAAATTCTTGGATCTAAATGATGACCTCTCCCTGGATCCGAGGCAGTCTGACCTTGTTAACCAATCTACCATGTAGAACATTCAGGTTTTCTTACTGAATTCCATAAAGACAACATCCACTGTCCTGCCTTCATGAATCATCTTCATCACTTCCTTAAAACAATCCATCGAGTCAGTGAGACGTGATCTCCAATGTACAAAGCCGTCTTCAGTCCCTGTCATTCCAAATTCATATACATCCTTTCCCACAAAATCTCCTCCAACAATTTAGGACCCTTGAAGTCAGGCTCAGCGATCTATAGTTACCCGTTTTTTCCTTACTGTCTTTAATGATGACACTACGTTAGCAGCCCTCCAGTCTTTTGACACCTCAGCTGTGGAAATCAATGTTACAAATATATCAGCAAAATGCTGAGCAATCGCTTTCCTAGCTTCCCATAAGCATCTGGGATACAACTGATCCAGTCCCAGGGATTTGTTCACCTTTATGTGCTTTAAAATGTCCAACAAATCCTTGTGATATATATACATTTCAAGGTATCACTATATATTTCTTCATTCTCTCGCTCTTGTAACCTCCTCCACATTAAATACTGAGGAGAAATGTTTGGTTTGTAACCCTCCAATCTCCTATATTTCCACACATAGCTAGCCTTACTGATCTTTAAGGTGCACTATTCTCTCCCTAGTTAATCTTTTGCCATTAAAGGATGTGTAAATTTCTTCAATGCCTCGTTAACCCTATTTCTAAACCCATCTCATGGCCACATTTTTCTGGCCCGATTTTCCCGTTGACTATGCAATTACTGCCCTTATATTCCTCTCGGGATTCTCTTGATCTCAGCTCTGTTTACCGGACATATGCCTCCTTCCTTTCCTTGACCAGAGCATCAATATATCTAGCCATCTAGCACTGGCTGCACTCACCAACCTTGCCCCTCTCACTAATTGGAACACATTGGCTCTGGACTCTCTGAAACCACGTTTTGATGGCCTTGCATTTTCCAACCATCCCTTTACCTGTGAATAGGGTATTCCAATTAGCCTTTCACAGGGCTCGCCTAACACTTTCAAAATTGGTCTCGTTCAAAGTTAGAACTTTAATGTTTACATCAGGTCTTTCCTATTCCACAACTAGTTTAAAACTAATATTTATGTGTAACAGACTTGAAAGTTATATAAATACTTCCTGCCCCTCTGTAACAGGCTCGAGAGGCTGAATGGGCTCCTCGTGGCCCTCTCTAATAGACTGGAAAGGCTGAATGGCCTCCTCCTGTACTTATGTAACAGACCAGAGACATTAAATGACGCAGCAACCAGTGAATTACGAGCAGCCAGTAAACTGTATCTGATAGAGGTCTATCCCTTCTCAGTTACCGAAACACAAACAACACAATGTACTCCAGGTGCCCTCTCAGTAACACCTCATACAGCTGCAGTGACACATCTCTTTCAAGGTTGGCAGGCAGTCTAACCTTGTTAAGCAGTCTACCATGTAGAACATTTTGGTTTTCTTACTGAATTCCATAAAACAACATCCACAGACCTGCCTTCATTAATCATCTTCATCACTTCCTCAAAACCTTGCACTGAGTCAGTGAGACGTGATTTCCAATGTACAAAGCCTGCTTCAGTCTTTGTCTTTCCAAATGTATACACATCCTTTCCCTGAAAATCCCCTCCACCAATTTAGTTACCATTGACGTCAGGCTCACCAATCTCTGGTAACCTGTTTTTTCCTTACTTTCTTAAATAATGTTGGCAAAATGTGCCAATATTCTAGATTTCCACCTTTTCAAGTATGAACAGGCTAATGTAGGCTCAATGGCCGTCTTTTATCCCTCTGTAAGAGGCCCATAGGGACAGAATTGCTTCAGCCTGTTGCTGAGCTGCAATCTCAATTCTCTGTCTCAAGGTTATGAAAGGATTTGATAACAGGGCAATTAAAACGAGGATAAGCCTCACACTAGTCAATAAGTATTATACTTTGGGTTAAGGTATCTAGAAACTTGCCCACTCGACATTTTTTTATGTAGCCGATCTGTTATTTTATAACTGCCTTCTTTCATAAACAGAGGGGAACATATCTCGACCCCTGCAGTGTTCTGTTAATACTCTCATATACAACTAAAAAAAAAGATTAAAAATATTTAAAGACTTATGGTCCATCCCTCAGCAACCCTCATCCATTCCATCCAAACCCAGTAAATGTTCCCTTTTATAGTGATATGAAAAGTGATGTGTGGACTGGTTAATTGAGCCTGTTTGCTCATTCATGAGTTGGAGATGCCGATATTGGACTAGGGTGTACAAAGTTAAAAATCACACAACACGAGCTTATAGTGCAACAGGTTTAATTAGAAGCACATTAGCTTTTGGAGCGCTGCTCCTTCATCAGGTGATAGTGGAGGACACACTTCTAAGGTACAGAATTTATATCAAAAATTTACAGTGAGATGTAACTGAAATTATACATTAAAAAATACCTTGATTGTCTGTTGAGTTTTTCATCTGTTCCAATATCATTATAGTTCCACTTCTTTGATGTGTAAATCACAATTTTTTTTAAAAAAAGAAGTTGCATTCTCAAGTTAGCAGTAACAATGAGTGTTAGCTAGACAATATGTCGAAGGTGTTAGCCCCCTGTATTCTCTGTCTATGCCATTATGTTTAGATTGATTCAAATTTGAAAAGTGAGATAACATAGTTTTACATGAATTCATGTAGTTTTTGAGGTCAGAGTTTTACATGAATCCATGCAGTTTTTGAGTGTAGTACAATAAGACTCTGCAAATACAAATTCACCCCACAAAATATATATGTGCGTGTGGGTCTTTGTCTGTTTGTGTGTGTGTCAGTCTGGGTTGGGGTGTGGTGAGTGTGAGAGAGAATGTATGTGTGTGTGTGTGTCTACTGACGTAGAGTGTCTTAAGTCTATGGGGGTGCATGTGTGAGTGTGGGAGTGTGTGTGCTTGTCTGGAGTGGGGGATTTTTAGTGTCAGTGAGAGAGTGTATATGTGTGTGCATGAGTGTAGAGTGCTCTAAGTCTCTGAGAGAATGCCCATGTGATTGTGGGAGATTGTGTGTCTGTAAGGGTGTGTGTGTGTGTGTGTGTGTGTGTCTTTATGCGTGTCTGTGTACATGTGTGTCCCTGTGTATGTGTATGTATAGGAGTGCCTGTGGTTGTATGTGCGTGTGAGTAGGAGTGTCTGGGTGTGTATAGTGCAATGGTGGTCACCTGTAATGTGACATGAACCCAAGGTCCCGGTTGAGGCCCTCCCTTTGGGTACCGAAATTAGCTATCAGCCTCTGCTTGGCCACTTTTCACTGCTGCCTGTCCTGAAGTCCGCCTTGGAGGTTTGTCACCCGTAGGTCCAAGGATGAAGGTCCTGGACCACTGAAGTGTTCCCCAATTGGGAGGGAACACTCTTGTCTTTCTGTCTCCAGTCTGCGGTGCCCATTCATCTCTTGTCATAGCCATTGCTCAGTTTCCCAGTCTTTGTACAGTGACTGTGATTAATGCCAATCTCCATGGATTCTTATTATCCCAGTGGAGGGTTTCCATCCTCTAATGATAAATGGGCACCATTCAATGTGTTATCCCATAAAATGAGCGGGAGCACCAACGACAGCGCTGACAAGGAACAGTAGATCTAGAGAGAGGGGGAGGAGAGATCAGAATCTGAGAACATTAGACTGGAATGTTCCAAAAATATATCAGAATCTGGGAACATTAGACTGGCATGTTCCAACAATAGACAGGAGTTTATCCAATTATGTTTGGCATCTTTCTGCATTTTATTGCTGGTCATTACCATAGCGGATTTATTATACAATGCTCATTATTCAATATTTTTATTATCCTTTCCTGGCTATCGTTTGTGTTCCTGGTAAGTGTCACTGTCCGGATTTGTTTTTCTATAAACGAGTTATTACTGTTCTTTTATATATGCTACGCTTCTTGTCCCTATTATCTTCCTGTTGAAACTTTCAATCCATATATTCATTCTACAGGCCACTACTAACTTCATCAAGGAATGTGTTCAATTACTGTCTCCCTCTCTGCTCTGTCAGTGTTACTCACGGGTCTCTATGTTGACCGACTCAGTTCCAGCTGCAAAGTGCAATTTATTGTCTCATTGCCTTTGTTATTTAAGTATTAGGAGCATGGAGGACACTCTCCACTGTTCTGGTTATAAATTCCACTTCCTTCCACTGTTTCCATCCCGTCCATGGCCAATATCTGCGACTGAAGTAGGCAAGTCATAACTGTGGGTGATCCCTTTGACTATGAGCTGATTCCTGACACCATGCCCTGACCATTTCTCACTTGTAATACTCACCACCCCAGGATATATCTCACTGGTTTAGTCCATCTGCTGTTTGAACCTTGAGCTATGAAATACAGTCTTAATGAAGCCAATAATCTGCTGCTGACACTCCTGGCTTCAAACCTGCCGAAGCAAATCTGATTCGAACTCACACCAAACTCCCATCCATCTGTCATTCATGTGCACGCCGAGTATATTGCTATTGTGTCTGGCAATACCTTTATTTTGATATTCTCAAACACTTTATATCATCTGTCCATAAAACTTCGCTCATTCTCTCCCTGTCGACGAACAAAAAGCCTGCCTGTCGTTCTTATTTAAAATAGTTTCCTCCATGTGCGTTCCTTCTCAAACAATGAGTTTCACATTCAACCATGATAATCAGGCGCACACACGTACTCTCCCTCAATTTCTGATGAATACACACACACACAGACACACACACGCAGCACACCTTCCCAATGTAGGCAGTAATCTGATGCGAGTATAGTTAGCATATGATAGTAAAGTTTGCAATACTCTCTATGCTGGGCAGACAGTGCAGTTTAATGATAAACACACTAGCATGGTGTGCACAGCTCTCCATGCTGGGCTGTAATCTTGTCCCAGTTTATATTTGTTTGTGGTGTTCTGTGAAGCAGATTCAGAATTTGATGTAATAACCATTTCAGCTGATCTGACAATATCTTTATTCAATGTTCCCATTCTTGTCATTTTACTCTCGAAGATCTCACTTCTCCAGTTAGTCCCACTGCCCTGTCTTTTTCCCCATATTTCCACAATATCTTTTCCGTTAATTAACTGTCTGTTTCTGTCTTTAATGTGAATCTTTCTGTCCTTCTGTATCTTTCTCTGGGCTTAGCTTTTGGCTCCCTAGTGTATCAAGTGCTGGCATTGTGTAGTTCAGAAAGAGTGAAATGGTGTGTTTCAGGCTGTTGTTCACTTCGCAGTATGTCCCATGTGATGGTCCATGGACAGGGGTGTTTTAGAAGTTATGAGACACAACCTTTTAACTTGGTCTGTACCTGATTTGTCCCTCTCCGGTGACCTTGCGATCAGTAACACGAGGACGTCCCTTAAGTAAAGGACCAGGCAGCTAAATTGTGTGACAACGCTGTCACATTTTTTTAAAAAAAGATTATTTTCTCCTTTTTAAAATAAGAGATCTTAAAGGCCAAACTGCCTACTGAAATCGGCTCAAGTAAATAACTTACGACGCTTTTCAGGTTTATAATAAATAGTAGTAACAATGGCCTTGTAACTTATCTCCAGTTACTACTCTCTCTGAACCCTGACTTGTTGCTGTTTCCTCCTGAATTGGAGAACTGTATGAAGTATGTATATCTGAATGTTCTTTTTTGCCAAGGGGTGTGTTTATTGAATGTTAGTATCTTGGAAAAGTTCATTTATAGAAGGTATTATATTCATTATTCGGTTAAGATGTCCAATAGTTAAATTATTCTAAATTCCTCTTCATTGTGTATGGATTTTCATTAGAGTGTTTAAATATATGCTGTTTTGCTTAATGGTGGGTGGGTGTGACTAGTAGCATCACATCTGGAACACCCAACTCACATCTACCTTTAAAATAAGAAAAGGGTGGCATCCAAGTTACCCTCTTAAAATAATTTGAGTCAGTCTTGTTGGTCTATTGTAAACTGAAGACTTTTGTCTGGTTCTAAATCGGTAACACCAAATTGGGTTTAGAATTACAATCCCTACAGTGTGCAAACAGGCCATTCGACCCAACAGGTCCACACCGCCCGTCCGAGGAGTAACCTACACAGACCAATTCCTCTACCATATTATTACACATTTACCCCGACAAAGGATCCTAACCCACATACATCCCTGAAAACGACGAACAATTTAGCATAGCCATTTCACCTGACATGCACATCTTTGTATTGTGTGAGGAAACCAGAGAATCCAGAATAAGCTCATGCAGACACTGGAGATTATGCACTGGGAGACTATTGCATTCAAAGGTCGCGTATGGTAGTTGTTAGTGTCCTTTGTTGCGGATGTTGAATTCTGTTGGTTTAAACAGTGTTTTGTGTATAAAGATTCTTTCAGTCACTAAGAATTCTCTGGGTGTGGAAGAAGTGAAGTTGGGGTTTTATACAAGGTAATGAAGGCAAAGCTGTGGGAATTGGCAGAGAAGCTGGAGTTGGGGTTGCTTTTGTCTGTGAGAAAATGAGAGATAATTACAGCCACAGCTGGGCAATTACATTTGGTGGAACCGCCATCAGAATCTTTGGAAATGGCTAGAATTCAATTTCAAATGAGGCACTTTGAACATGAGAAGGATTTGAAACAGTTTGAATTATGATGAAAAATAGAAATAACAGAAAAGGAAATGAAGAAGGAAGAGAGTAAAGGAGAGAAGAAAAGCAGAGAGTTCCAACTTCACATGTTAGCAATCAGAGAGGAAAGTTGACATAGAAGGCAGAGATCAAGGTAGATGGTAGTCTGGATGAGGAGGATAGTGAGGTTGAGCAACCCTGTAGTAGCCACTGGTCAACTGAGGTTCTGTTTAAATACATCCAGGCATTCTCTAAATTTGATGAGAAGGATGTGGAAGCCTTCTGAATTTCATTTGAGAAAGTGGCTAAACCAATTGAGTGGTTAGTGACCATGTGTATTTAGTTGATCCAAACAAAGCTGATAGGCATTTGCATCCCTATCGGAGGAAGGATCTGGCTAGTATGGGTTGGTGAGGAAAGCCATCTGAAGTGTATATGAGCTTGTGCCCGAAGCCAACAGACAGCATTTCAGGAATCTAAAAAACGGTCCCTGGTTGATCTCACAGTGAGTTTGAAAGGATAAAACAATGTAATTTTCAATAGTGGGTAAGGGTATTAAAACAAAGCAAACCTATGACACTGTTAGAGAGATTCTTATTTTGGAGAAGTTCAACAATTCACTTCCTGCAGTCGTGAGAACTCGTGTGGGAGAGCAGAGAGTTACAATGGCAAGATTAGAAGCTGAAATGGCTGATGATAATGATTTGGTTCATAAATCAAAGTTTGATTTCTGCGAGGGATGGAGAAGAATGTGCGAGATCTTAAAATATATACCTGTGAAAGTAAACTTTACTGGCATAGGCCAGGAGTAGCAGGGAAAGAGGTTACAGCATTAAGAAGTACAGAAGCATGTAATTCTTTTATGCTGAGACATGAGGAGCTATGTCATTCAGAAGGACTATTGGAGAGATGAGAAATGCTCCATTATGTAACGTGTGGTTGGAGTGTCCAGTGGAAACATCAATAGATTTATTCCACAATGGGCGAGGAGGCCTTGAGCTTCGTGTTGGCATTACAACATTTCAGCATTTAAATTGCGAATAACATACATGAGCCAAATCTTTATCACTGATTGTGAACACTTAAAATTTTGGAGAGGTTTTGGGAGAGAAAGACGAGTCTGTTTCGATTGAGCTTATTATTGCTGCCATTCAGTTTGAAATTATACAGGTGACAGAGCGAGAAAACCTACATTTTGACACGTTGTGGAGACTTGGATGAAGAAAGACATAGGCATTCTGTGGCAGGAGTAAAATGAATGAAATCGAATCTAGTTGTGAACATTTGTTATTATATATATATATATATATATATACGCACACACACATGCATTGCAGACTATTAACAGAGGAAGTTTAGGAAGTCTAAAATGAATCCACCGTTGTATATTGATGGATGATTTGATTAAAGATGGAGTTGTGAGGATACTATCACTGTAAAAAGGTCATTTTCTCTTGTTTTTTTTAAAATAGAGGTTTTAAAGGCAGAGGTGCAGAACTGCTGTCTGAAAACAGTTAAAGTAAATAACTGAGAAAGCCTTTAGGTTTCATTAAAGCGGTGGTAACCATGGAAGGGCAGTGGCCAGCTCTTCAAGACCAGGTTTCCTCGTTTTGTTTTAGCTGCAGCATTCAGAATCTGCTGGGGATCCCACAAGGGTTGGAAGTTTCAATACATGATCCCCAGCTGCTTTTCTCTCTGACATCTCTGTTGATGTTGTTTCCTCCTGGATTGGAAAACTGCTGTAAGGATCTGTATTTGAATATATCTTTGTGCCAAGCGGTGTATACCAAAAAGGTTCGGTATCTATTGTTTGTGTAAGTGTTCCAACATATAAGCTGCCCCAAGATTTTCTTTTCTTTGATTTTATTTTAACTAAAGCATTTGAACAGGTTATATTTTGCTTAATGTCAATTAATTTGACCAGTCACAACATATCTGGAATGCACACTTCACATCTATATTCAAAATAAGGAAAGGTTTGGGTCTAAACGGCCTTCTTAAAATATTTGGGGGGAAATCTGGACTGGTCCACAACACTTGTAGCAGAGGGGTTTGTGACTGACTCCTGTAATTGAAAATTTAGTGGACGGGCTGGGGGTGGTTTGCTGGAGGTTGTGCTGTAAGCTGCCTCAGACATTCAGGGAGACCTGAGGATTTGGTGATCCAACTCTGAGTCGAGCATGGGGACCGTAGTTACAGCATCTGGGTCTGCAACATGAACAACGAATGGAGCAGAGTCTGCAAAGAGGAGAATCTCTGAAACCACCGAGTGAGTGCGTGTGCGGAGAATGGGATCTGCTATATCCACACCGGGTTTTCCAGGAACAGCTTCCCAAGCTCCACTTAACCCAGGAGCAGAGTGTGAGGGGACCCTGACTGAACAAGGAGTTGGTCATAGAATGGTGTCACCTCTTTCAACAAGACCTGCAGCTTCACACCAGGGGGAGGATGATGCTGCCCGTGGCTGTTAGGGTCACACTTTCATTCAGCTTCTATGGTCCAGAACTTTCCAGTCAGGACTAGGTGACATATCCATCATTTCCCAGTATCTCAACATCAATGTCACCTTTCGGTGAAGGACGATACATATGGTGGATGAGGTAAATACATTGTTTCTCCCACAGCAGCGAGCTGCCGGGTGTATCCAGCATATTGGGATTCCCGATGGTGTACACGGCATCTGCAGAGTACCCATGTCAATGGGGAGACGTAGAGGAACTGAACGAGCTCTCTCTCTATTAATGTTACAGTGTGCCCATCATAGTGCATCATGTTGGTGAATACCCACTGTCCTGGCAGCAATCACGGCCTCTTCATTCAGAAGCAGTCAGCCATTTTCATCGTCATCGGGTCTCCACGTAGAAAGAAATGAATATTTCTTGGATAAAGGCCGTCCCCTTGATGCAAATTTCAAAACACCGTCCCCACCACCAATCAACCACATCAAAGTATTCCATGTGGACGGAGAGCAATAGGGTCACTTGGAGCGCCAAGGAGCAGATGATCAGGGATGGAGCAAAACCTCCCATGTCTGAACGGATCTGAGTGAACCCCCCCCAGTACACAGTATCATTAATCCCTGTAATCCCTCTCCATTTCAGTAACGTACGGCCTTCCATTATTCCTGTAAATGAAATGACAGGTTATATCATGTTAAAATCCACCTGCCAAACTATTGTCTATTATCTTTACCCCTCTGAATGTATTTGCAGACTTTCCACCCTCTCTTGATAATTTAGTCTCTTGCTTACCACAGCGACATCACCAAACCAGCTTCTGTATATCTGTTCAATTTCTCTTCATAAGACAAACACTTCAAATATGGAACCAATCTAATGAAGCTCTTCTGAATTGCCTCCAATGGAAATAGCTCATTCTGCAGGACACCCAAACTGTACTCCAGTTGCAGCCTCACTAATGCCTTCCACAGCTACACCAACACTCCCTATCTTTCTACTCTATCCTTTTATAAATAAACACTGAAATTATGCTTGCATTTCTCATTACGAGCAGTACCCACAGGCAGGTTTTCTGTGATATGCAAGCAGACACCCAGATCCCTCTGCACCTAAGCACTTTGAACTTTCTCTCCATTTAGATAATAATTTGTCTTTCTATTATACTGGCCAACTTGAATAGCCCCATATTTATTCACTTTAATTTTCCTTGCCAAATGTTGGCCCGTTCACCCAACCTATCTATATAGTTTTAAATTCTCTTGCATCATCATTCCGAAGTAATTTCCCACCAATGTTAGTGTCATCTGAAAATGTGGTATTGTATTTTCTATCCCATCAACCGAGTACAGTAATAACATCGATCGCAAATGCTTGAGGCATGAGTACTGAAATCAATGGCACCCCACAAATTGCTTTGCCAAACGAAAATGACGCATTTATTCCATTTGACTACATTTTGTTGTTTAACCAATCCTCCATCCAAGCTAATAAATTACTCCTCAACCCATGTTGTCTGACCTTACCACTTACTATTTGGAGAAGCGACATATCCGATGCCTTCAGGAAGACCATGTTCTATCTCCAGGAATCCCACGATCCACCTTGTTTGTGACATCTTCAAATAACTCAAGCAAACAATTCAAACATGATTTAGCGCTCGTAAAACCATGTTGACTCTGACGAATTGTGGTTTAAGCTTGCAAATGTCCTGAACAATGGACTCTAACAATTTGCCTTAAATTACAATAGTTTATTGTTACACTTTACTCCCTAATGTGTACCATTATTACAAGTTCTTCCCTTTCGAAAACCTTTACGTTTTCTTTGAATTCCTGTTTAACAGGCACAAGGCTTTAAGAGGTCTATTCCAATTGCTATGTAAGAGGCATGTGTGGCTGAATGGAGTCATCATCCTGCTGATGTACAAACTCGATGGGCTGACGCCTTTCTGGTGTTCCCATGTTGTCATCTTCAAGGCCAGAATAACCTCCTCCTGTTGATGCTTTAGAGGATTGGGAGATTATGGAATCTTACTGTTGCTGCCTAACATTGAGGGGCTGATGGGTCTTCTCATACTTCTCCATAACAGGTGAAAACATTGAATGGTCTCCTCATGTACCCTGGTGATGGGACCGAGGGAGTGATTGGTCTTCTCTTCTTCCCATACAACAATTAAGAGTCTAAATTACCTCTTCCTTTTTCATGAAAAAAGTCTCAGATAGTTTTTATCCTTATCCAATTCCCTTGCAATAGGCTCGGCGGGTCTGAATGGCCCCCTGTTATCCCAGTGTAAAAATCTCCTGTCACTGTGTGACCTCTTCCAGTTCCTATGTTACAGACTTGAGGAGGCTGAATGGACTGATCCTGTTGCTGTTTAACAGGATACTGGTGCAGCATTGGCTCGAGTGCCTGATTGGCCTCCGTCTGTAAGTGTATATCAGGCTCCAGGGGCTGCTCTGGTTTTGCTGTAATAGGTTCGAAGGCTTGTATATCCTCCTGCTATTCTTGTGTAACAGGCTGGAGAACGGAATGGATTCCTACACTATCTGTATAATTCGCTTCACTTGTAGAATCCTTCCGTCATCTTTGTTCAAATAAGATCATCTTTAATTTTTGTAAACTCCAATGGCTACTGGGTCAACCTGATCATCCTTTCATTATAAGCTAGCACCTTCATTGCAGGGATGAATTGAGGGAACCATTACTAAGCTGCGTCCAATATAACAACATCCTTTCTTCATTGAAGAGATTAAATCTGTACACACTACTCCAGAGGTCATCTCTCTGTACAGCAGCAGCAACACTTTACCAGCTGCTCTAATGTTCCCACCCAGCTTAGAGCTGTCTCAGCTCTCTGGGGGAATACAGAGCATTGTTGGAAGATTATTGCCCTTCTCTACTCCAGCAGCATAACTGGAGATCTGGAGAAATTAAAGTTTGAGAAGATCATAAATGATGTGGTGAGATGATCTCTACCATTCATCTCCCCAGAGCCCACGTCGCTCAGATTCCACAGAATCTAGTAAGGTGGAGCGCAAAAACAGCATGGAGGAGCAAACATTGATGGGATTTATATATCAAAGTGAAAGCTGCAATACAAATGCTGGACATGTTATAAAACTGGAAATGAGATATACACATTTGTGGGTACTTCAGTAATAATGTACTGCTTAAATTATATCTAAACTGTGTTAATCCAATTGAATGCTGATGCTGGGGAAAATCGATTTCATGACCACGTATGAGATGGTTTACATGAACATTATGTCGAGCACTGAGCTCGAGTTCAGGTTATTTAGGAATTGGTGTTGAGTGATCAGAATAGCTAATTGAAACTTTTGCTGGAAAGGACCTTTTGGGACCAGTGACCACAAAGTATTGGTTTTCTTTTATGCTGTTTGAGTACACGGCAGTTTTTGTTTTATTTGAAGTAACCGTTATACATCTGAGTGATGCAAGCCATGAAGGTGTGAGGAGAAACTAGGGTCTACAGATGTTGGAGTTCAGAGTCGAAGAGTGTAGTGCTGGACAAGTACAGTCAGGCAGGGACCTTCCAACCACAGGGGATCGCAGTGGATTCCCCATTTCCCAATTTCCCCTAATCCCACCTGATCCCACTCCAACTTTCCGAGTCTGCATTGCCCTTTTGAATGTTCCAATGTGTCCACCTTCCTTCCTATCAATCTGGTCCACCCTCCTCTCCGACTATCACTTTCAACCCCACCTTCATCTACCTATTAGATGAAAGGAAGCAGCTTAGAAAAATGTCAGGTGTTGCAGTAAGCCAGTGGATTCAGAGAAATGTAGGACCCAGCAAAGGATGACCAAGAAACTGAGAAGAAAATCAACAAACGAAAGAAAAACATAAAGACTGCTAAAAAGCGTCTATCAATGTATGAAAAAAAATAAAATCAAGATCAAATGTGGAACAGTTGGTGTCAGTTCATGATAGTTTATTGTAGAGAACAGAGAAATCGCAGGGAAAAGAAACAGTTTCTTTGTGTCTATCTTCATGGAAGAAAATGAAGAAATTCTCCCAGAAATACCAAGTGACCATGGGACTTGTGTAAGTAAAGTCTAATATCATTCTTATCAATGTTGTCGTCATCTTTGAAAACTAATCTGGATTGAGTATTTATAAATCTGACAGACTAGATGTACTTCATACAAGAATTTCAGAGGAAGCATCAATAGACATGTTGATTGCATTGCAGATTTTCACTTTATTTTCCGACACATTCCCGAAATCTGGATAAGGCAAAGGTTATACATATTATCCAACAGTTTATGAAAAGATGAAGATGGAGAGTGGTGAACTACAAGCCAGTTAACTTGTCATCCGCAGTCAGGTGTCTGTGGGCTCGATTACAAAGAACATGCTACTAGATAGTTAGAAGGTAATAACATACCTGGGGAGTATGATAATTTATCGATGAAAGGAAAACCAGAAGTGGCAAACATTTTTTGGAATGGTTTGAAGATGATTCTTGGAGACTTAGGCAATGAAGAGACAATGGGTAATGTGGAGTTTGATATTTAGGAGCTCTTTTTTCAGAACTCACAGTGTAAGCTCATAAAAAAAGTTAAAGGGATAGGTAGTGGGAAGAACATATGCAAATGGAAACTAAAAATTAGGTTTACATTCTTGTGAATGTAATTGGAATATAGAGGATGCAGTGAAGCAGTTGTATCAAGTGTTGGTGAGACTAACCTTACAGTATTGTGTATCGTTCGGAGTACCAATCTCAGAGAGAATACACTGACGATAAAAGAACTGCAAAAGGTATCATCCACATTAATCCCTAAAATGATTATCCAGATTAATCCCTAAAATGGCAAGATTGTCTGATGTGTAAACTCAGCCTGTGATCTCGAGTTTCAAAACATGTGAGGTGATCCCAGTGAAACTTAGAAACATAGCAGGGACTGAATAACAGAGGGACATGGAGAAGTACAAGTGGGTGAGATCAGGAAAAATCCCACGATATTCTCCACGGACAAGTAGAACAGAATAATCAGCAAACAGTTAGTGTCCATTCGAAACCAAAGGGGCAATCTGTGTGTCAAGCTGGAGAACTTTGATGTATTGTTACATGAGACCTTCACATCTATTTTACTTTGGAGAAGGAGGATGCAGGCACAGAATTCAAGAAGATGGACTGGAAAACTCTTGAACAGATCGATGTAAAATATGAGCAGTGATTTGAGGTTTTGTTCTGTATAAATGTGGACCAATCTCCGTGTCTGAAAGAGTTGTATCACAGTCGGCTGTTGGCGTCAAGGGAGGAAAGACCCTGACTGAATATTTTAATTATAATCTGACAATAGGGGAGGTGCCAGAGGACTGGAGAACTGCTAATACGATTCCACTTCACAGTAAGGGTGGGAGTGATAGACCAGGGAAATAGAGACGAGCGAGTATTAGATCACTGTTCAGGAAACTACTGGAGAAAATAGGGAAGGAGAATATTGAACTCCAATCAGAGTCGCAAGCTTTGATCAGGGATAATCATCATGACTTTATAAGAAGGAAGTCACATCCAATGGGTTTTATTGCATTAGTTTGAGGTGGTCGATTGTTTAGTTTTGTAGGAAGGCCTTTGAAAAAAATTCCACCTGGGAAACTGAAAAATAAAGTAAAATCTCACAATATGAATGATAACTTGACAAGTTACAACGAAAATCGTCTTAGTGGCAGACGCAGAGTGTGGTGAGAGAAGACTGTTTGTGTGACTGGAGACCAGTGTCCCCTGGTGTACCACAAAGATCTGTGCTCTGTCCATTATTGTTTGTGTTATTCATTTAAAAAATGATGTGAATGTGGAGGGGGTTCGGTGGAGAGTGGGGGAGGTGTGATAGTAAGTGTATTTTTGACATACAGATTGGCTGGGTGGTTAGCAGTGAGGAGGAAGGGCTTAAGTTACAGGAAGATGCAGAAGGAATGGTCAGATGGGTAGATCAATGGCAGATGGAATGTAACCCTGACAAATATGAGGTGATGCACTTTGGGAGAAGGAACCAGGCAGGAGGGGACTCAGTGAATGACAGCACACTGGGAACCTCAGAGTGTGCTTCTCCACACATGCCGAAATGTGGCTGGACAGGGTAATGGGCTAGGTAAGAATTAGACCTTGGGTGTTCTGTTTCCTAATCGGGCGTACATTATAAGTGCTAGACAGGACTTTGTTTAGTCCATGATGAAGTGCTGTATGTATTTCTGGGAGGCACATTCCAGGAAGGATGTGATTGTACTGGAGAGGTTGCAGAGGAGATTCACCAGGATGCCCTCTAGCATGGTGCATATCATCTATGGAGAGAGGCTGGGTAAGCTCGGGTTGTTTACTTTGGAGCAGAGAAGGCTGGGGTGATGTGATTCAGGAGGATAAGATTATGAGCAACACGGACAGGGTGGATAGGCAGCAGATGTTCCTTTTAGTCAGAGGGACAAGAACAAGCGAGCACACTTTTAAAGTGAAGGGATTGAGTTGCAGAGAGGATTTAAACATTTTTTACACCAAGAGTGTGTTGGGTTCTGGGATTACTTCCTGAGAGGGAAACCATCACAGGTAACCTCACAATCATTAAAAAATACTTGTACGAGCACTTAGAAGTGTCATAATATTCCAGGCTATGGGCCTGCTGTAGGAACGTGGGACTAATATAGATCGTGCTGTACTTCTGTAGGCACAGAGTCGATGCTCCTGTGAGTCTATGGTGTGGAAGGTCAATTATCAAGGCAAGAATTGATGAGTTTCTGAAGAGTATATTCAAAACGGTTATAAGAGTAATCTGTAATAACTTGTTAAATCATGTCAATGTGAGAAATATGAGAAAACAAGTGCAGTTTCCTTACAGTTTGAAACAAGATAATGGAGAATGAGGAACAGGGAAATGGCAGAACAATGAAGCCACAACTTCCGTTCTGTCTTCACAGAACTCTCAAACAATACAAGGAAAACCGAGTCTGGTGTGGGAAAATGGTAGAGTACGTGCAACATAGAACGTAGTAAGTAAATGGTTTAGGATAAATTATTGGGGCTGAAAGTAATAGTCATAGACAACACTAACATAATTTTTGAAATGGGAATTATGTTTGAGAAACAGACTGGGAGACAAGTGAAAGAGAAGCAATGGATGTTAAACATTTTGATTTTCAGAAAGATTTTGGTAAAGCTCCAAGCCCAGTTTGCAAAATCAAATCTGAATGGATTGGGGCGAATATATGGCCATGTTTCTAGAATGGGACAGCGGGCAGGAAACAGTGAATAGAAATAAACAGACTCATCAAGCAATTGCCTGACATTGTCTGTAAGGTATGATTCTGTAAGGTATAAGTCCTTCCACATCTAGTCAAGAAACGTTGGGACAATTAAACAATTCACTGGAAGAAGAGATTCCACAAATAACCCCTTCCTCCATGTATGAAGAGCCTAGCACCTCAGTGTATAAGATACGACTGGTCCATTTGCAACGATCTTCAGTCAGAAGTGCTGAGTGGACGATCCATTTCAGCCTCCTCCAGTGGTCCTCAGCAATTCAGTTACCAGTCATCAACCAATTCGATTCAGTCCATGCCATATCCAGAAATGGTTGGAGATACTGGATACTCCAAAGGGTCCATACTCTGACAACATTCTGGCAATAGTACTGAAAACTTGTGCTCCAAACCTGCCACTCCCCGAGCCAAACTGTTTCAATACAGTTACAACAATGGCTTTCCCCGATTATGTGGAAAATTACCCCAAGTATCTCCAGTATATAAAAAGCAGAACAAATCCAATCCGGCCAAATACCACTTCATCAGTCTACTCTCGATCATCAGTAAAGTGGTGGAAGGTCTCAGTGTTTCCTGCTCAGCAATACCCTGGTCAATGACGCCCAGTTTGGGCTCCACCAGGGCCACTCAGTTCCTGACTTCATTACCGTGGTTCAAACATGGACAAAAGAGCTGAATTACAGAGGTGGGGTGAGAGTGACAGCCCTTTAAGTCAAGGCTGCATTCGACGCTGTGTGGTATCAAGGGGCCTTAGCAATACTGGAATCAATTGGTATCAGTGGCAAAATCCCTGCTGATTAGATTCATACCTGATACATAAGAAGGTGGTCATGGTTGATGAAGGTCAGTCAACTCAGCTCCAAATCTGTAGGAGCTCCTCGAGCAGTGACCGAAAAATTGTTCAGGGCTGCTTCATCAATGACCTTCCTTCATTTTAAGGTCAGATGTGGGGATGTTCGCCAATGGTGGGCGGCACGGTGGCACAGTGGTTAGCACTGCTGCCTCACAGCGCCGGAGACCCGGGTTCAATTCCCGCCTCAGGCGACTCTCTGTGTGGAGTTTGCACGTTCTCCCCGTGTCTGCGTGGGTTTCCTCCGGGTGCTCCGGTTTCCTCCCACAGTCCAAAGATGTGCAGGTTAGGTGAATTGGCCATGCTAAATTGCCCGTAGTGTTAGGTAAGGGGTCGATGTAGATGTAGGGGTATGGGTGGGTACGCTTCGGCGGGGCGGTGTGGACTTGTTGGGCCGAAGGGCCTGTTTCCATACTGTAAGTAATCTAATCTAATCTAATCTGATTGTACAATGTTCTGCAACATTTGTGGCTCCTCAGATACTGAAGCAGTCCATGTTCAAATGCGACAAGATCTGGAGAGTATCCAGGCTGACAAGTGGCAAGTAATATTCAGCCCACACGAATGCCAGACTATGACCATCACCAATAAAATACAGTCTAACCTGCCCCTTGGCATTCAATGGTGTTACGATCACTGAATCCCCCAGTATCAGATTCCTGGTGGGTAATCATTGCTCAGGAACTCACTGGTCTCGCCACATGAACACAGTAACTATAAGAGCAGGTCCGAAGCTAGGAATACTGCGGCGAGTATCTCACATCCTGACTTCCAAAAGTCTGTTCATCATCTACATGCATAAATCAGAAGTGTAGTAGAAGACTCCCAATTTTCTTGGATGAGTGCAGCCCCAACAACACTCAAGAAGCTTTACACCATCCAGGACAAAGAAGCCAGTCTGACTGTCCCTTCACCCACAATGCTCCATTATCAACGCTCAGCAGCAGCAGTGTTTTACTATCTACATGCTGCAATGAAATGGTTCACCAAAGATCCTAGATATGATCTTCCCAACTCACGACCACGTCTATCTAGAAGGACAAGGGCTGCAGATGTATGGGAATACCATCATCTTCAGGTTCCCTCCAAGCCATTCACCATCCTGACTTGGAAATTTATCACCACTCCTTCACAGTCACTGGGTCAGAATCCTGGGATTCCCTTCCTAATGGCATTGGAGATCAACCACAGCAGGTGGACTGCAGCGTTTAACAAGGCAGCTCACTACCACTTTCTCAAGGGCAACTAGGGACAGGCAATAAATGCTGGCCCAGCCAGTGACTCCGAGATTCACGAAATAAATAAGCAGGAATTATCAGAGGATGGTTGCTGAGGTATCGCAGGGATCGGTGCTTGGAGCCCAGCTGTCCACAATGCCCTTTAAACGTTTGGTTACTGGAATCAGTTACAATATATCCCAGCCTGCTGACAGCACTAACGGATGTGGGATTGTGAATGGGTGAGGAGGATGTAAATAAGCACCGAGAAGACGACGAGAAGTGGAGTGAATGGGTAAATACGTGACAGATGGAGAACAATGTGGATAGAGATGACGGTGTGTGCTTTGGTGGAAACGATAAATTGGCAGCCTACCATTTGAAAGGGATTTGTTGAAACATGTTGTTCTACAAAGGGAAGTATGATCCTTTTTGTTGTTTCCTTCTGCAGAAACCTCTGAGGCCCATGCATCGCAGTGAGTTCTGTAACCAGAAGTCAATACTGGGCATGACATTGGCACGCTGCCCAGTGTACACAGACCCACCAAGTGGGGAGCTGCAACACTGAAAAGCATCTGCATCTCCTTGTACACCAGTCGCTGAAAGTAATAGTGCAGAAACAGAAAGCAGTGAGGAAGATAAATGGTGTGTTGACCTTCATTTCAATATGATGTGAGTCCAGGAGAAAATGTATGTTACTGCAGCTGTACAGGTCTTGGTGAGATATTATCTCGAACTTTGTGCACTATTGTGGGCAGTTTTGATCTCCTTACCTAATAAAGGACAAATCTGACATTGATGGAGAGCAGTGAAGAATGACTAGACTGGTCTCTGGGATGATGGGCTTGTTGTGGTAGCAGAGTTTGGGGTGACTGGGCCAGTATTCCATGGGGTTTAGGAAAATGAGTGGAGATCTCAGTGAAATATACAAAACTCTGACAGGGTGAGACAGATTGGAAGCAGGAATGATAATTCCCCTGGCTGGGACGTCTAAAACAAGGGGCCACAGTATTAGGTACAGGCAGTCACTCTGCATTGAGATGATAATAAATGTCTGCTCTCACTGGCTGGGGAACCTGGGGAATTCGCTCGCACCTTGAAACCGAGACATTGATTATAAATAAGGATTTAGAGACAGTAAAGTGATGGTGGGAGAGCAGGAATACGGTGTGGAAATGAAGGGCCAACCATCATTATATTGAGTTGATTAGCAAACTCGATGGACCAAACGTACTACTGCACCGCCGATTTTATACCTTCCCAAGGTTACTCACATTAACGAATATGTACATCGTGTGGGGTAAGTGCATTGAGGAGATTTTTTCCATGAACTAGAATGGGGAGGCTAAATGTGTTTTCCATTTCCACTGTTTCTGTGCAGTCTGTGGGAAAGCTCTGTAAATGCTGTCACAAGCTCTCAGATGTTAGGAAGGAGGTCTCTGCAGGGTCGACAGGACTGTGCTCCTATTCCCTTTTCCGACACTGATGCTGAGGCCGGGTGTTCTGTCCGGTTTCATCCTTTCAGACCTCGGAGTAGTTTGATACAAATGAGTGCCCTTGCTTGGCAATTTCAGAGACCATTGAAATGTTCATCACATGTCAGCATCTTTGGAGTCACTTTTAGGGCAGCAAAGGAAATCATGGGGGATTCACTTCCTAAAAGTACATTGGAGAAGGAAATTCTGTTTACAATCGATATTGGCTTCAAGGTCACTGTTGCTGACCCCAGATTTTAGATCTCGATATTTTATTAATTGTATTAAACTTTCACCCGCTGCCAGATCATTAGCCTGGTCTGGATTAGTAATCTAATAACATTTCCACAACAGCACCATCTCTACATGGAGACCTGTCAAAAACCATACTGAGCAGGTTATTTCTGTGCTGTTTGACAGCTCTGTCAAAAAGAACTCCTACCAATTTGACTGTCATGATGGGACTGAGGAGGTGGTCAGATTGTAATTATTCCCGTGTTAGGGGACGGGACTTAGCTGAGTAATTTTCCACATTACCAGGGAGATGTCAGAGTTGGAGCTGGAATGAAACAGCTTCCCCAGGGACACGGCTTGTTGTGCAGCACACGTCTTCAGTCCTATTGCAGGAATGGTGTCAGGGCCTATCGTCTGTGTCGTATCTACTGTGTTCAGCTGTTTCTTCATGTCACGTGCAGCGAATCAAATTGGTTGAAGACTGGCATCTGTGATTTTGTGGGCATCATGATGAGGGTGAGGTGTATCATCGACTCAACACTTCTGGCAGAAGATGGTGCAGATAAAACATCCTTCTCTTTTACACTGATGTGCAGGTCTGTTCCATTATTTAGGATTGGAACGTTTGTGGAGCCATCTCCTCCAGTCATTTGTTTCATCGTCCATCATCATTTATGACTGAATATGACAGGACTGCAGTGCTTCGAACAGATCTGTTGGTCAAGTCTGGTAGCTTTAATGAGTAAGCATCAGGTTAAAGTTCACGTGATTCTTACCCAGACATCTTCACCCACACTCGGCACTGAGCTTTCGATGGTGTTGATGGTAATGACAGACTGAGGTGTTACCCTGGCAAAACGTTAGAGGTTGTGGTTGAATGCAGGTCTGCAGCACTACATGAATACGCAGTTTCGAGCTGCAATATCTGCAATGCAATTCTGCTGTCTGTTCCCCAATTCTCACTGAGACCCATTCACCCATCAGCCCTGCACTCGGAGACCTAACCTGGTTTCTGATGTGGAAATACTTCCATTTTCATACTCTCATTCTTCTGAGGGTCTGTCTCCCCGGGTCTTGCTTCCAATCTGACACGTTCCGCAAAAGCATTTAACTGATCTTAATTCAAATGTTTAATTCACCTGAATCTTTTTCCTTGAGAAATACCATCTTCTGTGTTTAAAGTGAATGTTTTTCCTCTGTTTCTTTCCCTGACCATGATTAAGAGCTCTGTAGTGTCAGTGATGCCAGCGTTATGTAGTTGCAGAGCCAATGAATTCACTGGATTCCCAATCATCTTCACCACATTGTATATTTTCTCTTTTGGTTTGATGCCTTATCACTCAGGCCTGCCTTGTCCTCCCATGAGGATGTTTCAAGTTCTTTGGGTTGCATTTCTGGTATTATCTTCGGTTTATCCCCAGAAACTCCTGCCATTGCTGCTCCATGGCCTGTCCTGCTCAGATCCCCTTCCAATTAACTCTGGCCAGCTACGCCCGCATGTTCTTTGTAGTTACATTGCGTAATTATAATCACATTACATCTTCAAGAAAGTGTTAGATATAAACTCAAAGAAGGAGTTTTGGAAGATGGGACACGAAGTATAATTGGCGGATTTCTTAACTAGATACAAAGGGAGAACGAGAGAGAGAATATAGATATGGAGATGTGGAAAATGAGAAAACTACATAATCAAAAGAAGTTGATGAACATCCCCCAGTGTTTTGGCAATGCCTGTGTGCTGTGGTCCTTTGTATAGTCCATGTACAACAGAGTAATATGTTCAAATGCTGAGTCTGATGCCAGAATATTTATCTCCAATAATATGACAGACAATAGCTTTGGAAAGAACCCAGCAGTCCAACATATTGAAGTCCCAGTAGAAAGGGGATTAACTGAAATAAGTTGGGACACCAGAATCAAGAATTTAGAGCACACATCCTGGTAAGAATGAGAGATTACAGTTGGGAATTCCAGAAAAGGAGGGAACGTTGAGAGGATCAAATCATGTTTTAGTGTTTTATCAATTTTATACATCATATGCATCATTTTTCGTTAACTGTGTCTCTATTGTTCATTTACAATGCGTTGTGCACATTTGAAAAATGCGACTTATCTGCACACACACATTGATTAAACAGTGTATATAAAATCATTTTTCCCCCATTGAAACTGTCCTGTTGTTGTGTTACGAGGATACATGAACACCAAGTAGCCACCAAAAGACATGACGCACTATCACTATGTTCCATACATACAGACAAAGAAAGACACCACTTTGACTGGGACAAAGCACACAGACATGCTAAGACACGCATGGATCTTCTGAGATGAATGGTATTCTAACCAGAATTCCATCAATAAACGCATCCAATTAGATCCTGTCTACATTCTCTTGTTATGATAAACGGAAATGACATCACCCACTTTAAGAAACCAAGACCTATAAATAGAGAGGCGGGACATACCACCAGCACTTCAGCAGATACTCTCACTGATGATGTCACCTTGTGATGGTGATGAAACTTCTGAGGCATACAGCACTTCAAAAGAAGGGCGTCCCATCCTGAATCCCAGGGAGCCTTGGAAAGTTAGCATCAGACGCTGAAGACTATGTTAACAGCGTACTGTCAGGGTTGGCAAAATGACTGGGATAAAGGTGCCCCATTAAATTGTTTGCCATTAGAGATGCCCCAAATAAATCTACTCACTTTACTTTCTTTGAGTTAATATTCGTACATGAAGTGAGAGGTCCTTTGAAATTAATTAAATATAAATTGACAGGACCGAATTCGGAAATCTCACACCTGGATTATGTGTACGAGGTAAAGGAGAGAGTAGATAGATTAGGTGAGTTTGCTAAACAGTATCTGAAGAGCACAGCATAGTGTGAAGCAGGTGGCAGAGAAAAACACTGAAACTTTGAAGATTTCCTGTGGAGATGACGTATTAGTATTGCCACTGGTGGTAAGAAATATCTTCAAAGCCAGGTTTAGTGGCCCCTTTCAAACTAAAAAAAAATGTGGAGTCAGTTAAACTATCTAGTAAAGATACCAGAAATGACAAAAAACTTTATCGAGTATTTCATATGGATGAATAATGCACCAGCCACATTTAAGACTCAGAAACAGAGTTGTGGCCATATGAACAAATTGTGCAGCTTTTCTGTAAGATGTAGTGATGTTTAGCAAGTGATTGCAAGCTCACATTTTACAGTTGACAGAGCATGTTGAACGATTACAAGAAGCAATCTTGGTAATAAACTTAAAGAAAACAGAATTCGCGAAGGCAGAGGTGACGTTCTTGGGACATTACATTGGACATGGGAGTTTGATCCCATGGAACATAAAGACTTTGAGGAATTTCCCCGACAATCCTCGAAGAAAGAGATGCTGCGATTTTTGGAACTGAGTGGATTCTATCGGACGTTTGTTCCAAACATCAGCAGCATATTGACACCGCTGATGGATTTATTAAAGAAGAACACAGAATTGTGGTGGACAGAACAATTCCAGGAGGCATTTGAGAATTTTAAAGCAGGATTAATCACCACAACAGCTTTAGCTGCACCAAATATTCTGAAACCCTTTGAAAATCGTGTTTGATGCTCGGGATATAGGGGTCAGAGATCTATTGATACAGAAAGAGGATGATGGAATTGAATGGCTAATTGGCTACTTGTCGAAAAACTCAATATCCACCAGAAAAAAATTACAAAATCTCCATTATTGAACAAGAATGATTAAGGTTCACACTGATCTGACAATATTTTAATGTGTATATGACAATCAAATTGTCGGAGATGGTTGTGGACAACGACAAATCTCTCGCATTTTTTGGAATATTTAAACACCAGAATATGAGACTATTTAATTGTAGTCTTACCTTACCGACTTTAATTTCACAAAATGTACATGTTGTGGCTCCTACAATGTGATAGCAGATGGGTTTTCGCGGATTTAAAGGAAAAAGTGTAGATAAGATTTGACCTCTTCCAGTGTTGTATTGGTGTGCAAAATTAATATGAATGACATAACTGAAATTAATACTTTTATATTTCATAAAATTGGGATTAAGAATTAGAGGAAAAGAAATGTAGCCATCTTTCCATTCGGTTTTTCATTCTGCGTCTCTTTTCAAAGCCAAAAACATATATGGGCACTTTAAGACAGATCGGGTTTTGTTGAATAGAAATTAAAGCCACAGATTCCAGCTAAAGGTAACACTGTTCCACATGTCGCCATTAGCTGAGAAATGGATGCCTGAGGTTTGGTTGCTGTTTTGACAGCCATTCAAATCCAACCAAATTGTTTAAATAATGCTCACGATACCAGAAACCAACAGCATTTGAATATTATTGTTTGGACACCTGGACAGCAATCAAATTATGAGAATTATTATATCATGGGGAGTATATATACCCAGCATTTTGAAAATAGTGGGAGAGCCATTGCCATCCAACAGCAGAGTAACCGCTGTAGAGCAGGAGTGCTAACTGGCCATCTCAAACACTCTCTATCAAAGACACATGTCCATGTAAACCTACTTGCAATTTTAAAAAAATAACGGAGGGAGATCAGCAGCGGAAGAGTGAACACAGCGGGGAAGATAGAGACTGTATGGTCTTGAGATTTTAATGTTTCATATGTGGGTTGTTGGAACAGCATATTTTTACAGAGTTGGAGTCAGATAGTAAGTAGAGAAGAAACGATGGGCTTGTATTTGTGAATAGTAGTTGTTGAGTGTTCACTATTAAACTTAAGAAACTAACTTGATAATTTTTGTTTAAATAGTGGAATGTAGGAGATCTGTGTCGCTCATAAGTTAACAGATTACAAGGTGAGGCGAGCTTTTCTGGGTGTTTGGGTTTAATTAACAGAGGGGTTCGAGTCCACCTTGTAAATGTCCATCCACACTAACCCCATTTCCCTACAGTTGGCCCATATGCTTCCAGTCCTTTCCTATCCACATATTGATCCAAATGTTTTTGAAATGTTGTTAATGTACCCTCCTGAACCACATCTGCTGGCAACTCATCCAAGTATCATCCTCTGCGTAAAGAAGTGGCCCCTCAGGTTCCCTTTTATTCCTTCCCCTTTAACCTTAAACTGATCCCCTCTAATCCTCGATACTCTACACCTTGGAAAAAGACTGAGAGCATTAACCTATACATACCACTCGTGATTTTATACAGCTCTATAAGGACTCCCTCAGTCTCTTACAACCTAAAGAAAAGGTCCTAGCTTGTCCAACCTCTCCCTATAAACTCAGACCATTGGGTCCTAGCAACGTCTTTGTAAATTTCTTCTGCACTCTTTCTAATTTAATAACATCCTCCCCATGACAAGGTGACAAAACTGAACACAATGCTCCAAGTGCGGCCTTAGCAAAGTCCTGTGTAACTGCAACATAAATTCCAAAATTCTATAATCAATATCCTGCCTGATGAAGGCCAATGTGCCAAAAGCCTACTTCACTGCCCTGTCTACCTGCGTCTCCACTCTTAGAGAACCGTGCACCTGAACACCACTGCACCCTTTAACACCCTCCCATTCACCATGAAACTCCTACCTTGATTTGAGTTTCCAAAACGGCAAGACGTCACGCTTCTATATTAAATTACATTTGCCATTTCTCGGCCCATGTCCCACCTGATTAAGGTCCTGATGCAATTTCTGATAAACTTCCTCACTGATCATGCTGCCAATTGCTTTAGTGTCATCTGCAAACTTACTAATCATACCTTGTACATTCTCAACCAAATCATAGGTAACAGACAGCAATGGACCGAGCCTCCGGTCTGAAAAACATCATTCCAGTCAACCCTCTGCTTCCTACCATAAAGCCAACTGTGTATCCAATTGGCCAGTTCCCCCCACATTCTACGAGATGTAACCTTCCTGAGCAGCCTGCTGTGTGGAACCTTATCAAAGGCCTTACTGAACTCCATAGAGACTACGTCTATCTCTCTGCCATCATCAAACGTCCTGGTAACTTCATGAAAGGACTCTAAGAAATTTGGGAAGCATGATCTCCCACTCACAAGCCTATGCTGACTCCTCCGAATCAATCCCTGTGTAAGTAATGGGTGCAGTCAATGGTATGCTGCTCTTCATTGTAAGATGATTCAAGTACATAAGTAAAGCCATCTTCCGGCTGTTATAGAGCCTTGCTGAGAGAGCATTTGGTGCACTCTGTACAGATTTGATGTCCTTTGTAAGGAATGATTCCCTTACCACAGACACCGGTGATGGTAAAATGAGGATAGAGTGAATAAGTTGAGTGTTTAATTTGTAGAGATGTGAGAGACAAAGAAATGGTGATGCTGTAACACGAGGAGTGGCAGCGATCACTTATTTCCAAAACAGACAGTGACAGGGAGAGAAATTCCATACTTTGCCCAGGATTGATTGGTTTGATTTATTGTCACGTGTACCTCAGTGCAGGGAAACACTTTGTTATGAGCAGTGGAGGCAGGTCATAGTAAGCATGGCCAGACAGATCATAGGATGGAAATAGACTTGGACAGAGTAAGACATACAGGTTACACTGTACCGGACAGGCACTAGACAAGGTCAACATGAACAAGATCAGTATTATTTGAACTTAGAGAGTCCATTCATCAGTCTAACGTGACCTTCCTAATAGATTATATGCCTAAATTAACTCTCCCCATGTTATTGTGCAGTCGGCGAGTGAACCCTGTACTGAACGTCAGGTTGCTCACAATCCCCAACAGCAGCCACAATACCTTCCATCTGAAACAGGTAGCCATTCCCACCATCTTCCGCCCTACTTAGTGAACACCAGTCTGTCTTCTTGGAGATGGAAGGTGCCTTCTTGAGACTTCACAAAAGACATATGTCTTCCCTGCTCAACACTAGAAAACCACGTTAAAGTCCCATATGTGTATCATAAGCAGCAGAGCCAAGAGGAACAACGTGGAACAGTCTGTCTGTGCAGCCTCTGTCCCACTTGGTCATCATGTGAGAGCATCTATTAGGAGACACTTAAGACTGCTGATGCTGGTGATCAGAGTAGAGCATCAATTGCTGGAAAAGCACAGCAGGTCAGGCAACATCCGAGGACCAGGAGAATCGACATTTTGGGCATAAGACATTCATCAGGAATCAGCATCAATTACCTCATTCTGCTCCCGTGTAAGTGCATTGAGGTGGGAATGGCCTCTTGCTGTTCCTGTGTAAATGACTCAAGGGAGTGATTGGCTTCAACCTCGTCCGATTGGACAGGACCAAGGGACTGACTGGTTACCCCGGTTCCTGTTTGACAGCTCATTGTACTGACTAGTGTGACAATGCTGCAGCTTTAAGAGGTTATTTTGTCCTGGTTTCCTTTAAGAGAGTTTGAACGATCGTAACAAAGCTGGATAGTTAAGACCACTTCAGTAAACAGCTAGGGAGGCCTTGTGTTTATTTTAATGCAGCCTGAATGGGTGTGGCCAGCTCTTACAGATTAGGATCACTGGGTTTTGGTTTCTCAGCAACATCAGAAACTATTGGGGTCTCCAAAGAGATGAAAGCTTCAGTGAATCTTTCCTGGTTGCTACCCTCTCTGAAATTTCTCCTGATGCTGTTTTAAATTCCTGGATTGGAGAAATGTTTGTGACAATCTGTGTCTAAATATTTCTTTCTGCCAGGGGCTGTGTTCATGGGATTTCCCTATCTTGGAACAGTTCATTAGTAATAGTTCCTAGATCTATTATTCTGTTAACTTGCTCAACAGAATTATGTTATTCTAAATTCCTCTTTCTTTGGTTTCATTTTCTCTTTCGTGTTTAAGTAGATAGTGTTTTTCTTCACACCGAGTTGTTTGACCAGTCACGTTGCATCTGGGACAGACACTTCACATTTCCTTTAAAATACAAAAACATTAGAATCTATGCTACCGTCTTCATATATTGTCGAGGGGTACTGGTGTGGACCATCACACTAGACTTCTTCTCTTCCTGAGTAATAGGCTGGAGGCACTGAATGGGCTGTCCCTGCTCTTCTCCAATAGTGTCAATGGTCTGAATGGCTTCCTCATATTCCTGTGAAAACAGCGTGAGGTGCTGAATGAACTCTTGTTTTACTGTGGCAATGTGCAGTGCCAGGAAGTGTTGTTACATTAATGTTACAGACACTTTAACAGCACAAGTCGCAATGGAATCTGGATCCTGCTACACATGGACAAAGACCATTTCAGGAGCTGACGGGAGACAAAATGTTCTGAACATTGTGGAAACTTCAGCGAACGTCCCCACTTCTGATCTTATGGTGGGGAGGGTGGGGGCGGGGAGACATTGATGAAGCAGCTGAAGATGTTTGTGAAGGGGAAGCTACCCTGAGGATCTCCCACAGAGGTGACCCAGGACTGAGATGATGAACATTTTCCTTTGTGCCATGTTTGACACCAAACACTGGAGAGTTTACTCTGATTCCCATTAAGTTCATTTTTTTCAGCTCCTTTATGTCAACAGGAGTCAACCACTGCCTTGATATCGGGGCCAGTCATTTTTATCTGAACCCTTGTGACAACCTCTTTTGTTCACATCAATAGGCCATGATATAGGTGAAGCAAGTGTTTTCTTCAAACAGGTGGTATTAAATGTCAGGATTTCTGTTCTCAACAGTGTTCGGGGAGCTAGATGACTGAAAGTATTTGAAAAGGAGGTAGATGGAAATTGACCTGTCAGAGAGTTGAGGGCTATGAAGAATTGGATATGAAAGAGGATTTGAGACCGAGAGCAGATCAGTCATGATTTTAAAGAAGGGCAAGGCAGGCTTGGGGGGTGAACAACATGCCCCTGTTTCTGATGTTCTCACATTCTTTTATTGGAAAGTTAGTGGGTGTTATTTTCATGAATGTTCTCTTACTGAATATTGCAGACAGGGAGACCAGATGATTTTGTGAGCCATCCCTGAGAGAGGTATGTGGGCTTTATTCACACTGAATCTGGGTGTACAACATGACCAACAAATGAAGCACAAGTTACAGAGAGGGGAGGCTCTGTGAAGAGAGATGAGGGGCCTCTTTCGTACCCAGCCTGGGTTTTCGAATTATAATTCCCAATTCACTTCAAACCGTGTGGGACAGTACTGAGGGGCTGAATGGTCTCCTGTGTTTCTGTGCAACAGGTTATAGGAGTAGGTAGCCTCCAACTGTTCCTGTCTAGCAGGTTTGAGGGGCTGAATGGAATTTAGGAACATGGGACTGAGGAGCAGGAGTGGGTCATTAGATTCTTTGAGCCTTCTCCACCAGGCACTAAAATTGTAGCTGATCAGGTTGTGGTCTCAGCCCCACTTTTCTGTCTGCGTCCCATTGTGCATGACTCACTTCTTGGTCAAATATTTAACGAATGCAGCATTCAATCAATGTGAACATAGAGACACGATAACCTTCCACTGAAGAGGATTCCGACTTGAAAGGTCCTTTAAGAATTATTCGTCATCCCTCATATAGAATCAGAATGGAAATAGACCCATTAGTCCAATCTGTTCACTCCGATCAGATATCAAGTCTGATTTAGTCCCATTTGCCAGCATTTGGCCAATATTTCTCCTGTGATTGTACCCGCCTTCACCACTTCCTCTGACTGCACTTTCTGTACACACACCACTCTCTGTGTGAAATACTTACCTTCAAGTCCCTTCTAAATCATTCGCCCTCTCCCCTTTAACCTATGCTGTCTTGTTCTGGACTCCCTATCCTTGGGAGCAGAACATGGCTGTTCAGAATATCCATGCCCCTGATGATTTTATAAACCTCTATAATGCTGCCTCTCAACCACTGATACTCCAGGGAGAAACACCTCAAAGTAATCAGCCTCTCCCAAGAGCTCAAGCCTCCAGTCTTGCAACATATGTGTCAGTCATTTCTGCAGAAAACCGAGTTTTACGCAGTATTCTTAAAGTGGCCTCACCAACTTCTGTACAGATGCAACATGCCACCACAACTCCTATACTCAATACTCTGACTGATTTAACGCAAATGTGCCAAATGTATTCTGCACCACTCTGTCTAGCTGCGACTCACTGCTACAGGTGATCATTTGCGTAAACATCAGAAAGTTAACATGATGGTAGTGCCAGCAGATAGGAAGACCAGTGATACATTGATCATTATTGAGATCAGAATGTGTTGTGAACATGAGCTTAACTTGACAGGAAGTGAAATCAAATCAATGGGTTCAGGGTGGCTAATATACAGAATAACAGGTAGCACGGAGTGAGTTACAGACTGGAATCTAATCGAGGGGTTCAGGTGGTTAATATACAGAATACCAGATACCCCGGAGTGAGTTACCATCTGGAATCTAATCAAGGGGTTCAGGGTGGTTTATATAGGAATAACAGATACCCCGGATTGAGTTACAGTGTAGCATCTAATCGAGGGTTTCAGGGTGGTTTATATACAGAATAACAGGTAGCCCGCATTAAGTTAAAGCCTGGAATCTAATTGCAGGGTTCAGGGTGGTTTATATACACAATAACAGATAGCTTGGAATGTGTTACAGGTTGGAACCTAATCGAGGGGTTTAGGATGGTTTATGTACAGAATAACAGATGCTATGGAGTCAGCGACAGTCTGGAATCTAATCGAGGGGTTCAGGGTGGTTTATATACAGAATAACAGATAGCCTGTTGTGTGTTACAGCTTGGAAACTAATCGAGAGATTTAGGATGGTTAATGTACAGAATAACAGACACCCTGGATTTAGTTAAAGCCTGGAATCTAATCGAGGGGTTCAGGGAGTTTTAGATACAGAATAACAGATAGCCCGGAGTGAGTTACAGACTGGAATCTAATCGAGGAGTTCAGGGTCGTTTATATACAGAATAATACATAGCCAGGAGTGAGTTACAGCCTGGAATCTAATCGAGGGACATGTTAACCTTTTTATGTGAAATAACTTGTAACTGGGAGTGAGTCACTAAGTGTACTATTGGCCAACTGGTTTCAAATCTTGACTCACGTAAACATAATGCAGTCACAAACTACATAACTTTACTGACTCCCAACTTTTCTAGTTTGAGGACTATCCTCTTCTGTTTTCCCCTTTCACTGAAAGTATTATATACCTTTTATACTGCACAGCCATTCTAGTTACAGTGCTACCCATCTCACACTGTCTCATTTATCTTCAATCGTGTTGAAAGTTACTTAAACCAATAGATGCACAAAGTTCCAGAAAGAGTTTTGTTAAATTGCAGGTGCATTATTTTCTTTTATTTGTAGACAACACACAATTTGAACCCACAGAAGGTCAGTGTGGGATTTGAGAAACTTCAATTTGGGATGAGGCATAGCCAGGCAGGAATCTGATCCAACGCTGCAAATCTACAATTCAGTGGCTGAGCTCTATCAGAATTTGTATATTATGTTTCTCTCATATATTAGGAGCTTGGAAAGTAAGGCAGACCTTACTGCAATGTGACATTGTCTCTCCGCATTCACTGTAAACAGGTTCTGGGATTTGCATTTTAAGCACCTTCAAAGAGCTAACTCCATTTCCTATCTCTGCTAGCATCAATGAATGCAAATGGCTTTTGACACATTGCCCCCTCTCCCTTGCTGAAAGTATTCGTGACACAAATCAGTCAGGCAGACATTTTAGCTTTGTCCACAGCCACCATTTTATATCAATCAAACGATGACATTGAGTTTATAAATAAGGAAAAGCAAGAGAGACTGTCAACACCAATACAGTTCGAAAATATATAAAACATTGAACATGCACACAGAATCACAGACACACCGAATCACACACACTGGGATACAGACACCTTCCAGAAGCTGACTCCATTTCTTATCTTGCAAGGGAATTCATGTTATTATGATGCATTCATGCAGGACAGTAAACAACTTTTGAGACTTTCCCCATTGTGACTGAAATTCAGCCCCAATCGGAAACTTTGAGATATGTAACAGGACAGAAATGAACCAGCAGCTTTCTGTGTTCTTGCTCCCAATGTAACATTTGACCATTTAGTTTATTTTGCCTTCAGTCTAACATCCAACAAGGATCAGTGCACAGATCCAATAACAGATCCCCAGGAGTGAGTTCCAGACTGGAATACATACAGCATAAGAGATACCCAGGAGTGAGGGACAGAGTGGAATCTACTCGAGAGTTTTGAGGTGGTTTACATACAAAATAACAGATAACAAGTAGTGAGTCACAAAATCGCGGAGTCATACGGTCATAGAGATATACAGCATGGAAACAGACCCTTTGGTCCAACCCGTCTATGCCGACCAGATATCCTATCCTACTCTAGACTCTTTTTCAAACACTTGGTCCATCTCCCTCCAAATCTTCCCATTCATATACCCATCGAGCTGCATTTTAAATGATGCAATTGTACCAGCCTCCACCACTTCCTCTGACAGTTCATTCCATTCATGTACAACCCTCTGAGTGAACAAGTTGCCCCTGAGGTCTCTTTCATATTACCTCTCACACTAAACCTATGCCCTCTAGTTCTGGACTCCCCACCCCAAGGAACATACTTTGTCTAGTTATCCTATCCATGCCTGTCATGATTCTATAAACCTCAATAAGGTCACCCCTCAGCTTCTGATGCTCCAGGGAAAACAACCCAAGCCTATTCAGCCTCTCCCTGTAGCTCAAATCCTCTAACCCTGGCATCCTCCTTGTAAATCTTTTCTGAATCCTTTCAAGTTTCACAACGTCCTTCCGATAGGAAGGAGACCAGAATTACATGCCATATTACAACAGTGGCCTAACCCATGTCCAGTCCAGCCACAACATGACCTCTCAATGCCTATACTCAAAACTCTGACCAATAAAGGAAAGCATACCAAACGCTGCCTTCATTATCTTATCCACCTGCCACTCTACTTTCACGGAGCTACGAACTTGCACTTCAAAGTCTCTTTGTTCAGCAACTCTCTCTCGGACCTGACCATTAAGGTATAAGTCCTACTCAAATTTGCGTTCCCAAAATGCAGCGTCTCGTGTTTATCGAAGTGGAATAGAATTGAAGGTTTTGGGGTGTTTTTGATACAAGCGAGGCACACATGCATGGAAGTGAGTTACACGTTGGGATCTAATTGAGAGGGTTCCAGGTAATTCATATAATCCCGACAGTGAGGAAACAAGCCCTTAAGCCCAACAAGACCACACTGACCCTCAGAAGAATAACCCATCCAGACCCATTTCTCCACATATACCCCTGATTAATGCACCTCACCTACACATCCCTGAACACTGTGGGCAATTTTAACAGGGTTTGGATTGGATGGTTAATATACAAACTAACAGATACCCAGGAGTGTCATACAGACTGGAATCTAATCAAACGATTGAAGTGGCTAATGTACGGAGTCCCTTAAAATTGGAAGTCAGTTACAGATTGGAATTTTATCAAGGGTATTCGGAATGATTTTGTGCACAATAACAGATACCCCAGACTGTGTTACAGACTGGAATCTAATCGAGGGTTTCAGTGTAGTTTATAAGCAGAATAACAGGGAACCCGGAGTGAGTTATAGAGTTACAGAATCATAGAGATGTACAGCATGGAAACAGACCCTTCGGTCCAACCTGTCAATGCCGACCAGATATCCCAACCCAATCTAGTTCCACCTTATAGCACCCGGCCCATATCCCTCCAAACCCTTCCTATTCTTATACTCATCCAAATTCCTCTTAAATGTTGCAATTGTACCAGCCTCCACCACTTCCTCTGGCAGCTCACTCTATACACATACCACCTTCTGCGTGAAAAAGTTGTCCCTTAGGTCCCTTTCATATCCTTCGCCTGTCAAATTAAACCTATGCCCTCTAGTTCTGGACTCCCTTACCCCAGGGTAAACCTCGATCAGGTCACCCCTCAGCCTCCAACACTGCAGTGAAAACAACCCCAGACTGTTCAGCCTCTCCCTGTAGCTCAAGTCCTCCAACCCTGGCAACATCCTTGTAAATCTTTTCTGAACTCTTTCAAGTTTCAAAACATCTTTCCGATAGGAAGGAACTCAGAAATGCATGCAATATTCCAAGAATGACCAAACTAATGTCCTGTATAGCCGCAACATGACCTCCCATCTCCTGTACTCGGTAGTCTGACCAATAAAGGAAAACATACCAAACGCCTTCTTCACTATCCTATCTAGCCGCGACTCCACTTTCAAGGAACTATGAAAATACGCTCCAAGGTCTTTTTGTGCAGCAACACGCCCTACGACCTTACCATTAAATGTAGACGTCCTGCTAAGATTTGCTTTCCCAAAATGCAGCACCTCTCATTTATCTGAATTAAACTCCATCTGCCACTTCTCAGCCCATTTGCCCATCTGGTCCAGATCCAGTTGTAATCTGAGGAAACCCTCTTCGCTGTCCACTACACCTGCAATTTCGGTGTTATCTCCAAACTTACTAACTGTACCTTATATGCTCGCATCCAAATCATTTATATAAACGACAAAAAGTAGAGGGCCCAACACTGATCCTTGTAGCACTCCACTGGTCACAGGCCTCCAGTCTGAAAAACAACCCTCCACCACCACCCTCTGTCTTCTACCTTTGAGTCAGTTCTGTATCGAAATGGCTACTTCTCCCTGTATTCCATGAGATCTAACCTGCTAATCAGTCTCCCATGGGGAACCTTGTCGAACGCCTTACTGAAATTCATGTGGATCACATCTACTGCTGTGCCCTCAGCAATCTTCTTTGTTACTTCTTCAAAAAACTCAATCAAGTTTGTGAGACATGATTTCCCACGCACAAAGCCATGTTGACTATCCCGAATCAGTCCTTGCCTTTCCAACTTCATGTACATCCTGTCCCTCAGGATTCCCTCCAACAACTTTCCCACAGCCGAGTTCAGGATCACCGGTCTATAGTTCCCTGGCTTGTCTTTACCGCCCTTCTTAAACATTGGCATCATGTTTGCCAACCTCCAGTCTTCCAGCATCTCACCTGTGACTATCGATGATACAAATATCTCAGCAAGAGGCCCAGCAATCACTTCTCTAGCTTCCCACAGAGTTCTCAGCTTCACCTGATCAGGTCCTGGGGATTTATCCACCTTTAACCATTTCAAGACATCCAGCACTTCCTCCTCTGTATATCTGCAACAATTTGCAAGATATCACCATCGATTTCCCTGCAGTCTATATTTTCCATATCCTTTTCCACAGTAAATACTGATGTAAATATTCACTTAATATCTCCCCCATTTTCTGTGGCTCCACACAAAGGCCGCCTTGCTGATCTTTGAGGGACCCTATTCTCTCCCTAGATACCTTTTGTCCTTAATATATTTGTAAAAGCACTTTGGATTCTCCTTTATTCTATTTGCCAGAGCTATCTCATGTCTGCGTTTGGTCTTCCTGATTTCCCTCTTGAGTATACTCCAACTTCCTTTATACTCTTCTAAGGATTCACTCGATCTATACCTGACATATGCTTCCTTCGTTTTCTGAACGAAACCCTCAATTTCTTTAGTCAGTCACCATTCCCTATAACTACCAACCTTCCCTTTCAACCCTGACATGAAGTTACTGCCTGCAATCAAATCGAGGTGTTCATGGTGGTTTATATACAGAATAACAGATAGCCCGGAGTGAGTTACAGCCTGGAATCGAATCGAGGGTTCAGGGTGGTTTATATACAGAATAACAGATAGCAAGTAGTGAGTTACAGCCTGGAATCGAATCGAGGTGTTCAGGGTGGGTTATATACAGAATAACAGATCGCCCGAAGTTAGGTACCGCCTGGAATCTAATCGTGGGGTTCAGGGTGGTTTTTATACAGAATAACAGGTATTCTGGGGTGTGTTACAGCCTGGAATCTAATTGAGGGGTTCAGGGTGTTTTATATGCAGAATAACAGATACCCCGGACTGAGTTACAGCCTGGAATCGAATCAAGGTGTTCAGAGTGGGTTATATACAGAACAACAGATAGCCCAGAGTGAGTTCCGGCCTGGAATATAATCGAGGGGTTCAAGGAGATTAGTATACAGAATAACAGATAGCCCAGGGTGGGTTACTGCCTGGAATCTAATCAATGTCTGTTCACTTTCAGATAGGACGGGTTTTGCTGAATTGAAAGTACATCCACAGATGCCAGCTAAGGGTCATACTGTTCCAAATGTAACACTTAGCTGGGAAATGGAAGCCTGAGTTTTGGTTGCCGTTTTTGACAGCAATTCAAATGCAATCACAGACTTTAAATAATGCTAAGAATATCCGAAGCCAATGGAATTTGAATATTATTGTTCGTACACCTGGAAATCAATCAAATTATGAGAATTATTTTATCATGGGAAGTAAATAAACCAGTATTTTGAAAATAGAGGGAGAGCCATAGCATCCAACATCAGATTAACTGCTGTAGAGCAGGAGTGCGAACTGGCCATCTCAAACACTCTCTATCAAATACAGATGTTCATGTAAAACATATTTGCATTAAAAAAAACATGACCCAGGGAGATCAGCAGCTGAAAGAGTGAACACAGCGGGGAAGATAGAGACTTTGTGGACTTGAGGTTGTAACGTTTAATATGTGGGTTGTTGGAACAGCATTTTTTTACAGAGTTGGAGTCAGATAGTAAGTAGGTAAGAATAGAGGGGCTTGAATTTGCGAATAGTTTTTGTTTAGTGTTCACTATTAAAGTTAAGAAACTAACTTGCTATTTTTTGTTTAAATAATGGAATGTAGGAGATCTGTTCCACTCATATGTTAACAGATTACGATGTGAGGTGAGCTTTTCTGGGTGTTTGGTTTTAATTAACAAAGGGGTTCGGCTCCACCTTGTAAAAGTCCATTCACACTAACCCCATTTCCCTGCAGTTGGCCCATATCCTTCTGGTCCTTTCCTATCCACATATTTATCCAAATGCTTTTGAAACGTTGTTAATACACTCCCCTCAGCCACATCTTCTGGCAGCTCATCCACGTACCAGCCATTTATGTAAATAAATGGCCGCTCAGGTTCCCTTTTATTCCGTTCCCTTTAACATTAAACTGATCCCCTCTCGTCCTCGATTCTCTAAACTTTGGAAAAGACTGAGAGCATTCACCCTATCCATACCCCTCATGATCTTATACAGCTCTATAAGGTCCCCCCTCAGACTCCTACACTCTAAAGAAAAGGTCCTAGCTTGTCCAACCTCTCCCTATAACTCAGACCATTGGGTCCTGGCAATGTCCTTGTAAATTTCTTCTGCACTCTTTCTAATTTCATTATATTCTCCCTATAACAAGGTGACAAAACTGAACACAATGCTCCAAGTGCGGCCTTACCAACGTCCTGTGTAAGTGCAACATAAATTCCCAACTTCTAACCACAATGTCCTGCCTGACGAAGGCCAGTGTGCCAAAAGCCTTCTTCTCTGCCCTGCCTACCTGTGACTCCACTCTCAGGGAACAATGCACCTGAATTCCAAGGTCTCTCTGCCCACTGCACAAGTTAAGGCCCGCCCAATCACCGTGAATCTCCTACCTTGATTTGAGATTCCAAACTGCAAGACCTCGCACATCTATATTAAATTCCATTTGCCATTTCTCGGCCCACTTCCCCACCTGATTAAGGTCCTGCTGCAATTTCTGATACACGTCCTCACTGATCATGCTGCCACTTATTTTAGTGTCATCTGCAAACTTACTAATCATGCTTTGTACATTCTCAACCAAATCATAGGTAACAAAAAGCTATGGACCCTACCTCCAGTCTAACAAGCATCCTTCCACTCAACCATCTGCTTCCTACCATCAACCGAACTGTGTATCCAATTGGCCAGTTCCCCCAGTATTCTACGTGATGGAACCTTCCAGAGCAGCCTGCCACGTGGAAACTTATCAAAGGCCTTACTGAAATCCATAGAGACTACGTTTACCACTCTGCCCCATTAACCTTCTTGGTCACTTCACTAAAGGACTCTAAGAAATTTGGAAAGCATGATCTCCTAATCACAATTTTATGCTGACCGGTCTGAATCAAAACCTGTGTAAGTAATGGGTGCAGTCAATGGTATGCTGTCCTTCACTGTAAGATGATTCGAGTACATCAGTAAAGCCATCTTCCTGCTGTTGTAAAGCCTTGCTGAGAGAGCATTTCGGGCACTATCTACAGATTTGTCAGTAAGGAATGATCTCCTTACCACAGACACGGACGACGATAAAATGATGATAGAGTGAATAGGCTGAGTGTTTAATCTGTAGAGCTGTAAGAGACGAAGAAATGGTGATGCTGAAACATGAGGAGTGGCAACGATCAATTATTTCCAAAACAGACATTGACAGGGAGGGAAATTCCATAATTTACCCAGGATTGATTGGTTTGATTTATCGTCACGTGTACCTCAGTACAGGGAAACACTTTATTTATGAGCAGCAGATCACACTAAGCATGGCCAGATAGATCATAGGGTGGAAATAGACTTGGACAGAGTAAGGCATACAGGCTACACTGATCATGCACTAGACAATTTCAACATGAACAAGATCAGCATTATTTGAAATTAGAGCATCCGTTCATCAGTCTAACGTGACTTTCCTAATGGTTTATATGCCTAAATTAACTCTCCCCATGTTATTGTGCAGTCGGCGAGTGAACCCTGTACTGAACGTCAGGTTGCTCACAATCCCCAACAGCAGACCCATTACCTTCCGTATGAAACAGGTAGCCATTCCCATCAGCTTCCACTCTACATACAGAATAACAGGCTGTCTTCTCAGAGATGAATGATGCCTTCTTGAGGCTTCATACAAGACATATGGCTTCCCTGCTCACAACTAGAAAACCACGTTAAAGTCCCACATGTGTATCATGAGCAACGGAGCCTCGAGGAACAACGTGGAACAGTCTGTCTGTGCAGCTTCTGCTCCACTTGTTCATCATGTTAGAGCATCATTTAGGAAACACTTAAGACTGCCGATGCTGGAGATCAGAGTAGAGAGTCGATTGCTGGAAAAGCATAGCAGGTCAGGCAGCATCCTTGAAGCAGGAGAATCGACGTATTGGGCATAAGACATTCATCAGGAATCACCATCAATTACCTCATTCTGCCCCCGTGTAAGTGCATTGAGGTGGGAATGGCCTCCTACTCTTCCTGTATAAGTGACTCAAGGGATAGATTGTCTTCTTCCCCGTCCAATTGGACAGGGCCAAGAGCCTGACTGGGTTACCCCTGGTTCCTATTTGACAGCTCGATGTACTGACAAGTGTGATGGTGCTGCAGCTTTAAGAGGTCATATTGTCCGGGTTTCTTTTATGAGAGCTTGAAGATTGTTACCAAGCTGGCTAGTTAAGACCACTTGAGTAAACAGCTAGGGAGGCCTTAGGTTAATTTTAATGCAGCCTGAATGGGTGGGGCCAGCTCTCACAGGTTAGGATCACTGGTTTTTGGTTTCTCAGTAACATCAGAAATTATTGGGGTCTCCACAGAGTTGGAAGCTTCAGTGAATGTTTCCTGGTTGCTACCCTCTCTGAATTTTCTCTTGATGCTGTTTTTAATTCCTGGATTGGAGAAATGTTTGTGACATTCTGTGTCTGAATATTTCTTTTTGCCAAGGGCCGTGTTTATGGGATTTCCCTATATTGGAACAGTTCATTAGTAATAGTTCCTAGATCTATTATTCTGTTCAGCTGTCCAATACGATTACGTTATCCTAAACTCCTCTTTCTGTGATATTATTTTTTCTTTCGTGTTGAAATAGATTGTATTTTGCTTACCATCGAGTAGTTTGGTCAGTCACATTGCATCTGGAACAGAAAAAGTATATATCCGTTAAAATAAGAAAACATAAAAGTCTAGGCTATTGCAATCAAATATTTTCGAGGGGCTCTGTTGTGATCCATCACACTAGACTCCTTCTCTTCCTAAGTAATAGGCTGGAGGTATTGAATGGGCTATCCCAGTTCAACTCCAATAATGTCAATGGACTGAATGGCTTTCTCATATTCCTGTGAAACCAGTGTGAGGTGCTGAATGAACTCTTATTTTGCTGTGGCAATGTGCAGTATCAGGCAGTGCAGTTACATGAATGTTACTGAATCTTTAACAACACAAGCCTCAATGGTGTCTGGGTCTTGCTGCACACGGACACAGACCAGTTCTGGAGCTGACGGGGTACAAAACGTTCTGAACATTGTGGAATCTTCAGTGACCATCCCCACTTCTGTTCTTATGGTGGGGAGGGTGAGGGTGGGGAGACATTGATGGAGCAGCTAAAGATGTTTGTGAAGAGGAAGCTACCCTGAGGATCTCCCACAGAGGTGACCCAGGACTGAGATGATGAACATCTTCCTTTGTGCCATGTTTGACCCCAAACACTGGAGAGTTTACTCTGATTCCCATTAAGTTCAGTTTTGTTAAGCACCTTGATGTCAACAGAAGGCAACCATTGCCTTGATATCGGGGCCAGTCATTTTTACCTGAACCCTTGTCTCAACCTCTTTTGTTCGCATCAATACGCCATGATATAGGAGCAGCACGTGGTTTCTTCAAACAGGTGGTATTGAATGTCAGGATTTATCTTCTCAAGAGTGTTCGGGGAGCTAGATGACTGAAAGTATTTGAAGAGGAAATAGATGGATATTGACCTGTCAGAGAGTTGAGGGCTATGAAGAATTGGTCCTGAAAGAGGATTTGAGACCAGGAGTAGATCAGCCATGATCTTAGTGAAGGGCAAGGCACGTCTGGGGAGTGAACGACATGCCCCTGTTTCTGATGTTCTCACATTCTATTATTGGAAAGCTAGTGGGTGTTATTTTTATGAATGTTCTGGTATTGCATATTGCAGTTAGGGAGACCAGATGACTTTGTGAGCCATCTCTGGGTGAGGTATGTGGGTTGTATTCACATTGAATCTGGGTCTACAACATGACCAACAAATGGAGCACAAGCTGCAGATAGGGGAAGCTTTTTAAAGAGAGATGAGGGGCCTTTCATAACCAGCCTGGATTTTCCAATGACATTTCCCAAATCATCTCAAACCGTGTGGGACAGTACTGAGGGACTGAGTGGTCTCCTGTGTTTCTGTGCAACAGGTTATAGGAGTAAGTAGCCTCTAACTGTTCCTGTCTAGCAGGTATGAGGGGCTGAATGGAACAAAGGAACATGGGACTGAGGAGCAGGAGTGGGTCATTAGATTCTTTGAGCCTTCTCCACTAGGCACTAAAATTGTAGCTGATCAGGTTGTGGTCACAGCCCCACTTTTCTTTCTGCGTCCCATTGTGCATGACTCACTTCTTTGTCAAATATTTAACGAACGCAGCTTTCAATCAATGTGAACATAGAGACACGATAACCTTCTATTGAAGAGAATTCCGACTTGAAAGGTCCTTTAAGAATTATTCGTCATGCCTCTTATAGAATCAGAGAGACATGCAGAATGGGAACAGACCCATTAATCCAATCTGTTCACTCCGATCAGATATCAAATCTGATCCAGTCCCATTTGCCAGCATTTGGCAAATATCCCTCCTCTTTCAGATACTTTTTTAATGTGCGATTGTAACTGCCTTCACTACTTCCTCTGACAGCACGTTCTGTACACACACCACTATCTGTGGAAACATTAATCTTCAGGTCCCTTCTCAATCAATCCCCCTCGCCTTCAACCTATGCCCTCTTGTTCTGGACTCCCCTGCACTGGGGAGCAGAACGTGGCTGTTCAGAATATCCATGCCCCTGATGGTTTTGTAAACCTTTATAATATCACCCCTCAACCTCTGACACTCCAGGGAGAAACACGTCAACCTAACCAGCCTCTCCCTAAAGCTCAAACCTCCAGTCCTGGGACATGCGTGTAAGTCATTTCTGCGGAAAACCGAGTTTTATGCAGTATTCGTAAATTGGCCTCACCAACATCCTGTACAGGTACAACATACCACCACAACTCCTATATTCAATGCTCTGACTGATTAAGGCAGTTGTGCCAAATGTGTTCTGCACCACACTGTCTACCTGCGACTCCACTTTCAAGGAACAATGCAACTAAAGCCCTATGCCCCTTTGTTTCACAACATGCCCCAGGACCTGACCATGAAGTATATAATGTCTGCCCTGATTTGCCTTCCCAAAATGCAAAGGTTCATATTTATTTAAGTTAAACTTCATCAGTCACTCCTTGTCTCTTTGTCCCATTCAATTGCGGTCTTGTTGTACACTGAGACAATCTACTACACCACCTTTCTGATGTCATCTGTAAACTTGCTAACTATTGCCCCAATATTCACATCTAAATCCTTTACATAGATGACGAAATGCAGTGAACTCAGTACTGATTCTTACAGCACACTGCTACTCACAATCCTCCAGGCTGAAAAATATCCCTCTTCCTTCAAGCCAGTTGTGACTAGCTTCTTCTGTAACTTATGTGAATGAAACTTACTAATCTGTCTACCAATCAGAATGAAATACTAGCTATGAAGAGAGGCTGAGTAGGTTAGGTTTATTTTCACTCGATAAAAGGAGGTTGAGGGGGGACCTGATTAAGGTTTGCAATATCATGAAGGGTAAAGCCAGGTTGGATAGAGACAAGCTTTTTCCCAGGTTGAAGGATTCAATAACGAGAGGTTGTGCTTTCAAAGTGAGAGGTGGAAAGTTTATGGGGATACACGCTGTAAGTACTTCACACAGAGGGTGGTGGGCATTTGGAACGCGTTGCTAGCAGAGGTGGTAGAGGCAGGCACGGTCGATTCATTTAAGATGCGTCTGGACAGATGCATGAGTAGGTGGGGAGCAGAGGAAGACAGATGCTGAGAAATTGACCGACAGATTTAGACAGTACATTTCGATCGGTTCAGGCTTGGAGGGGCGAAGGGCCTGTTCCTTGTCTGTAAATTTTCTTTGGCCTTTGTTCTTTAAAATAACACCTTGCTGAAGTCCATATAGACAATGTCTACCAAACTGTCTTCATCAATCTTCTTTGTCACCTCTTCAAAAAACTCAACCAATTTAATGAGACATGATTTCCCATGCAGAAAGCCACGTTGTCTACTCCAATCAGCCCTTGCCTTCCCAAATGTATGTAAATCGTGTCTCTCACAATCCCCTCCAACAACTTACCCACCACTGACATCAGGCTCACCGGTCTATAGTTCCCCGGCTTTTTGGGGTCACTGTTTCCTTTTCTAGTCCCACTCCTCCAATGCTCACAACAAATGTTAAATGTAACCAGGCTTGTGATATGGCCGATGATATCGGTCTCAGACTGGGTCAGGGTCAGTTTCCTACCACAAACTGTGTACGTTCGGTGGATTGGTCATGCTAAATTGTCCGTAGTGTTCAGGGATTTCTAGGTTATGTGCAATAGTCAGGGGCAAATATAGGGAAATGGGTTGGGAAGATTGGTATGGACTTGTTGGTTCGAAGGGCCTGTTTCAACACTGTGGGGATTCCATAAAAATAAGAAAGGTAACGATGACTGTAGAGGTTTTTTTTAGCTCGCACACATTGCTGTGGTGAGGAACAATGAAGGAGAGAGAGTGCAATAGGCCATTCCTTCTCAGGCAGATTACAGTTTCTCACTCTCTGAGTTGAATCACACAGTAATGTCATCCTCTCCCAAACTGGACCGTGTGAGGTCTCCTTATACATTGTCCAAACTATGTCTCCATCATATTCCCTGTTCCATGTAGGTGCATCATTGCTGCTGTCATACACCGAGCCATACCCTTAGCAGAAAATGGTCTCTGTAAATTTGAAGATATGTCCCTGCGTCATTAAAAAAATAGAAATGTTTAATTTATTCAGAATACCTGGGTTAAACTCAATGGATTTTTTAAAGAAATGCAGAAATTGCCGGAAAAGTTCGCCAGGTCTCTCAGTACCCAGATGCTGTAGTTGTACCAGCCCCCACCACTTCCTCTGGCAGCTCATTCCATACGCACACAACCCTTTGTGTGAAATGGTGCCGTTTAGGCCACTTCAAAACCTTTCCCCTCTCACTTTCCACCAAAGCCCTCTAGTTTTGGAAGCCCCTAACCTGGGGAAATTCCCCTCACTACTCACCCTATCTATGGCTATTTTGATTTTATAAACCTTTGCTGCTGCAAAATGTGACCCCAAACAATACGAGTGGCTGTACTTTCAGTCATCCTGGGCCTAAATTCTGAAATTCAATACTGACACCTCTTGCTTCACCATCAAGTCACAATTCTAAATCCATTTTAATCAGTTTGTTCAAATGTATCCTGAGACACTTCTGTGGGCTTTACGCCTGGACCTTTGTGCCCAGAGGTAGGGACACTAGCATCACTCAGCAATACCCATAAAGCTGTAACAGTATTCTCCTGTGTGTTTGTTCATCAGACTGTCCTGACATGCTGGGACATACCTCTGCAACAGGCAGGACTTGAATCCAGGCCTTCTAGCCCAGAGCTAGGAACATTGCCACACAAGTTCAGGAATTGGAATCAAATCCAGGGCTCTGGCTCAGAGACAGGGACACTCGCCACCACACTACCATACCCAGATTTTGGGTCATATTTTAGTGCCCACTTTCAGCTCGGTGTGGATTTATTATAATCAGGTTACCATTACTGAACTACATAAAACCCTTTGTATTGTTAAACAAATACAAGATATTCGTCTCAACTGCATGATGTTGAATGTACGTGCTATGCTATCGAAATTAACTATAAACATCTTTAATTGCTATTATCTGTAGTCTGCAATATTAAGGAAAGAAATCCTGCAGACACATTCTGGCCAATGAAGGGTCTCAAATAGATATTTATTACTGAACACCAGAGACGAAGGAAGAGATTAATTTCTGACCCCAAAACACCGATCACTCTTAACCAACTCTCACGTGCGACTCCCCTTTTCCTAAAACCATGAAATAACACCAGGCCGCTGATTAGTGTCCAGCCTCTCCTCCCCACTGACGGTATCTGCAATCTGTCCCTCCTCCCCATAACCATACAAGGCAACCCATGCTCAGGGTCTTTGTGAAAATCAAGGCCGGAGTGTGCAGGCATCCTGGAGAGGGATGGGCATTTTAAAATTGAAGGGGAAGAGTGAGGTGACAGTAATATCACTTACTGGGCTGAGGGGTGGCTGATGGAGTTTAGTTTGGATTAATGCGATGTATTGGATTTGGTAAATCAAACAACAGCAGGACATATACAATTAAAAGAAGAGCCTTTGGCAGTGCTGTAGTACAGAAAGCTAGGCCGTCAGGTTTAATTCTTTAAAATTTGCATCTCATATAGATAGTGTGGTTAAGAAGGTGTTTAACACACATGACTTCATAGGACAGACCTTTGAGTATCGGAATTGGGATGTCATGTTGTGTTTGTACAGGACATTGGTGAGACCTCTTCTAGAATACTGTGTCCATTCTGGTCATCCTGCCCGCTCATTCCATAGGCATACCACCCTCTGGGTGAAAAAGCTGCCCTTTAGGTCACTTTTAAATGTTTCCCCTCTCACCTTAAGCCTAAGTCCTCTAGTTTTGGACTCCCCGTACCGTTAGAAAGTTCCTTGAATATTCACTTTGATATTACTGACGTTGATATTATTAAACTGGAGAGAATTGAGAAGAGATTAACTTGGATGTTGCTGGGAAAGGAGGGAGTGAGCAATGAGGAGAGGCTGGATCTGCTGGAACGTTTTTCACTGAAGAATATGAGATTAAACAGTAACTTTACACAGGTTTATAAAATAATGAGGGTTACAGAGAAGCTGAAGGGCTGATGTCTTTTCGCTAGCGTTGAGGATTCAAAACTGAGGGATTTTTAAGGTGCGAGGAAAAAAGATTTACGAAAGTCATGAGAGGTAATTATGTTAGACAGAAGCTGCCTTATGTGTGGAATGAAATTCCAGAGGAAGTGGTGAAAGCAGGGACAGTTACAACGTTTAAATGACATTTAGACCAGTCCATGGATCAGACATCCGTACGGATGGTGCTGTGAGCAGCTGCCCTCCCCCCTCCCCCCTTCTCTGACTGAATCTCTGTTGCTTTTCACCCTCTGCCAATGCCTGTGCAGTGGCGTGGGGAGGCCAGCAGAGGGTGGCATTGCATCACTTTAAGCACCACAGAGACTGCCAGAACTGCCCCACACAGAGACACACAGATACACACACGGGAAAGGTTAGGGTACTGCGTGAAGCTCATCTGGTAACTTAAATGAAACATAAAGAAATACTCAATTCGCCTCGTAAAATATGAGTGACATATCTGCCAAATTCCACTGTTTAAATAAAAACATCAATTAATTTTTTTCACTCTGAAAGTGAACATTTTATATCAACTATTCAAAACTCTGGGACCCTCTTTCTCTTAACTTCTTATTAGCCGACTCCAGCTCTATAGCAATATACTGTTTCTGGGTTTTCTATCCTCTCGTATCACAGGTGCTTGTAAGCTCTCAGTTCAGAACAGCATTCCCACTCTCTTTCAACTTCATCACATTATACCCTGATGAATATCGATAAGTGGGACCTATCCAGATTTCTCTTGCTCTGTGGTTTCTCAATATTTCATTCGCTCCGTCTGGTATGTGTCAGGACTTTTGCTGCTCCATTGACAGCATGTCATTCTTCGACTTTGTCCATAGGAATATATCAGTATTTCACTTGCTCACACTTGTGTATGTGGGGCAGGATTTCAGTTTTTTCATGGGGACTGTGACGCTATAACAATCTCAATATTTGTAGATGGTACCGAACTTGGAAGAACTCTGAAGTCTATGGAGGAGAGTGTGGAACTCTAACAGTACAATCACACGTTGGTGTAGTGTTCAGGTTTATGGCAGATGGGGATCAGTGCAGAGCAGTTTGAGATGATACACTTTGGTAGGAAAGACAATGAAAGACAGTTTAAAACAGGCTGTGCCATTATAAAGGGGCTGGAGAAACAGAGAGCGCTGGGTGTATATGAGCACAGGTTGTTGAAGATGTCAGGACAAGTGGGGAGAGCAGTAACTATCACAGATTAGTTTCAGTATCTGAGCTGTTTACAGGGGGAGGTGTAGGAGGGAGTCTCGTGCCCCCTTCCTGAGAGGTGGTGGTGACGATGTGTTGTGAGCCCACCCTCCTGTCCAACGACACCGTGGGGATTCCATTTGTACCAGCTCGGCACAAAAGGGAGATAGCATCAGGGCCATGGCTTCCAAATTGTACCGGGGGGAAACGGAGCTGCCAGTGGGTTTAAAGTGAGAATTGCCCTTCACTGAATATTGCTCCTTACTCGGTCGGTGGGACATGGATGTTTCAGAAACTCCACACGAGGTGTCCCTGTCCTCTCCGGCTTCTACCAGGGTTCTTCCCACATGGTAGTGGGGAGGGGGGTGAGCGAACGGATATCGGGCACTCCACCACCCGGATAGGCCCTTCCGGTCCTATTCAAGGCTGTTTCTCCTGGAATGGGAGAAGGGGAGGGTGGGAGTGTGGGTGGGAGTGGGTGGTCCTGCTGTTAGTGTTAGTGTAGGTGGGGAGGGGGTCATGTTGAGGTGTCCGGAGGGATTCCGTCCACAGTGTTGTATCCATGCAGCGTTATTAGTGTGGGGGTGAAGTGGAGGGAGGTGGGAGAGAGAGGGAGCGAGAGAGACAAAAAGACAGAGAGAGACAGAGAAGTTGCAGCATGCGGCAGTGAGAGTGGTGGACCATGAGCCTTGTTCAGGGTCGGTGCTATAACAGATATACAGTGAGTGTGAGGGAGCAAAGATAAAATGGTGACCCTTATCCTGACAGAGCGGGGAAGGTTATTGATGCTTCTCCTGTATTAGTGGACATTTCTTCAGACCACAGATACTGCACTGAGCTGGGTGGTGAGCTCAGACCATGCTCGGTTGGTGTTGTGGTGTCGCCCCCTCTGGGAAGAGAATGGTCCTCCTCTGTACTAGTCCATTCACCAGGCCGTCCGTGCCCCTGTCGACAGACCGTGGTGTAATTACCCCTTATCTGCCATACTCAGGGTAAACTGTGCAGGGCAGCTCCTATCAGAGAAAGCTCAACCGTGTGCCCAATGGCCTTTTAAAGATGGCGCCAGTGCCATGGATCATGGAATATCCAGGGGTATCCGGGCGATGGTGATTACCTCCAGCCATGATGGATGGGAGAATCGGGCTGGTATTGAATGAGAGGGACACCATGGGATTGGGTGGGTAGTTAATGAGGTGAGTTCGATAAGATAGCAACCGGAAACTAGATCGGCCTAGTGTAGATGATCCCTCTGTCGCAGTCAATGAAAATGGCACTGAGACAAATTATTGTTAGATTTAGCTCAATGAGTCAAAGACTCTGCTGACCCGACACCCAGATACAAAGCTGAGAACAAATACTCATCCAAAACTCTGCACCATCTGAACTCCCACAAATAAAATGTTCACCTCCCATTCCTGGAAACACTTATGTTACAGGATGTTGTTAAAATGTTTTCATTTCTGCATTCTGAAACCTGGAAACACATCCTTCCATAACACTGTCTCTCAGTCTCCCCCTGTCTGCCAATTTCCCATACCCCTCCCATTTGTTATTGTTTAAACTGATTCCCCCTCCGTCTCTGCATCTCTCTGGAAGTGATGTTCACACTCACAGCACCCCCTTGTCAGGGCACAATGGAGAGATAGAGCTGGAAATGGATGTGAGCTGCGCATCCTGTCACTTCCAGCAAGGGCTGCAAATTTCCCCACACTGGCTAGGGATCTAACACAGTGTTACAGATCAATGCACTGGGGTGGGGTACACAGTCCTACATGCTGGGAGGATAACTGCTCCTGGTTTCCAGATTAATTCACGGGTGACCACTGCACAGGTCGCTGTGCTGGTCAGACTATCTGATTGAGGTTTATAAATAATGGCCTGCTGTGGTCTGCACAGCTCCCCGTGCTGGACAGATATCGAATCCGTGCTTATAGATCAATGCACTGCTGTGGCCTGCAGTTCTCACCGCGCCGGACAGATATCTAGTCCGGGTTTATAGATCAATGCCCTTATCTGATCTACGCAGTGTTCCACTCTGGCCAGATTGCAGGATTGTATTGACCAGTGCAATGGATGAATCTGGACAGATTGCTGGGTTGTACTGAGCAGTACATTGGCCTGGTCTACACCGTGTTCCACAGTGAACAGATATCTCCTCTGGGTGTATGGTGTCTGGGCTGGTTCAGTGAGGTGGATTGAGAATGTGGTATATCTAATCCTTTGAGCTGATCTGGCAATGCCTTTAGTTCCCATTCCTGTGAGTGGACCCTCCGTCTCTCACCCTATTAATGTTACAGTATGTCCAGGCACAGCACATCATGTTGGTGGGGTGGGTAGGGAGGGAAGGTGATGGACAGGTCAAGGAGTTCGCCGGAATGCTCTGTTCCAAACATTCTATAACTGACATTCCCCGGAATGTTCTGTCCCCGACATTCTATAACTGACCTTCCCCTGAACGTTCTGTCCCTGACATTGTTTGTGAACGGCCGGACGTCAGTGAATTGAACAAACGATAAGATCCCGAGGAAAGAGATCCCGTTCCAGGGAGAAGGAGACACTGTTCCGAAGGCCCTTCAGGCAGTTAAAGGGGTGAATATGTTTTCCCTACGGTTACATTTCTCCACGACACAGGATCAATCACAATTTAGACCAAAATACAGAAATTCCCAAACTCCGTTTGTCTTCAGGAAACTGGGAGAGGATCCTTCAGGACAGCAACGGTTCCATCCTCCGTATTAGGAATTGGGAAGGAGTGACCTGTGTCTGCTCTCGAGTGATCGAGTGTGTGGGAATGTTCGAGAAACCATTTGTCCATATGGCTGTGTCTCTGTGTGTTTGGGGAGGGAGGGTTTCTTGTGGTTTATGTCACATTTTTGTCAGTAATTCCGACCTTCCCATTGGTTATTCCAGTTCCAATTATTTTAATAAATCCCTGAATACAGGGACACATTTGAAAATCTCACTGGGTCCCCGATCAAAAGGGTCTCTTTGCCTCCCGGCTGATGGATAATGGGTTTGTTTTCCTTCCTCACAGTTAACGTAGTGACCATCTACGTCCTGCTTTATAAAGATTGTGGATTGTCTCCATGTGTCAGACGTTACCTGGGGGCCATGGCAGCGGCGGATCTCCTGGTCATTATCCTCGACCTGATACTGAGACACATTCCCATTGTTTATCGGGAACAGTTTTATTTCCTGGAGTACTCCGTCCCCGTGTGTCATATCCACGCCGTCCTGGTTTATGCAGTCACTGACTGCTCTGTCTGGTTCACCGTCACTTTCACCTTTGATCGGTTTGTGGCCATTTGTTGCCCGAAGCTGAAAAGTAAATATTGCAGTGAGAAAACGGCGGCTGTGGTTCTGGGAGCAGTGACTGTGCTGAGCTGTTTAAAGAACATTACCTGTTATTTTATGTTCAAGGGTCGATATCGGCTGGTGAACCTCCCCTGGTTTTGTGAAGTAGCAGTCGGTGTTTATTACTCCATTGTCTGGGTCACAATCGAGTTCCTCCATCACATTCTAACCCCGTGTGTCCCATTTCTCCTGATTCTGCTGCTCAATGTTCTCACCGTCAGACACATTTTAGTGACCAGCAGAGCCCGCAGGAGACTCCGCGCTCACACCAATGGGGATGCTCAGTCTGACACTGAAATGAGAAACCGAAAACAATCCATCATTTTACTATTTCTGATCTCGGCAAATTTCATCCTATTATGGTCAATGTTAATGCTGTATTCTATATGGAAACGGATGTGGGATATTGGGTATCAGTCTGTGTATCTCCATTGGTTTGTGCGGGAATTGGGCTTCATGCTGCAGCTCCTCAGTTGCTGCACAAACACCGCGATTTATGCCGTGACCCAGACTAAGTTCAGGCAGCAGCTGAAGAATGTGCTGAAATATCCCTTCACCCAAATCCATCCATGCATCAAATTCCCTCATTAATCACACCATCCGGGAGTTTCTCATTTCAGTTCAGTGTTTCAGCGATGGAGCAGCCTGTCGCTATGGTAACAGACTGAGGGTAGCGCTGGTTTGTCCATCCTTATCCCACAGGGTTACAGGGAAACATTTCAATGTTTCTCACAACTCAGGGGCCAGTGAGAAAAGGCACCATCCTACTGACGGTATCTATCACTGCCATTTGTAATCAATAAAAATGTTGATTAAAGCGTGCCGAGCAGCAGAGTGACCGATGTTGTTGTGTGTCTTTGTGTTGGAGAAGATGAGCTGGAGAGAGACAGACTCAGCCCCAAGTCCTGGTCTTCAGGGAAGGGCAGAGCACCGCGCCCTGAGCTCAGGAGTTGGGTTTAACTCCATCTGTTCCCCCCCCCACTCCAACCTGGCATCCCCATTTCCTCTCCCCCACTTTTCCTCCTCAATTCTCTCCCTCTCTCTCTCTTTCTGCACACTCTCTCTTTCTCACCACCTCTCCCTTTCACTCTCTCCGGTCCCGTCTCAGAACCCACCCCACAACCGCGGTTTGTCCACCTGCCTCCACTATTCTTTCTGCCTCACTCTCCCCCTCTCTCTCTCACACCCCCAACATGAGTTTCTCCACCTGCCTCCATTCTTCTCTCTCCCCTCACCCTCACACTCTCTCTATCCAGCCGTCTCTGTCTCCGTCCCGCAATTCCGTCTCTAACCCATTTTGCCAATATCCCACTTCCCACCTCTCCCGATCACCTCACCTCCATCCCCCCACAAGCAGCCTCACCACCAACCCCCAGTCTCTGGGTCAGAGGTAGATGGAAGGACAAGGGAGACAGAGTGTGTCAGAAAGAGAGGGAGGGGATTGACAGGAAGGAGAGAGATTCAGCCGAGAAAAACGGAGGGAGGTGGGGAGAGAGAGACCAAGATAGGGGGATCGAGAGTGAGAGAAGATGGAGAGAGAGCAAAGGAGCAGGGAGAGACAGAGGGAGAGAGAGGGGGGAGAAATAAGGGCCAGAGAGAGGGGGACAGAGAGAGAGAGACAGAGAGAGAGAGGGGGGCAGAGAGAGGGCGACAGAGTGAGGGGCACAGAGAGAGGGGGGCAGAGAGAGGGGGGTCGGAGAGAGGCGACAGAGAGAGGGGGACAGAGAGGGAGAGAAATGGGGAGGACATAATGAGAGAGGGGTCAGAGAGATCGGGGACAGAGAGAGGGGGACAGAGAGAGGGGGGACAGGGAGAGGGGCGAGATAGAGGGGGTCAGAGACAGGGCAACAGAGAGAGAGGGGGCCAGACAGAGAGGGGGACAGAGAGAGAGGGGACAGAGAGTGGGGTAGATAGAGGAGGTCAGAGCCAAGGGGACAGAGAGAGAGGGGGAAAGAAAAAGATTGGGCAGAGGGAGAGCGACAGGGAGAGAGGGGGATAGAGAGACGGTGACAGAGAGAGGGGGACAGAGAGAGGTGGACAGTGAGAGGGAGGGACAGAGATAGACGGGGCAGAGAGAGAGGGGGAAGAGAGAGGGCGACAGAGAGACGGAGACAGAGTGGGGTTGATAGGGGGACAGAGAGTGAGGGGGACAGAGAGTGAGGGGGGCAGAGAGACGGCGACAGGGGGGTGACAGAGAGGGAGGGGATAGAGAGATTGGGGGACAGAGACAGACGGGACAGAGAGAGGGGGGACAGAGAGAGAGGGGGACAGTGAGTGGGTACAGAGGGAGGCGGGTGGGAGAGAGAGGGGGTCAGAGAGAGGGCGACAGAGAGAGAGGAGAGCAGAGAGAGGGGGGCAGAGAGAGGGCGACAGGGAGAGGGGGACAGAGAGTAGGGGAGATAGAGGGGGTCAGAGAGACAGGGAAACAGAGAGAGAGGGCGACAGAGAGAGAAAGGGCGACAGAGAGAGGATGAGACAGAGAGGGGGGACGGAGAGAGGGCGACAGAGAGAGGGGGGACAGAGAGTGGGGGAGAAAAAAAGGGGTGACAGAGAGAGAGGAGGGCAGAGAGAGGGGGCAGAGAGAGGGGACAGAGAGAGGGGGGCAGAGAGAGGGGGGACAGAGAGTGGGGGAGAAAAAAAGGGGTGACAGAGAGAGAGGAGGGCAGAGAGAGAGGGGGCAGAGAGAGGGGACAGAGAGAGGGCGACAGAGAGAGGGGGGACAGAGAGTGGGGGAGAAAAAAAGGGGTGACAGAGAGAGAGGAGGGCAGAGAGAGAGGGGGCAGAGAGAGGGGACAGAGAGAGGGGGACAGAGCGAGAGGGACAGAGAGAGAGGAAGGCAAAGAGAGAGAGGGGCAGAGAGAGGGCGACAGAGAGAGAGGGCGACTGAAAGAGGGAGACAGACAGAGGGGAGGAGAGAGAGAGGGGAACAGAGAGAGAGGTGCACAGAGAGTGGGGGAGATAGAGGAGGACAGAGAGAGAGGGGGACAGAGAGAGGGGGAAAGAGAGAGGCGTGTGGGAGTAAGGGGGTCAGAGAGAGGGGGGCAGAGGGAGAGGGGGACAGAGAGAGAGGGGGCAGAGAATTGGATAGATATACGGGGTCAGAGACAAGGGGACATAGAGAGCGGCGGAAAGAGAAAGAGGGGGGACAGAGAGAGAGGGGGACAATTACGGGGTATAGAGAGAGGCGGGTGAGAGAGAGAGGGGAGATAGAGGGGGTCAGAGGTAGGGGGACAGGCGGAGGGGCACAGAGAGTGGTGGAGATAGAGGGGGTCAGAGAGAGTGGGACAGAAAGAAGGGGAGGTAGAGGGGAGACAGACAGAGGGGTCAATGAGACGGGGACAGAGAGAGGGGGACAGAGAGAGAGGCGGTTGGGAGAGAGGGAGGGGTCAGAGAGAGGACAGTGGGAGAGAGAGAGGGACAGAGAGAGGAGGAACAGAGAGAGTGGGATAGAGAGAGAGGCCAGAGAGAGGGGGACAAAGAGGGGGATAGAGAGAGGGCGACAGAGAGAGAGGGCAGAGAGTGGGGGAGAGAGAGGCGGGTGGGAGAGAGAAGGGGTCAGAGAGAGGGCGACCGAGAGAAAGGGACAGAGATTGGGGGTCAGAGAGAGGGCGACAGAGAGAGGGCGACAGAGAATGAGGAGATAGAGGGGATCAGAGAGAGAGGGACAGAGAGAGAGGGGCACAGAGACGGCGACAGTGAGAGGCGGACAGAGAAAGGGGACGGAGACAGAGGGACAGAGAGGGGGCAGAGAGGGGAGGCGAGAGAGAGGGGGACAGAAAGATGGGTAGATAGAGGGAAACAGAGAGGGGGACAGAGAGTGGGGGAATGGAGAGAGTGGGAGACAGTCAGAGGGGGAAAGAGAGGGGGCCAGAGACAGGGCGACAGAGAGGGACGGAGAGCGGGGGAGAGAGAGCGGGGACAGAGGGAGGGGGACAGAGAGAGTCGGACAGAGTGAGGGAGCACAGAGAGGGGGACAGAGAGAGTGGTTCAGAGAGAGAGAGGCGGGTGGGAGAGAGGGGGGTCAGAGAGAGGCGGGTAGGAGAGAGGGGGACAGAGAGAGGGTGACAAGGGGGGATAGAGAGAGGCGGGTGGGTGAGAAAGGGGGAAAGAGTGAGTGGGACAGAGAGACGGCGAGAGACAGAGGGGGGGCAGAGAGCGGGGGAGAGAGAGGCGGGTGGGAGAGAGAGGGGGTCAAGAGAGGGCGACAGAGAGAGTGGGACAGAGAGTGGGTGAGATAGAGGTGGACAGAGAGAGAAGGGGTCAGAGAGAAAGGGGGACAGAGAGAGAGGTCGACACAGAGATGGCGACAGAGAGAGGATGACAGAGAGAGGGGACAGAGAGAGGCGACAGAGAGGGGGGGGCAGAGATAGAGGGGGAAAGAGAGAAAGGGGGACAGAGAGAGAGAAGGGCAGAGAGAGAGGGGGACAGAGAGAGAAGGGGACAGAGACAGAGGGGGACAGAGAGAAGGGGGCAGAGAGAGAGGGGGACAGAGAGCAGGGGACAGAGAGAGAGGAGGGCAGACTGAGAGGGGCAGAGAAAGGGCGTCAGAGAGAGGGGGACAGAGAGAGAGAGGGCGACAGAGAGAGGAGACAGAGAGACGGGGGACAGAGAGGGGGGGAGATAGAGGGGGACAGAGAGAGAGGGAGACAGAGAGAGGGGAACAGAGAGAGGGAACAGAGAGAGGGGGACAGAGAGAGGGGAGCAGAGAGAGGGGCACAAAGAGTGGGGGAGATAGAGGGCTTCAGAGAAAGGGGGACAGAGAAAGGGGGAATATCGAGGGGGACAGAGAGCGGAGGACAGAGAGTGGGGGACAGAGAGAGGGTTACAGAGTGGGGGACAGAGAGGGGGACAGAGAGAGGGGGACAGAGAGTAGGGGGATGGAGAGTGTGGGGGCAGAGAGAGAGAGGTGGTCAGAGAGAGAGGGAGACAGGGGGGCAGAGAGAGGGGGGCAGAGAGAGGGCGACAGAGAGGGGGCAGAGAGCGGGGAAGAGAGAGAGGGAACAGAGAGAGGGGGACAGAGAGAGGGGGGCGGGGGGACAGAGAGAGGGGGACAGAGAGAGAGGCGGGTGGGAGAAAGAGGGGGTCAGAGAGAGACGGGCGGGAGAGAGAGAGAGGGAACAGAGAGAGCGGGACTGAGAGAGGCGGAGATAGATGGGTTCAAAGGGAGAGGGACAGAGAGAGGGCGACAGAGAGGGGGCAGAGACCGGGAAAGAGAGAGAGCGAACAGAGAGAGGGGGACAGTGAGAGGGGGACGGAGGGACAGAGAGAGAGGGACAGAGAGAGAGGCGGGTGGGAGAAAGAGGGGGTCAGAGAGAGACGGGAGGGAGAGAGAGAGGGAACAGAGAGAGCGGGACAGAGAGAGAGGGGGACAGAGGGAGAGGGGGACAAAGAGGGGGATTGAGAGAGGCGGGTGGGAGAGAGAGGGGAACAGAGAGAGGGGGACAGAGAGAGGCGGAGATAGATTGGGTCAGAAGGAGAGGGACAGAGAGAGGGGCACAGAGAGTGGGGGACATGGAGGGGGTCAGAGAGAGGCGGACAGAAAGAATGGGAGGTAGAGGGGGTCAGAGAGTGGGGGACAGAGAGAGGGGCACAGAGAGTGGGGGAGATTGAGGGGGACAGAGATTGAGGGGACAGACAGCGAGGGTGACAGAGAGAGCGGCAGAGAGAGGGGTGACAGAGAGAGGGTGACAGACAGAGAGGGGACACAGAGTGGAGGAGATACAGGGGGTCAGCGAGAGGGGAAACAGAGTGGGGGCAGAGAGAGGGGGACAGAGAGATGGGGACAGATAGAGGGGGGACAGTGAGAGGGGTGACAGAGAGAGGGGGACAGAGAGAGAGGGGACAGAGAGTGGGGGAGATAGAAGGGGTCAGAGAGAGGGGGAATAGAGAGGGGTGGCAGAGAGAGGGGTACAAAGAGAAGGGGGACAGAGAGAGAGGTGGACAGTGAGGATGTACAGAGAGAGGCGGGTGGGAGAGAAATGGGGTCAGAGAGAGGGCGACAGAGAGAGGGTGACAGAGAGAGAGGGGAGCAGAGAAAGAGGGGGCAGAGAGAGGACGACAGAGAGGGGGGCAGAGAGCGGGGTGGAGAGGGAGGGGGCAGAGAGGGGGGACCGAGAGAGTGGGACTGAGAGGAGGGACAGAGAGAGGTGTACAGACAGAGAGGCGGGTGGGAGAGAGAGGGGGTCAGAGAGAGGCGGGTGGGAGAAAAAGGGGGTCAGAGGAAGGGGGACAGAGAGAGAGGCACAGAGAAAGGGGGAGATAGAGCGGGTCAGAGAGAGAGGGATAGAAAGAGGGGGAAACAGAGGGGGACAGAGAGCGGCGGACAGAGAGTGGGGGACAGTGAGAGGGGTACAGAGTGAGGGACAGAGAGGGGGACAGAGAGAGTGGGACAGAGAGTGGGGAGGATGGAGAGTGTGGGGGGCAGAGAGAGTGGGACAGAGAGAGAGGGGGAGGGGGGTCAGAGAGAGAGGGGCAGAGAGAGGGCGACAGAAAGGGGGGCAGTGAGCGGGGGAGAGAGAGAGGGAACAGAGAGAGGGGGACAGAGAGAGGGGGACGGGGGGACAGAGAGAGAGGCGAGTGGAAGAAAGAGTGGGTCAGATAGAGGCAGGAGGGAGAAAGAGAGGGAACACAGAGAGGTGGACAGAGAGAGGCGGAGATATAGAGGGACAGAGAGAGAGGGGACAGAGAGCGAGGGTGACAGAGAGAGGGGCAGAGAGAGAGGGGGCAGAGAGAGGGATGACAGCGAGAGGGGGACAGACAGAGAGGGGACAGAGAGTGGGGGAGATACAGGGGGTCAGCGAGAGGGGAAACATAGTGGGGGAAATAGAGGGGGTCAGAGAGAGGGGGACAGAGAGAGGGGGACAGAGAGAGAGAGCGCCAGAGAGCGGGGATCAGAGAGATGGCGACAGAGAGAGGCGGACAAAGGGGGGGGGGATAGAGAGAGCTGGTGGGAGAGAGAGGGGGACAGAGTGAGGGGAACAGAGAGAGGGCGAAAGACAGAAGGGGGGCAGAGAGCGGGGGAGAGAGAGAGGCGGGTGGGAGAGAAAAGGGGTCAGAGAGAGGGCGACAGAGAGAGTGGGACAGAGAGTGGGTGAGATAGAGGGGGGTCAGAGAGAGGGGGAGAGAGAGCGGGGGCTAGAGATAGATGGGGCAGAGAGAGGGCGACAGAGAGAGGGGGATAGAGAGAGAGGAACAGAGAGAGAGAGGGACAGAGAAGGGGGCCAGAGAGAGGGCGACAGAGAGAGGGGGGCAGAGAGGGGGATATAGATGGGGACAGAGAGAGAGGGGACAGAGAGAGGTGGACAGAGAGAGAGAGGGGGACAGAGAGAAAGGGGGACAGAGATAGAGGGGAAATAGAGAATGGGGGACAGAGATAGAGGGGGCAGAGAGACGGCGACAGAGAGAGTGGGACAGAGAGTTTGGGACCCAGAGAGGAGGGACAGAGAGAGTGAGTCAGAGAGAGGGCGGCAGAGAGATGGGGGGCAGAGAGAGCGGGGACAGCGGGGGGCAGAGAGAGGGGGGCAGAGAGAGGGGGAACAGAGAGGGGGCAGAGAGATGTGGACAGAGAGATAGGGGGACAGAGAGACGGTGACAGAGAGAGGGGGCAGAGAGAGGAGGGCAGAGAGAGGAGGACAGAGAGAGGGGGAACAGAGAGGCGGGTGGGACGGAGAGGGGGCAGAGAGGGGTACAGAGTTGTAGAGAGAGAGGGGGTCAGAGAGAGGGGGACAGAGAGTGGGGGATGGTGAGAGTGGGGGACAGGTAGAGAGGGGGACAGAGAGAGGGGCCAGAGGGAGGGGATATAGAGAGGGGACAGAGAGGGGGGGCAGTGAGAGGGGCACAGAGAGTGGGGGAGATAGAGGGGTCACAGAGAGGTGGACAGAGAGAGGGGGACAGAGGGAGTGTACACAGTGGGGGAAAATGAGTGTCAGTGAGAGGGGGACAGATAGAGGGGGACATAGAGTGGGGGGATGGAGAGAGTGGGGGACAGAGGGGGTGTGGTGGGGACGGCAAGGGAGAGGACAGAGAGAACAGGGACAGAGGGGGGCAGTAAGAGATGGGGACAGAGGGAGCATGGGGACAGAGAGACGGGGACAGAGGGAGTGGAGACAGAGAGGGGGCAAAAAGAGGGCGACAGGGAGAGGTGGACAGAGGGAGGGTGGACAGAGAGTGTGGAACAGAGAGTGGGGTACAGAGTGGGGGAGAAAGAGTTGGTCAGAGAGAGGGATTCAGATAGAGGGGGACAGAGAGAGGGGTACAGAGAGAGGGGGATGGACTGAGTGGGGGCTGGTGTGCAGGGATGGACGAAGAGGGAGTGGCCAGAGAGAGGAGGGATGGTGGGGCACAGACAGAGCACGGGGACAGAGAGAGAGGGGGAACAGAGAGACTGGGGACAGAGAGACGGGGACACAGAGAGAGTTGACAGAGAGGGAGCAGAGAAAGCGCGAAAGAGAGATGGGGACAGAGAGAGGGTTGGACAGAGAGAGGCGGGTGGGAGAGAGGGGGGTACACAGAGAGGGGGGACAGAGAGAGAGGAACAGAGAGAGAGGGGGACAGAGTGGGGGAAAGAGAGGGTGTCAGAGAGAGGGGGACAGAGAGAGATGGACAGAGAGAGAGGGACAGAGAGAGGGGGACAGAGAGTGGAGGGATGGAGAGAGTGGGGACGGCGAGGCGGGGGCGATAGAGAGGGAGAGCACAGAGAGAGGAGGGACAGAGTGGAGACCGTAAGAGATGGGACAGAAGGAGCACAGGGACAGAGAGACGGGGACAGAGAGAGTCGTGTCAGAGAGGGGACAGAAAGAGGCCGACAGAGAGCGGGGGACAGAGGGAGGGGGGACAGAGAGTGGGGAACAGAGAGAGGGGAACAGATTGGGGGAGAGAGAATGAGTCAGAGAGAGTGGCTCAGAGAGAGGGGTGAGAGAGAGGGGTGAGAGAGAGGTGTGAGAGAGAGGGGCTGAGAGAGAGCAGTGAGAGAGAGAGAGTGGTGAGAGAGTGAGAGGGCTGAAAGAGAGGGCCTGAGAGAGGGGGGATCAGCCAGGCGGTGAGAGAGAGGTATGAGAGAGAGGGGGGGGGTGAGAGAAAGGGTGAGAGAGAGGTGCATGAGAGAGGGTGAGAGAGAGAGAAGGGTGAGAGAGAGAGAGAGAGGGAGGTGAGAGAGAGAGAGGTGTGAGAGAGAGGGGGGTGAGAGAGTGAGAGGGGCTGAACGTGAGGGCCTGAGAGAGGGGAAGAGAGAGAGGGGTGAGAGAGAAGGGGTGAGAGAGAGAGGTATGAGAGACAGAGAGTGTGAGAGAGAGGCGGGTGAGAGAGAGGGTGTGAGAGAGAGGTGTGTGTGAGAGAGAGGGGTGAGGAAGAGAGAGGTGTGAGGAAGAGAGAGGGGTGTGAGAGTGAGGGGGGCTGAGAGAGAGGGGGTGTGAGAAAGAGGGGTGAAAGAGAGGGGTGGGTGAGAGAGAGGGGTGAGAGATGGGGCGGTGAGAGAGGGAGTGAGAGAGAGGGGGTGAGAGAGAGCGGTGTGAGAGAGAGCGATGTGAGAGAGGGGGTGAGAAAGAGAGAGGGTTGAAAGAGAGAGAGGGGTGAGGAAGAGAGAGGGGTGTGAGAGTGGGGGGGGTGAGAGAGAGGGGTGTGAGAAAGAGGGGTGAAAGAGAGGGGTGGGTGAGAGAGAGGGGTGAGAGATGGGGCGGAGAGAGAGGGGGTGAGAGAGAGCGGTGTGAGAGAGCGGTGTGAGAGAGGGGGTGTGAAAGAGAGAGGGTTGAAAGAGAGAGAGGGGTGAGAGAGAGGGGTGAGAGAGTGAGAGGGGCTGAAAGAGAGGGCCTGAGAGAGGGGTGAGAGAGAGAGGTATGAGAGAGACAGGGTGTTAGAGAGGTGTGTGAGAGAGACGGGCAAGTGAGAGAGGGTTGAGAGAGGGTGAGAGAGAAAGAGGAGTGTGAGAGAGACAGGGGGTTGATAGAGAGGTGTGTGACAGAGAGGGGGTGTGAGAGCGTGAGGGACTGAGAGAAAGGGGGTGAGAGAGAGAGGATGAGAGAGAGAGTGGGGGTGAGAGAGAGCGGGGGTGTGCGAGAGACGGTGTAAGAGAGAGGGGAGTGAGAGAGAGAGAGGGGTGTGAGAGAGAGAGAGAGAGAGAGAGAGAGGGCCTGAGAGAAGGGGTGAGAGAGAATGGGTGAGAGAGAGAGGGTGAGAGAGAGAGGGCTGCGAGAGAGGGGGTAGAGAGAGATAGGCGTGAGAGAGTGCGAGGGAATGAATGAGAGGGCCTGAGAGAGGGGGGTGGGGTGAGAGAGGCGGTTTGAGAGAAGGGGTGAGACCGAGAGGTGTGAGAGAGAGTGAGGGGTGAGAGAGTGCGAGCGGCTGAAGGAGAGAGCTTGAGAGAGGGGGTGAGAGAGAATGGGTGAGAGAGAGAGGGTGAGAGAGAGACGGTGAGAGAGAGGGGGTGAGAGAGTGCGAGGGGTGAGAGAGTGAGAGGTTCTGAATGAGAGGGCATGAGAGAGGGGGGATGAGAGAGGCGGTGAGAGAGCAGGGATGAGAGAGAGAGAGATATGAGAGAGAGGGTGTGAGAGAGAGGGGTGTGAGAGAGAGGGGTGTTAGAGAGAGGGCGAGAGAGAGAGGGGTGAGAGAGTATGAGGGGCTGAAAGAGAGGGGCCTGAGAGGGTGGGGTGAGAGAGGCGGAGAGAGAGAACGGATGAGAGAGAGAGAGGTGTGAGAAAGAGAGGTTGTGACAGATAGCGGGGTGAGAGAGAGGGTGAGAGAGAGGTGGGTGAGAGAGAGGGGGTGAGAGAGAGTTGGTGAGAGAGAGTGTGTGTGAGAGAGAGAGTGTGTGAGAGAGAGAGTGGTGAGAGAGGGCGCGGTGAGAGAGGGGGTGAGAGAGAGGGGGTGAGAGGGAGAGAGAGAGGGATGAGGGAGAGGTGGGAGAGAGAGAGAGGGGTGATAGATGGGGTGTGTGAGAGAGAGGGGTGTAAGAGAGAGAGGCGGGTGAGAGAGAGAGGGCCTGAGAGAGAATGGGTGAGAGAGAGAGAGGATGAGAGAGAGGGGGTGAGAGAGAGAAGTGTGAGAGAGACGGGTTGAGAGAGAGGGGAGTGAGAGAGGGAAGGTTAGAAGGGGGTGAGAGAGACGGGGTGTGTGAGAGAGGGGGGATGAGGGGGGTGAGATGGGGGTGAGAGAGAGGGTGTGAGAGAGACAGAGGGGGTGAGAGAGGGTAGGTGAGAGAGACGGTGTGTGAGAGACGGGAGAGATGAGAGAGAGCGGGGTGAGGGTTGGTGAGAGAGAAAGGGAGCTGAGTGAGAGAGGCGCGGCGATAGAAAGAGGGGTTCACAGAGAGGGGAGGTGAGAGAGAAAGGGGTGAGAGAGAGAGAGAAGAGTGTGAGAGAGAGAGGGTGAGAGAGGTGTGTGAGATAGACAGAGGGTCGAGAGAGGTGTGTGTGTGAGAGAGAGAGGGTGTGAGAGAGAGAGGGCTGAAAGAGAGGGCCTTAGAGAGACGTGAGAGAGGGGGTGAGAGAGAGGGTGAGAGGATGAGAAAGATCGGGTTGGGGAGAGAGCGGGTGAGAAAGAGAAAGGGGGTGAGTGAGAGTGGAGGAGGTAGAGGGGGGTTAGAGAGAGACGTAAGAGAGAGAGGGGGGTGAAAGAGAGAGGGGTAAGAGAGAGAGTGAGAGAGAGAGGCGTGAGAGAGAAGGTGTGTGAGAGACACAGAGGGTTGAGAGAGAGGTGTGCGTGAGAGAGGGGGAATGAAAGAGAGGGCCTGAGAGAGGGGATGAGAGAGAGGGTGAGAGAGAAGGGGTGAGAGAGATAGAGGTGAGAGAGAGAGAGGGGTGAGTTAGAGAGCGGGTGTGAGAGAGATCGGGATGGAAGAAAGAGCGGGTTGAAAGAGACAGAGGGTAAGAGAAAGACAGGCTGAGAGAGAGAGAGGGTGAAAGAGAGGGGGTGAGAGAGGGGAAGGAGAGAGATGATGAGAGAGGGAAACGGTTAAGAGAGAGGGGGGTGTGAGAGAGATGGGTGAGGGAGAGAGAGGGGTAAGGGAGAGAGAGGGGTGAGGGAGAGAGGGGGTGTGAGAGAGATCGGGGTGGAAGAGAGAGAGGGTGAGAAAGAGACGGGGTGAAAGACAGACGGGAGGGTGAGAGCGAGTGAGCTGAAAGAGAAAGGGGGCTGAGAGGGGAGTGAGTCAGAGAGGGGGCAGAGATAGAAGGGGAGAGAGAGAGGGGATGAGAGACAGGAGGTGAGAGGGGGGAGAGAAAAGGGTGTGTGAGGGAGGGGAGAAAGAAAGGGGGAGAGGGGTAGAGAGGGGGAAAGAAAGGAGGAGAGAGAGGGTGGAGAGAGAGGGAGGAGAGAGACGGGGAGAGAGCGCGGATGAGGGGGTGTGAGAGAGAGGGTGAGAGAGAGAAGGGGGTGAGAGAGAGAGGGGTTGAGAGAGAGAAGGGTGAAAAAGGGACAGAGGTGTGGGAAAGGGAGAGAAAGGGGGTGAGTGAGAGTGCGGGAGAGATGGAATGAAAGAGAGACGTATGAGAGAAAAGGGGGTGAAAGAGAGAGGGGGGAGTGAGAGAAATCGGTGTGGAAGAGAGAGTGGGGTGAGAGAGAGAGACAGGCAGAGAAAGAGAGGGTGAGAGAGCGAAGGTAAGAGAGAGGCGTGAGAAAGAGGGGGTAAGAGAGAGAGGGGAAAGAGAGACAAGGGTGAGAGAGAGGGGGTGTGAGACAGATCGGAGTGGAAGAGAGAGCGGGTGAGAAAGAGACGGGTGTGGGAGAGAGAGACAGGCTGAAAGAGATTTCCTGAGAGAGAGGGGATGATAGAGGGGGTGAGAGAGAAGGGGTGAGAGAGAGAGAGAGGGTGAGAGAGAGGGGTAAGAGAGAGAGGGGTAGGAGAGACAGGGTGAGAGAGAGAGAGAGGGTGAGAGAGAGGGGTAAGAGAGAGGGGTAGGAGAGACAGGGTGAGAGAGAGAGAGAAAGGTGTGAGAGAGAGGTGTGTGAGAGAGAGAGTGTAAGAGAGAGAGGGATGAGAGAGAGAGAGGGTGAGAGAGAGATGGGTGAGATAGAGAGAGGGGTGAGGGAAAGAGGGGGTGTGAGAGATCAGGGTGGAAAAGAGAGCGGGTGTGAAAGAGACAGGGGTGGGAGCGAGACAGGCTGAGAGAGAGAGAGGGTGAGGGGGTGAGAGAGAGGGGTAAGAGAGAGAGAGGGGTAAGAGCGAGAGGGGGGAGAGAGTGAGAGTGAGGGGTGAGAGAGAGGGGTGAGGGAGAGAGGGAGTGTGAGAGAGATCGGGGTGGAAGAGAGAGCGGGTGAGAAAGAGATGGGGTGAGAGAGAGAGAGAGAGAGGCTGAGTTAGAGAGAGAGGGTGAGAGAGAGTGGTGAGAGAGAGGGTGAGAGGGAGAGGTAAGAGAGAGAGGGGTGAAAGAGAGAGAGGGGGTGAGAGAGAGAGACGGCCTGAGAGAGAATGGGTGAGATAGAGAGAGGGGTAAGAGAGAGAGAGGTGAGAGAGAGAGGGTGAGAGATATAGGCTTGAGAGAGAAGGTGTGTGAGAGAGATCAGGGTGGGAGAGACGGGGGAGAGAGAGAGGTGGGCTGAGAGAGAGAGAAGGCTGAGTGAGAGGGGTGAGAGGGGGTGAGAGTGAAGACGTGAGACAGAAAGGGTGAGAGAGAGAGGGGTAATAGAGAGAGGGGTGAGAGAGAGAGAAGTGAGAGAGACGGGGTGTGTGAGAGAGTTCAGATTGGAAGAGAGAGCTGGTGAGAAAGAGAGAGGGGGTGAGAGAGAGACAGGCAGAGAAAGAGAGGGTGATAAAGAGAAGATGAGAGAGAGGCGTGAGAGAGGGAGATAAGAGAGTGAGAGGGCTAAGAAAGAGAGGGTGAGAGAGAGAGAGTCAGGGGGATAGAGAGAGGAGAGAGAGAGAGAAGGGATGAGAGATAGAGCGGGGTGAGAGAGAGAGTGGGTGAGAGAGAGGGGTGAGAGAGAGGGGGTGAGAGAAGGCATAGAGAGAGAGGGGTGAGAGAGAGAGGTGTGAGAGTGAGGGGTGTGAGAGAGGGGGGTGTGAAAAAGAGGGGTGAAAGAGAGGGGGGTGTGACAGAGAGGGGGTGAGAGAGAGGGAGTGAGAGAGGGGGCGGTGTGAGAGGGGGTGAGAGAGAGAGTGTGAGAGAGAGGGATGAAAGAGAGAGGGATGAGAGAGAGAGGTGTGAGAGAGAGGGGTGTAAGAGAGAGGGGGGTGAGAGAGAGAGGGCCTGAGAGAGGTGGTGAGAAAGAATGGGTGAGAGAGAGAGGGTGAGAGAGAGAGAGGTGTGAGAGAGGGGAATGAGAGAGAGATGGGTGAGAGACAGAGAGGGGTCAGAGAGTGAGAGGAGCTGAAAGAGAGGGCCTGAGAAAGGGGTGAGACAGAGGGGTGAGAGAGAGGGGGAGGATGAGAAAGATCGGGGTGGGGGAGAGCGGGTGAGAATGAGAAAGAGGGTGAGAGAGAGATGGGTGAGTGTGGGGGAGAGAGAGGGGGTGAGAGAGAGAGAGGGGGGTGAGAGTGAGGGTGTGACGGTGGGTGAGAGACAGGAGGCTGAGAGAGATAGGTGTGAGAGAGAATGAGAGTGGTTAGAGTGGGAGGGGTAAGAGAGTGAGAGGGCTAAGAATGAGAGGGTGTGAGAGAGTGAGAGGTAGTGAGGAGTGAGAGAGAGGGGAGAGAGAGAGGGGATGACAGATAGAGCGGGGTGAAGGAGAGATGGGGGAGTGTGGGGGAGAGAGAGAGGGGTAAGAGAGAGAGAAGCGGGTGAGAGAGAGAGGGGGTGAGAGAGAGACAGGTGCGAGAGAGGGTTGTGAAAGAGAGCGGGGTGTGACAGAGAGGGGGCATTGAGAGAGAGGGATGAGAGAGAGGGTGAGAGAGAGAGAGAGTTGTGTGAGAGAGGGGAAGAGAGAGCGGAGTGAGAGAGAGGATGAGAGACAGGGTGTGAGAGAGATGGGGTTGAGAGAGAGGTGTGAGAGATAGAGGGGCTGAAAGAGATGGCCTGAGAGAGAGGGGGTGAGAGAGGGGTGAGTGAGAAGGGCAGAGAGAGGGTGAGAGAAAGAGAGGTGAGAGAGAGAGGGGGTTAAGAAATGGAGGGGTAGGAGAGAGGGAAGGTGAGAGCGGGTGTGAGAGAGGGGGGCTGAGAGACACGGTGATAGAGAGGTGTGTGTCAGAGAGGGTGTAAGACGGTTAAGAGAGAGAGGGTTGAGAAAGACAGGGGTTGAGAGAGAAGTGTGTGAGAGAGACGGGTGTGAGAGAGCGAGGGGCTGAAAGAGAGGGCCTCAGAGAGAGGGGGTGAGAGAGGGGGTGAGAGAGAGGGTTTGAGAGAGGGGGTGAGAGAGAAGGGGTGAGAGGGTGAGAGAGAGAGATAGAGAGAGGGGTAATAGAGAGAGGGCTAGGAGAGAGAGAGGGGATGTGAGAGAGAGGGGTGTTAGAATAGAGAGGGATGAGAGAGAGGGTGAGAGAGAGAGATGGATGAGAGTTAGAGAGGTGTGAGAGAAAGAGCGAAGCGGTGTAAGAGAGACAGAGGGATGAGCGAGAGAGGGGTGAGAGAGAGAGAGGTCCTGAGAGAGAGAGGGTGACAGAGAAGGGATGAGAGAGAAGGGGTGAGAGAGAGAGGGGGGAGAGAAAAGGGTGTGTGAGGGAGGGGAGAAAGAGAGGGAGAGAGGGGTAGAGAGGGGGAAAGAAGCGGGAGAGAGAGAGTGGATAGAGAGGGAGGAGAGAGACTGGGAGAGAGCGGATGAGGGGGTGTGAGAGAGAGGGTGAGAGAGAGAAGGGGGTGAGAGAGAGAGGGTGAGAGAGAGAGGGGTTGAGAGAGAGAAGGGTGAAAAAGGGACAGAGGTGTGGGAAAGGGAGAGAGAGGGAAGAAAGAGAGAGGAAGAAGAACGAGAGGGGGTCAGAGAAAGAGTGGAGGTGAGGGGGTGAGAGAGAGAGAGTGGGAGAGTGGGGGTTGGAGAGAGAGGGGGCTAGAGAGAGGGGGTGAGAGAGAGAGAAGGGTGAGAAGGTGAGAGAGAGAGGGAGGATGAGAAAGATTGGGGTGGGGGAGAGAGCGGGTGAGAAAGAGAAACGGGGTGAGTGAGAGTGGGGTAGAGATGGATTGAAAGAGAGACGTAAGAGAGAGAAGGGGTGAAAGAGAGAGGGTTAGAGAGAGAGGGTGAGAGAGAGAGGTGTCAGAGAGTAGGTGTGTGAGAGAGATCAGGGTGGGACAGACTGGGGAAAGAGAGGGGGCTGAAAGAGAGAGAGGACTGAGAGAGAGTGGTGAGAGAGAGGGGTGAATGAGAAGGGGCGAGAGACAGAGTGTGTGAAAGTGAGAGGTGTGTGCGCGAGAGGGGTAAGAGAGAGGGGGGAGTGAGAGAAATCGGAGTGGAAGAGAGAGCGGGGTGAGAGAGAGACAGGCAGAGAAAGAGAGGGTGAGAGAGAGAAGGTGAGAGAGAGGCGTGAGAGAGAGGGGGTAAGAGAGAGAGGGGAAAGAGAGACAAGGGTGAGAGAGAGGGGGTGTGAGAAAGATCGGAGTGGAAGAGAAAGCGGGTGAGAAAGAGACGGAGGTGGGAAGAGAGAGACAGGCTGAAAGAGATTTCCTGATAGAGAGGGGGTGATAGAGGGGGTCAGAGAGAAGGGGTGAGAGAGAGAGAGAGGGTGAGAGAGAGTGGAGTAAGAGAGAGAGTGGTAGGAGAGACAGGGTGAGAGAGAGAGAGAAAGGTGTGAGAGAGAGGTGTGTGAGAGAGAGAGTGTAAGAGAGATAGGGTTGAGAGAGAGAGGGTGAGAGAGAGAGAGGGGTGAGATAGAGATAGAGGGGTGAGGGAAAGAGGGGGTGTTAGAGAGTCCAGGGTGGAAGAGAGAGCGGGTGTGAAAGAGAAAGGGGTGGGAGCGAGACAGGCTGAGAGAGAGAGGGTGAGGGGGGTGAGAGAGAGGGGTAAGAGAGAGGGGTAAGAGCGAGAGGGGGGAGAGAGTGAGAGTGAGGGGTGAGAGAGAGGGGTGAGGGAGAGAGGGAGTGTGAGAGAGATCGGGGTGGAAGAGAGAGCGGGTGAGAAAGAGATGGGGGTGAGAGAGAGAGACAGGCTGAGTTAGAGAGAGAGGGTGAAAGAGAGGGGTGAGAGAGAGGGTGAGAGGGAGAGGTAAGAGAGAGAGGGGGGTGAAAGAGAGACAGGGGGTGAGAGAGAGACGGCCTGAGAGAGAATGGGTGAGATAGAGAGAGGGGTAAGAGAGAGAGATTTGAGAGAGAGAGGGTGAGAGAGATAGGCTTGAGAGAGAAGGTGTGTGAGAGAGATCAGGGTGGGAGAGACTGCGGAGAGAGAGAGGTGGGCTGAGAGAGAGAGAAGGCTGAGTGAGAGGGGTGAGAGAGGGGTGAGAGAGAGGGTGAGAGGGAGAGGTAAGAGAGAGAGGGGTGTGAAAGAGAGACAGGGGGTGAGAGAGAGACGGCCTGAGAGAGAATGGGTGAGATAGAGAGAGGGGTAAGAGAGAGAGATTTGAGAGAGAGAGGGTGAGAGAGATAGGCTTGAGAGAGAAGGTGTGTGAGAGAGATCAGGGTGGGAGAGACTGCGGAGAGAGAGAGGTGGGCTGAGAGAGAGAGGAGGCTGAGTGAGAGGGGTGAGAGAGGGGTGAGAGTGAAGGGGTGAGACAGAAAGGGTGAGAGAGAGGGGTAATAGAGAGAGGGGTGAGAGAGAGAGGAGTGAGAGAGAGGGGGTGTGTGAGAGAGTTCAGATTGGAAGAGAGCTGGTGTGAAAGAGAGAGGGGGTGAGAGAGAGACAAGCATAGAAAGAGGGTGAGAAAGAGAAGATGAGAGAGAGGCGTGAGAGAGGGAGATAAGACAGTGAGAGGGCTAAGAAAGAGAGGGTGTGAGAGTGAGAGTGAGGGGGTTAGAGAGAGGAGAGAGAGAGAGAAGGGATGACAGATAGAGCGGGGTGAGGGAGAGAAGGGGTGAGAGAGAGGGGTGAGAGAGGGGGATGAGAGAGAGAGGGCCTGAGAGAGGTGGTGAGAAAGAATGGGTGAGAGAGAGAGGGTGAGAGAGAGAGGTGTGAGAGAGGGGAATGAGAGAGAGATGGGTGAGAGAGAGAGAGGGGTCAGAGAGTGAGAGGAGCTGAAAGAGAGGGCCTGAGAGAGGGGTTTGACAGAGGGGTGAGAGAGAGCGGGGTGTGAGACAGACCGGTGTGGAAGAGAGAGCGGGTGAGAAAGAGAAAGGGGGTGAGTGAGAGTGGGGGAGAGAGGGTGGGTGAAAGAGTTAGGTAAGAGAGAGAGAGGGAAAGAGAGTGAAGTGTGAGAGGGTGAGAGAGAGGGAGAGGATGAGAAAGATCGGGGTGGGGGAGAGAGCTGGTGAGAATGAGATAGAGGGTGAGAGAGGGATGGGGGAGTGTGGGGGAGAGAGGGTGGTGAGAGAGAGGGTGTGACAGTGGGTGAGAGACAGGAGGCTGAGAGAGATAGGGGTGAGAGAGAATGAGAGTGGTGAGAGTGGGAGGGGTAAGAGAGTGAGAGGGCTAAGAAAGAGAGGGTGTGAGAGAGTGAGAGAGAATGAGGGGTGAGAGAGAGGAGAGAGAGGGGGGTTGACAGATAGAGCGGGGTGAAGGGGAGAGGACGTGAGAGAGAGAAAGGAGTGAGAGAGAGAGAAGGGGGTGAGAGAGAGAGGGGGTGAGAGAGAGAGGGTTGTGAGAGAGGGGTGTGAAAGAGAGCGGGGTGTGACAGAGACGGGGCATTGAGAGAGAGGGATGAGAGAGGGTGAGAGAGAGAGGTGTGTGAGAGAGAGGGGGGAAGAGAGCGGAGTGAGACAGAGGATGAGAGAGAGAGGGGTGTGAGAGAGATGAGGTGAGAGAGAGGTGTGAGAGATAGAGGGGCAGAAAGAGATGGCCTGAGAGAGAGGGGGTGAGAGAGGGGTGAGTGAAAAGGGCAGAGAGAGGGTGAGAGAAAGAGAGGTGAGAGAGAGAGAGGGGTAAGAAATGGAGGGGTAGGAGAGAGGGAGTGTGAGAGAGGTTGTGAGAGGGGGGGGTGTGAGAGAGAGGGTGATTGAGAGGTGTGTGTGTGAGAGAGGGGTAAGAGAGAGAGGGTTAAGAGAGAGAGGGTTGAGAGCGAGAGGATGAGAGAGAGGGGTTGAGAGAGACAGGGGTTGAGAGAGAGGTGTGTGAGAGAGACGGGTGTGAGAGAGCGAGGGGCTGAAAGAGACGGCCTCAGAGAGAGGGGGTGAGAGAGGGGGTGAGAGAGGGGGTGAGAGAGAAGGGGTGAGAGGGTGAGAGAGAGAGAGAAAGGGGTAATAGAGAGAGAGGGCTAGGAGAGAGAGAGCGAGAGAGCGAGGGGGATGTGAGAGAGAGGGGTGTCAGAATAGAGAGGGATGAGAGAGAGGGTGAGAGAGAGATGGGTGAGAGTTAGAGATGTGTGAGAGAAAGAGAGAAGCGGTGTAAGAGAGAGAGAGGGATGAGAGAGAGAGAGGGGGGTGAGAGAGAGAGAGAGGTCCTGAGAGAGCGAGGGTGACAGAGAGGGGATGAGAGAGAAGGGGTGAGAGAGGGGGGGGAGAGAGAGAGAGAGGGTGAGGGAGAGAGGGGTGAGAGAGAAAGGGGGTGTGAGAGAGATCGGAGTGGAACAGAGAGCGGGTGAGAAAGAGAGAGGTGGTGAGTGAGAGACAGGCAGATGATGAGAGGGCGAGAGAGAAGGTGAGAGAGAGGGGTAAGAGAGAAAGGGGAAAGAGAGGAGGGTGTGAGAGACTGAGAGAGAGTGAGGGGTGAGAGAGAGGGGAGAGAGAGAGGCGACCACAGATAGAGCAGGGTGAAGAAGAGAGGTCGTGAGAGAGAGAAAGGGGTGAGAGAGAGGAGATGAGAGAGAGGGGTGAGAGAGAGGGGAGTGAGAGGGAGAGCATGAGAGAGAGAAAGGTGAGAGAGAGAAGGGTGTCGGGGGGTGAAAGAGAGGGGGGTGCGATAGAGAGGGGGCATTTAGAGTGAGGAATGAGAGAGAGGGTGAGAGAGAGGTGTGTGTGTAAGAGAGAGAATAGAGAGAGAGAGTGGAGTGAGGGAGAGAGGATGTGAGAGAGAGGGATGTGAGAGAGATGGGGTTGAGAGAGGTGTGAGAGAGAGAGGGGCTGAAACAGAGGCCCTGAGAGAGAAGGGGTGAGAGAGAGAGGGTGAGAGAAAGAGAGGTGAGAGAGAGAGCGGTAAGAAATGGAGGGGTAGAAGAGAGGGTGGGTGAGAGATGGTGTGAGAGAGAGGGGTGAGAGAGAGTGTGAGAGAGAGGGGTGAGAGAGATGGTTGAGAGTGAGAGGGTGAGAGAGAGAAGGGGTTTGAGAGAGACTGGGGTTGAGAGAGAGGTGTGTGTGAGAGAGAGGGGCTGAAAGAGAGGGCCTGAGAGAGAGGGGGTGAGAGAGGGGAAGAGAGAGAAGGTGTGAGAGAGAGGTGAGAGACAGAGAGAGGGATCCCTACACACGGATTAAAAATACCACAATTATGACTGGGACAACACATCTATCCTGGGACAGGCTAAGCAAAGACACGCCAGAGAATTCCTAGAGGCCTGGCACTCCAACCACAACGCCATAAACAAACACATCGATCTCGATACCATCTATCAACCCCTCAGAAAACGAACAGGAAACGACATCACCACAAACCCCAGGAACTCCATCCATGCGAAAGATATAAATAGAAAGCAGGAGACAACAGCTTTGCTTCACTTGGAGGTGGCCACTGATGATGATGTTACCTAGCCAAGTAATGAAACGTCTGGATATCAAAGCTACAGCTCAGCGAGCAAACCTACACCCTACATTTTAAATCATTTTTCATGTTTATGTTGCATGAATCTGCGGTTATTGATCCACAGTTTAATTTCACTCCCTATAGGTAACATGCTGATTTCTCCAGTTGTTCATAGTTCAATGTGATGCATCCAGTGTGTGCATAACGAGAGGGAGCTTGCTTCCCACATCTTGTGTTTATCTGTGCCTTATGTCCAGCCTTCATCAATGGCGAGAGCAAGGGGCGAGGGCGAGACCAATGTGTGAGGCTCTCCGTGCCCATGCATGGCACCCACATCGGCAATTCTCCACTGTGCATTTACAGCCAGTTCTCAGTGCCCCTACACCCACGCCCTGCCCCTTTTGAAATATCTCCATTATTTTGTGCTGTCTCACTGTGCTCTTCTCACCAGGATGAATTACTTCTACTTAACCTCCTCCAGATTTCATCTGACAAAACGTTCATTAAGAATTCCTTTGCAGAAATATCCACTTCGTAGCTCTCGTTATTTGATTTTCCTGGATGCCTTTCATACGAAAAAACGTTCACAGCAACTTGACTTGAAAAATAAAACCGCGCTCCTTTTCATTATCCCAATGCAACCGACATTTCAATGCAGTTGAGTCAACAGGCTCAAACTATTCTTTGAGATTTTGTAATAGCGTCAATGCATATAAACTGACCATTGGAGTTCCAATACGACAGCTGAGATCATCTGAACATAGCACCATTGAAAGCCATTGATAACAGTGATGAGAGTGGGATGTGAACCCACATGTGCAGCGTAAAATAGATTAGCACTCCATCGCCTTAACCTCTCGGCCACCTCGTCACAGATGCGAGTAAGGGTATGAATACCTTATGAGTAATTGAATTGCGTAAATTATGCAGAGCAGCAGATATTTTCCCCCTGGTGTTGGTGAAACGATAAATAACACAGTATGGTTCCAAGACGATGGTCTGACCCCTGGGTTGTGGGGCAAGCGCATTCCCACTGTCACACTCAGCACACAGTGATCTGAACAAAAATGAGGAAATGAATATGTAACAAGGTCTGTTGAATTCTGTGAAGATTTGAAGTCAACAGAATGAAGAACCCGAGACAGCAGGAGGTTTTCTTTCAAGAAAGAGTTGGATAGAGCTCTTAAGGATAGTGGAATCAAGGGTTATGGGGATAAGGCAGGAACAGGATACAGATTGAGGATGTTCGGCCATGATCATAATGAATGGTGGTGCTGGCTCGAAGGGCAGAATGGCCTACTCCTGCACCTGCTATCTATTGTCTATTAAATTGCCTGTTAGGAATTGTTTTCCAGACTGGAGGAGAGTGCATAGTGCTCAATGTCATTATTCGGAACACCTAACTTCTGCTCAGATGTTTTTGACAGCACTTGTGTACAGAACAGATAATTTCAAAATCCAAAATACGGCTAAACTGACAATTGAACTCAAAATGCAAGAACCTTGATCTGTGTCAGTTTCCTGGGCCGTGCGACACCAAGTCACTGTATGATCACAGCAACACAGTGAGCAAGTGTCAGAAGGAAAATGAGTGCAGTGCCAGAGCGCATGCTGGGAGCAGCAGGTGACACACGGGGAAGTGCATTTCACACAACAGGAATACTTCCCAAACAGCGGACTGTGGTGGAAGAATTCAGAGGGAGTTTATACTTTGGAATTTGATGCCAGAGACACAATGGAGATCTGTCATTGAGTCTGTTCAAGATGAAGATTTTAAGATTTCTACAGATGCAAAACAAAATCAAAAGCTCATGGGTTAGAGAAGGCAAAAGTTGAAATTGAACAATGCATTAATCTATCCCTCTTTACAATGAGTACCTCACCACTTTCCTCACGCTTGAACAGAACCACTGGTGAAGATGATCATATAATCCCCGTTACTAGCCATGGAATCAGAGAAACTCGGTTTCCCAAATGTTAAGGTAAAACCAGGAACGTGGAGGTAAGCTTTAATGTGTTGCTCCTGTGCTGCAGGTGACCAGTGCACGGTATCTCTGTTTCAGTATAGTGGGGTGTGCTGTGCCGAAGTTTTAAGTTTGAGCCTTACATGGAGCAGCTTCAATTTGTCGTCGTTTTGAGGGATACGGACAGAAGGTGATATTGAGCAAAGCCAAGTTTATGGGAAAATACCCATGTTTGTGGATTGAGAAACGAGCTTTCCTGGATAATGACTCATTGATCAACAAACATACTGCAAGTATCTAAAAGGTGAAGAGACATATGAGAGAGAGAGAGCCAAAGGTGATTTTTCAGCAGATGGATAACGTCTCCCATGTGCACTGCGTTAAATTCCGGGAAAATAGATGTTGAACTGGTTTCATGATCCACAGTTGTTGCAAACTCACAAAGGTTATTGCAATAATAAAAAAATAAATCACATAGGACCGTTTGAATATTGTATTGAATTAAATTTTGGTCTGAGCATATTTTATCTTAAATGGCGTGCTGCAGAGAAGTACAGAGGGTTAACAATATAAAAGGACAGAGTCTTCTTGGTGGATTTATTGGGTGGAGTTAAGAATGTACGAAATGTACATAATATCATGTGAATGTGGTCAAATCTTTAAAGTAGGTGTTGCGTCTCCAAGTGGATATAACTTGTGTCTGCAGTTATTTTACGACATCAGCTCTATTTACCGAGTTTCACCTTGAATAATACGCCACACCTTACCAATCCATGAACTTGTTATACTCAGTCTTATTCAGTTGTTCGTGTTCATGAAATGTCTTTGTGTCTGAAGTCAACGAAATCGAAATTGTTACGCAACCACACTGACTTTCACTCAATGGTAAATTCTCCCATTGTATGTTTGTTCGTGTGTCTTTTAAAACACTCTGAAGTCAGCTTCTACGTTTTATTTCTGGAAAGTCGTTCACGATTTAAATAACTCTATTGGGTTGAAGAAACTCTCATCCAAAATTTTCTTAATCATTTACTAATGGTTTTCAAGCTCTAACGAAAGAGGGACTTTCCCGATTTACTCATTCAAACCTCGCGTTATGTGGAAATCTCATTTGTTTACATCAAACTTGTGTGTTTCTGCTCCAGCATTTCCAAATCTCGTGAATAAACTCGTTCATTCTTTCTATCATCCCGTTTGTATCCTTTCTGATATTTTTATCTCTCAGGAAACAACGTCACTTGGCTTTCTAATATCTTGCTATCCAGGAAAGAGCGTCTGTGCCCTTTCTAACTTCTTCACATGTTTTTGGTGGAGAATGAGGACAAGGATTACACACAATGTTCCCACTGAGTGTGACCAAAAGATTTTACAGTTACACTATGTACTCTTTGCTTTTTAAATATTTCAAGTTTATTTATAAACTCCAATAAGTTAAATTACGATCTATCCAGTTCATGAACATCGTCTCCATGGAGACGAAAATTATCTATCACTTCCTTTATTCTTCCACGGAATGTCTGAAAGGTTTGTAAGGCCAACATCTCTAAATCCCCGTGTCCTGAGTTAGTCTCAGCTATTTCTAAAGGCGACTGAAGTTCAAATACTTCATCGTGTGTCTCCCGTCATTCCAGTGCAGACTGGTTCTGGACAGTAAATGCCATTACCAAAGGCCACCGTGGATCTGAAATCAACAGTTTTCACATAGTAATTGTCGTAGCTATTGTGTATCGTATGTCCGTGTTCTTGTTCAATTTGTTCATCATTTCATGGGTCCCTCTATTGAATTCTACTGAATGATTAATTTGTGAATGGAGACATTCCCTTCACCACTCATTCGAAACTCCATAGAACATTGAAAGATTTTACTCATACGCTTCCAGAGGACAGTCCTGCCATTACTGGGATGAATCAGTGAACATTCCCCACGTATCCTCGAAGGCAAGGATTTCCTTTTCCATTTTAGGAGACCATTACAGCACTGAGTCCCTTGTGTGCATTCATTAAAACCAAAACAGTTACAGCAAGACATTAAAACTAAGATTTTGCTATCTGCTTTCATTGGTTGTCCCAAAAAGTACATTCCATATTATGGTATGTTTGTGGATGAAAGTACTTTCTGAATCTTGAGTAATTATATTTCAGTTTTGTCAAGAAATTATCATTCGCTGTTCTCTCTTCCCCTTTCAGTTTCCCGTTTTATATCCCGTTATCTATCAGTTTATCTGAAGTTTTCAATAATTTCAATCAATCTCGCTCCTGATTACCAATCCGAGAGAATGCCACAATTTTGTCAATTTATTTGCAGTGCAGCTCTAGGGTGCGGTGACCAAGTAGAAAGGCATTGTTCACGTGAACCAAATAAAAGTAGCCGCCTGGTGGAATCTGGCCGTTCCATCACTGTCATATTTAAAACATTTAACGTAATCTTTATTCAAATCATATTGGCAGAAAATAAGAAAACAAAAATGAAAAAATTGCTGATGTTGAAAATCAAACAAAAACAGACGTTGCTGGAATATTTCAGGACGTCTGGCAGCATCTGTGGAGAGACGGACCCAATGGATGTGAAACGTTAACTGTGATTCATCTGCACAGATGCTGCCAGCACACCTGTGATTTTACAGCACTTTCTGATTTGTTTCAGATTGGCAGATTTTGTCGCAGTTCATGAGAACAGTGCTCATTAGAATCAAACAGACAGCATGGACCTGGGAGTGTGAAATAAGACAGTAATAATGAATGAGTGGAGAGTGTAGTACTGGAAAAGTACATCAGGTCAGGCAACATCTGAGGAGCAAGAGAATGGACGATTTAGGCATAAGCCATTCATCAGGAATTAGGCTTGTGAGTCGGGCAGCGGAACAAAGCTGAAGCCAGGTGCCAACTGGCAGGCACCTCCTCCTACAGACCAAGATCACAAACTCTCCTCCCCTCACCAAACCATCATCTCCCCGACCATGCACAATCTCATCACCTCTGGGGTTCTCCCATCTACAACCTCCAACCGCATTGTCCATGAACCGCGCACTCTCCAATTCTACCTCCTTCCTAAGATTCACAAACCTGACTGCCCCAGTCGACCTATTGTCTCATCCTGAGCCTGTCCCATCCGAATATTCCCTTCCCACCTCGACACAATCCTCTCTCCCCAATTCAGGAAATGCCCACTTACATTCGTGACACCCCTATGCACTTTCATCGCCTCCAAGAATTGCGTTTCCATGGCCCTCAACGCGTCATCTTCACCATGGACATCCGAACTACGCTATCTGATACCATTTCCATTGTTTAGGTGTTAAGCGCTCGTCTCAGATCCAGCCTGCCCTCACCCAAAATAAATGGAAAACTCAGTCACACTATGATCACTGCAATTGAGGGATATATTCACTCTAAGGTCATTGATAATTCCAAGGATAAAGTTAGGACTGCAGATGATGGAGATCAGAGTTGGTAGTGTGATGCTGGAAAAGCACAGCAGATCAGGTAGCATCCGAGGAGCAGGAGAATTCAGGTTTCAGGCTTAAGTCCTTCATCAGGAATAAGGCTTGTGAGTCGGGCTGAGAGATAAATGGAAATGGTGTGGGGTTGAGGGGAAATAGCTGGAAAGCAATAGATGGATGAATAGGAGGGAGAAGAAAATAGGTCAGAAATGGCAGTGATAGAATGGGTCGAGAGGGCGGTGGCGAGTTGAAGGCTTGTGCTTTGGGGAGGGGAAATGAGGTCACTGTTCAAATTCACATTTATCCTGTGTGGTGTTATGGTCCCAATCCGGAAGGTGTAGTGTTCCTCCTCCAGGCGTTAGGTGGTTACGGTTTGGCAGTGGAGGAGGTCCAGGACCTGTATGTCTTTGATGGGGTAGGAGGGGGAGTTTGAGTGTTTAGCCACGGGACGGTGAAGTTGGTGTGTGCGGGTATACCAGAGAATCTTTCTGAAATGATCTGAAAGAAGGTTTCCTGTCTCCCTGATGTAGAGGAGACCACACTTTGCGCAACGGATTCAGTAGCTGTACAGGTGAATTTCTAATGGATGTGGAATAATCCATTCGGGCCTTGGCTGAGATGAGGGGAGTGGTGTGGGTGCGAGTTTCACCCTTCCTTTGGTGGCAGTGAAAGGTGCCAGGGGAGGGTTGTGGGCTGGTGGGGGGATGTGTGGATCTGAAGACGGGGTCATGGAGGGAATGGTCTTTACAGAATGTTGGCAGGGCTGGGCAGCGAAATATATCTCTGGTGGTGGTGTCTGTTTGGAGGTGGCATCAGTGGCAGAATATGATGCGTTTATGCGGAGTTTGATGGGGTGTAAGGTGAGCACCAGGTGGTTCTGTCCTTATTGCGTTGAGAGGCGTGGCTTCAAGGGTGGTGGTGTGTGAAATGGAAGCGATGAACTGGAGGGCGCTGTCAACCATGTGGGAAGGCAATTTGTGATTGTGGAAGAAGGAGACCAACTGGCACTTTCTGAGGTGTAATTGGTCATCCTGGGAACAGATGTGCTGGAGGTGGAGGAATTGGGAATAAGGAATGGCGTTCTTACACGTCGGTGGGCTTGCAGTACATGTCTGTAATTAGTCAGTCATCAGAATCAGTGATGGAGAGGTCCAGGATGGTGAGGGAAGTTCCCAAGATGATCAGGATAAATTTGAGGTCGGAGTGGAAAGTGTTGGTAAAGTTGGTGAGATATTCAACCTCCTCGTTGGAGCACCAAGTGGCCCCAAACATTCATCGATGTAGCGGAGGAACAGGTGGAGGATGGTGCCTGTGTAATTGCGAAAGATGGACAGTTCCGCGTTGGCAGGCATAGCTAGGTACTGTGCGGGTGCCCATGGCTACCAGTTTCGATATAGGAAGTGGGAGAGTTGGAAAGAGAAGTTGTTGATTGTGAGGACCAGTTCAGCCAGGTGGATGAGGATGTCTGTGGAAAGGTACTGGTTGGGATGGTGTGAGATTAAGAAATGGAAGGCATGTAGACTTCTGTCATGGCAGATGGATTTGTACAGGCACTGTATATCCATGGTGAAGACGACGCGTTGGGGGCCAGGGAAACGAAATTCTTGGAGGAGGTGAAGTGCATAGGGGTGTCACGAATGTAAGTGGGCATTTCCTGAATTGGGGAGAGAGGATTGTGTCAAGGTAGGAAGAGATTATTCGGATGGGACAAGCTCAGGATGAGACAATAGGTCGACTGGGGCAGTCAGGTTTGTGAATCTTAGGAAAGAGGTAGAATTGGAGAGTGCGCTGTTCACAGACAATGAGGTTGGAGGTTGTGGATGGGAGATGCCCAGAGGTGATGAGATTGAGGATCGTCTGGGATATGATGGTTTGGTGAAGGGAGGAGAGTTTGTGATCGTGGTCTGTAGGAGGAGGTGCCTGCCAGTTGGCATCTGGCTTCAGCTTTGTTCCTCTGCCCGACTCACAAACCTAATTCCTGATGAATGGCTGTGCCTAAATCGTCCATTCTCCTGCTCCTCAGATGTTGCCTGACCTGATGTGCTTTTCCAGTACTACACTCTCCACTCATTCATTATTACTGTCTTATTTCACACTCCCAGGTCCATGCTGTCTGTTTGATTCTAATGAGCACTGTTCTCATGAACTGCGACAAAATCTGCCAATCTGAAACAAATCAGAAAGTGCTGTAAAATCACAGGTGTGCTGGCAGCATCTGTGCAGATGAATCACAGTTAACGTTTCACATCCATTGGGTCCGTCTCTCCACAGATGCTGCCAGACGTCCTGAAATATTTCAGCAACGTCTGTTTTTGTTTGATTTTCAACATCAGCAATTTTTTCATTTTTGTTTTCTTATTTTCTGCCAATATGATTTGGCTAAAGATTTCGTTAAATGTTTTAGATGTGACTGTGATGGAACGGCCAGATTCCACCAGGCGGCAACGTGTATTTGGTCACCGAGCCCTACAGCTGCACTGCATTTCAATTGACAAAATTGTGGCATTCTCTCGGATTGGTAATCAGGAGCGAGATTGATTGAAATCATTGAAAACTTTAGATAAACTGATAAAATACGGGAAATAAAACGGGAAACTGAAAGGGGAAGAGAGAACAGCGAATGATAATTTCTTGACAAAACTGAAATATAATTGCTCAAGATTTAGAGAGTGCTTTCATTCACAAACAAACCACAATATGGAATGTACTTTTTGTGACAACCAATGCAAGCAGATAGCAAAATCTTAGTTTTAATGTCTTGCTGTAACTGTTTTGGTTTTAATGAATGCACACATAAGACTCAGTGCTGTAATGGTCTCCTAAAATGGAAAAGGAAGTCCTGGCCTTCGAGGATACGTGGGGAATGTTCACCGATTCATCTCAGTAATGGCAGGACTATCCTCTGGAATCGTATGTGTAAACTCATTCAATGTTCTATGGAGTTTCGAATGAGTGGTGAAGGGAATGTCTCCATTCACAAATTAATCATTCAGTAGAATTCAATACAGGTACCCATGAAATGATGAACAAATTGAACAAGAACACGGACATACGATACACAATAGCTATGACAATTACTATGTGAAAACTGTTGATTTCAGATCCACGGTGGCCTTTGGTGATGGCATTTACTGTCCAGAACCAGTCTGCACTGGAATGACGGGAGACACACGATGAAGTATTTGAACTTCAGTCGCCTTTAGAAATAGCTGAGACTAACTCAGGACACGGGGATTTAGAGATGTTGGCCTTACAAATCTTTCAGACATTCCGTGGAAGAATAAAGGAAGTGATAGATAATTTTCGTCTCCATGGAGACGATGTTCATGAACTGGATAGATAGTAATTTACCTTATTGGAGTTTATAAATAAAGTTGAAATATTTAAAAAGCAAAGAGTACATCGTGTAACTGTAAAATCTTTTGGTCACACTCAGTGATGGGGAGGTAGGATTAATGTGTCAAATCTACACAAGGATAAAATAAACTCCAGCCACAAAACAGTTAGAGTTCCTAAGTTTTACAAACATCCGTATAACATTTTTCTGAGCCATCAATTCCCCTTATACTCTCCCAATACAGAATAGCATCTTTCTGATTCTCACTTTGAGAGATGTCCTTCAGTGAGCTCCTCCACCATTCTTTCCATTTCACTGTGGACCCACTATCCACAGTCTCCAATCAAATGCCCTGAACTCACACACACAGAGATCTTAAAGAGTGACACAATGCAGACAGGAAGTTTATTTCATTTCTGTTTCTGAGTACAACCTTCACTCAGTGAGACAGAGTCAGGTATTCAAGGCTCAACAAGAGCTGGATTCTGCTCCTGGTGATTGTCTTCATTCAGTGAGAAGGAGGGCCGTGGGCCAGAAGGAGCTCATCATTGTGCTTCGGGTTGTCTGCTCAGTCTGCAGCATTGCAGGCCGTGGGAGCAGGCCAGTGGGAAAGGTACCCCGTGTGGACTGCAATAGGACTTTCAACACATTGTTCCAGGCCAGTTACAGAGCTCCAGGAATTCTAAATGAGGATCTGAAAAATGCATTGATTGAAGGAGGAGGATCAGGAAAAACAGGATAAAGCTGATGAGATCAGGAGGATTTCTCGGTCTAAATCTGTACCATACTTTATTTTCTGCTTCATAAATCTACAATCCGGAGCTCAACCCACTCAGAGCAATATAAGCACAGAAACAAATCAGTCAGTCCAACACATCCATGCTGAACTGATATCCGATGTCAATCCGATGTCAACTGATATCCTATTTGTCAGAATTTGGCCCATGTTTCTCTGATCCCTTTTTAATTCCTACACCCACCCAGATAGCTTTTAAATATTGTAATTGTACCAGCCTCCACTACTTCCTCTGGCAGCTCATGCACACAGTGCCCTCTGCTTGAAAAATGTTCCCCTTAGGTCCCTTTTATGTTTCCCCTCTCAACTTTAACATATGCCATCTGCTTCTGGACTCCACCACCACAGGGAACTCATCTTGCCTTTTTACCCTATTGAGGCCCTTCATGAATTTGTAAACCTCTATTAGGTTACCCCTCAGCCACTGACGCTCCAGGGATAATAGCCTTAACCTATACAGTCTTAACCTCCAGCACAAACCCTCCAACCTTGTCAACATCCTTGTAAATCTTTTCTAAACAGTTTAAAGTTTCACAACACCCTTCTTATAGGAGGGAGTCCAGAATTGCACGATATATACCAATGGTGGCCGAACCAATACTGCAACATGACCTCCCAACTCCTTTGCACAATTAACTGAGCAATAAAGACAAAAATGACAAACGCTATCTTCAATATCCTTTCGAAATGTTAGTCCACCTTCAATGATCTATGATCCTACACTCCAGGTTTTTTTGTTTCGCAACATCCCTCGTACCTTGTCATTCAGTGTGTCAGAACTGCTCACTTTTGCCTTTCCAAAATGCAGCACCTCACATTTATCTAATTTAATCTCCATCTGCTACTCCTCAGCCCATTGGCCCATCTGATCAAGATCCCATTGTACTCTGAGGTAACCATCTTCACTGTCCTCCACATCTCCAATTTTACTGTCATCTGCAAACTTACTAACCATTCGTCCTATGGTCACATCCAAATCATTTATATAATGACAAAACAACAGTGGACCCAGCACTGATCCTTGTGGCACACCACTGGTCACAGACCTCCAGTCTGAACAGCAACCCTTCCCCACCACCCTCTGTCTTCTACCTTCGATCCAGTACTCTACCCAAAGGGTAATTCTACTGCCCCAACATACAAGTTTGACAATATGACACCAGTCTCAAAAGTACAACAAGAATCTATTCCTGATGACAACAGGCGGGTCAGTTTGCCACCGGTGCTGTTTACACTTGGAATATACCTGAAACAGAGCAACACAAAACCAACTGGAAAGGGTGGCTCTGTTTCAGGAGAGTCAGTGTGGAGTTAAAATTCAACAAATGTGATGAAATAAAATAAAAGATTAATGAAGGTAAGGCAGTGCAATCTGTTTCACAACTTATTACATAAGAGCCTGGATAAAAACTGAAGGTATTGTAATAAATGGCTCAAGCTCACCATGGAGAATTAATGTGCTCAGACGGAAAAATGCTGGGTGATCATAAATTGCTGCAACTTGCAAACAGCAGAATTAAAATCCAATTTGTTTTTTTTTCTGCAAGGATGAATATTTTAATCATGTTCTTCTCAAAATATGAATGATAAAGATAGTCATTTATTATCGTGAAAGAAAAGACAATCAATATTTTCTTTGACATCTAACTTGGATTTGGAGAAGATACTGCGGATGATACCGGCCAACAGGATTATTTGTACAGACAGGCGAATAATAATGTCACCAGGAAATAGCAGAAGTTTGTGAAGGGAAATGAACAGTCTGAAGCCCGCTGTGATGGAGTTTGGTATAAAAGGCTAAAGAGAGACAAACTCGACCGAACTGCAGAGTGTGAAATGTGAACATGGCTAGAGTTACGTTGGTGTTCATGTGCACAGGTCTTTTACTGTGACAAGATCTGCTGAAGGGGGAAATAGAAAACATGTGGGATCTTAAGCATCACAAATGACCCATTGAGTAAGGAGAAAGAAAATACATAAAGGGAAAACCCTGTTGTTCCTCGGGATCTGAAATCTAACCTCAGCAGGTCAGGCAGCATCTGTGAGAAGGGAACCAGAACCCATTTCTCCCACAGCAGTCTGCAAGGCAACAAGGGATCTCCCTGATCTGATTGACTCTGTGCTAATTAACACTGCACACAGATATTAATCCAGTGGGTCAGCTTCTTAGTTAAACAGTGAGTTCCTGAGAGTGACGAGGCAGACCCTTGTATGTTGTTCACACCTACATGGTCAGTAAAATGGTATCCTGCCCGTCCCATTGCAAACTCAGCTTCAGCTCTGACCATATTTCCTGAAACCCAGCATGGGGAGGAAACACTGCCTCCTGGTCTTAGGTTCTTTGCTGTAGGAAAAGGTGTCGCTTCCTGTCATCTCCCTCTGACAACTACATTGCTTTTAGTTTCTCTCACTTAATTGGCTTTCTGTTTCTTCTGATTTCATGGTCTAGTCACACCTCCTAAAGCTGTGGGGCCTGTTAAATGGTAGAATCTGGATAGGGCATCAGTCAATGGAAGAAATAGTACAGGGGTATGAGTAAATGGGAGATTTGGTGGGAATCAATAAATGGGAGATTCAGTGCACAGTGCCATTACATTGGATTACTGGTGTGAGTGTTAATATATCAGGGAATTAGAGCAGAACATGTCTAAATTGGGGAATAGGGGCAGGGAACCAATTAAAAAATGTTGCAAGCATCAGTTAATCGGAGATTCAGTTCAGTGCATCACTAAATGAAAAAAAAATGCAGGGTATCAATAATTGTAGAATTCATGCAGATCCCATTAAATTCGAAGTGGGAGAACTGGGGCAGGATAACACTCAATGGAAGAATTGGTGCAGTTCCAGGATTTGCGCAGGATTGGAAAATGGGAGAAATAGCCATAAATAGAGTCATACAATCATTGAGATATACAACACAGAAACAGATCCTTCGGTCTAAATTGTCCATGTGTCTATTTAAGAATTCTGGCAGCGCTCCACTAAATTGGACAATCATTGCAAAGGACTACTTAATGGGAGAAGTGTGCAAGGACTAATCAAATTGTGAGAAATGTAACAGGGCATTAGTCAGTAGAAGAATTAGTACAGGGACATGAGTAAATGGGAGATCTGGTGCACATCGCCGTTACATTAGAAAATTGGTGGGAATGCCGATATATTGGAAAATTGGAGCAGAACATATTTAAATTGGGGAATCGGGGCCAGGGAATCCATAAAAAGAAATGTTGCAAGTTTTGGTAAATTGGAGATTTAGTTCAGTGCATCATGAAAACAATTCCACAGGGCATCCGTACATGAAAGAAGTGTTTCAGGGAACAATTAAATGGAAGGAATTGATGCAAGGCAACAATAATTGGAGAATTCATGTAGGTGCCTTTATATTGGGCAGCATAATACTCAATCGGAGAGTTGGTGCAGTTTCAGGATTGGTGCAGGATTGGTAATTGGGAGAAATGGTGCAGCGCAGCAGAGCCATAAATAGCGTCATACAATCATAGAGATGTACACCATGGAATCAGTCCCTTCAGTCCAACTTGTCTATGGGTCAATTTTAGAATTCTGGCAGCGCTCCACGAAATTGGAGAATCATTCTAAGGAAATACTAAACATAAGAATTGGGCATGGGCTAATCAAAATAAGAGAATTTGGAACGGGGCATCCGACAATGGCAAATTGATGCAGTTAGCAACAAATGGGACATTTTCAGTTTTTCAGGAAATGGGAGAATTGATGCAGTGTCGCACTAAATGGGAAAATTAGGACAGGAAAATAGAGTCAGAGAATCATAGAGATGTACAGCATGGAAACCGACCCTTCAGTCCAACCTGTCCATGCCAACCAGATATCCCAACCCAATCTAGTCCCACCTGTCAGCACCCGGCCGATATCCGTCCAAACCCTTCCGATTCATAGACACATCCAAATGCCTCTTAAAAGTTGCAATTGTACCAGCCTCCACCACATCATCTGGCAGCTCATTCCATAGACGTACCACACTCTGCGTGATAAAGTTGCCCTTAGGTCTCTTTTATATCTTTCCCCTCTCACCCTAAACCTATGCCCTCTAGTTTTGGACTCCTGGACCCCAGGGAAAACACTTTGTCTATTTATCCTATCCATGCTTCTCATAATTTTGTAAACCTATAGAAGGTCACCCCTCAGCCTCCGACGCTCCAAGGAAAACAGCCCCAGCCTGTTCAGCCTCTCTCTGTAGCTCAAATCCTCCAACCCTGGCAACATCCTTGTAAAAATACTTGATGTGGGAATGACAGGAGAGCACCCTTAAATTGGGCGAGGGCATCAGTCAGTATGAGGATTGGTGTAAAGCAAAACTGAATGGAGAACTTGTTCAGGACGTCAGTAATTGGGGGAAATGGTGCTCAGCAACACTGAATTGGAGAATTGATGCAGGACATCAGAAATGAGAGTCCTAGTGCTCAGTGGAGCTAAATGAGAGAATGGGTGCATGGCACTAGGAAATGGGAGAATTAGAGTAGCGCACCCTTAAATGGTAGAATCAAGCTCGGGCATCAGTAAATGGAAGAATTAGTACAGGGATATGAGTAAATGGGAGATTTATTGGAATCAATAAATGGGAGATCTGGTGCAAAGTGCCATTACATTAGAAAATTGGTGGGAGTGCCAATCTATTGGAAAATTGGAGCAAAGCATGTCTAAATTGGGGAATCGGGGCCAGAGATTCAATAAAAAGAAGAAATGTCACAAGCATCGGTAAATTGGAGATTCAGTTCAGTGCATCACTAAATGAAAAAAAACAAATCAGCAGGGGTTCCGTACGTGGAAGATGTGTATCAGGGAACAACTAAATGGAAGGAATTAATGCAGGGCAACAATAATTGGAGAATTCATGTAGGTGCCATTAAATTCAAAGTGGGAGGACTGGGGCAGGATAACCTCAATGGGTGAGTTGGTGAAATTCCCGAATTAGTGCAGGATTTGTAAATGGGAGAATTGGTGCAGGGAAGCGGAGCACTAATTACAGCCTTAGAAATGTACAGCATGGTAAAAGACCCTTCAATCCAACTTGGCCATGCCTAAATGTAAGAATTCCGGCAGCGATCCACTAAATTGGAGAATAATTGCAAGGAACTACTAATTGGAAAAATTGGGAATGGGCTTATCAAAATGTGAATATTTGCAACAGGGCATCAGATAATGGATGAATTAGTGCAGTTCAGCACTAAATGTGTGAGTTATACTGTGTTGCACTAAATGGGAGAGTTGGGGGCAGGACATTAGCTTTTGGGAGATTTAGAGTCGGGCACCCCTAAACTGGGCGAGGGCATCAGTCAGTATGAGGATTGGTGTAAGGCAACACTGAGTGGAGAACTTGTTCAGGACATCAGTAATTCTGGGAAATGGTGCTAAACAACACTGAATTGGGGAATTGGTGTGGGTCATCAGTAAATGAGAGACCTGGTGCACAGTGGAGCTAATTTGGTGATTGGCAACAGTAAATGGGAGAATTAGGGTAGCGCCCCCGCTAAATGGTAGAATCAGTAAATGGATGATCTAATACAGGGATATGAGTAAATGGGAGCTTTCGTGGAATTTGGGCGAGGGCATCAGTCAATATGAGGATTGGTGAAATGCAAAACTGAATGGAGAACTGCTTCAGGGCCTCAGTAATTGTGGGAAATGTTGCTAAGCAGCACGGAAGTGTAGAATTGGTGTGGGCCATCAGTAAATGAGAGACCTGGTGCACAGTGGAGCTAAATTTCAGAATTTGTGCATGGCAACAGGAAATGAGAGAATGAGAGTAGCGCACCTTTAAATGGGAGAATCGGGCTAAGGCATCATTAAAAGGAAGAATTAGTACAGGGATATGAGTAAATGGGAGGTTTGGTGGAAACAATAAATGGGAAATCTGTTGCACAGTGGAGTAGCATTAGAAAATTGGTGGGAGTGCCAATATATTGGAAAATTGGAGCAGAGTATGTCTAAATTGGGGAATAGGAGCCACGGGTTCAATAAAAAGAAGAAATGTTGCAAGCATTGGTAAATTGGAGATTCAGTTCACTGCATCACTGAATGAAAAAAAAAATCAGCAAGGCATCGTACATTGAAGATGTGTGCCAGGGAACAACTAAATGGAAGGAATTGATGCAGTGCAACAATAACTGGAGAGTTCATGCAGGTGCCTTTAAATTCTAAGTTGGAGACCGGGGGCAGGATAACACTCAATGGGAGAATTGGTGCAATTCCCGGATTTGTGCAGGATTGGTAAATGAGAGAGTTGGTGCAGGGAAACGTAGCCCTAAATAGAGCCTTAGAGATGTACAGCTACTATATCTCCCCCAACAGTGACTACACCTCACAAGGACTTCAGTTGCTCTGAAGCACGTTCAGAAATCCTGAGTGTGTGAAAATACATTTATAAATACAAATCAAGCCTTAGCAATGAATAAGAGACCCAAGAACAGGGCAGGAAATGGTAATCTATCGGTCTCACCTTACCGGAGACAAATCAGGGGGAAAAAACTATGTTTTTGATGTGATTGATAACTGAACAATTAAACACCAGTTCAATAAAGAGACAATTCACATCCAATGATGTAAACCATTGTTGACAGAATGAACACAGTCCAGTACTGGATACAATAACAGCAGAATACTATCTCATGTTACCCCACTGGAATGTGTGTGTCACCATAGTCTTACCAGACCATAGGGGCTGCTCTCTTCATTACAGAGAGAAGCGACTCATGGTGATGTGACCAGAGGGCCCAGACCTCAGGCTAGGGAAGAATTTTGAGACCTTCATGGTAACCTCAAACTGGTAATGGGAATTGAACCCATGCTGTTCACATCACACTGCTCTGTAAACCAACAATACAACCAACTCAGCTAAACTGATTGCCCCTAACTGGAGTGTCACATGTGGGGATGAATAACTGAATCCCTTGCTACACACAGTGCAGGTGAACGGCCTCTTCCCACAAAGTGTTTGTTGGTGTTTCATCAAATCATTGCTACTCATAAAGCTCTTCTCACAGTCAGAGCATTGACATGTTCTCTCATTGATGTGAACAAAGCCATAGCTGCTGAGATTGGAGACCCGAGTAAACCCTTTCCCACACAAGGAGCAGGGAAAAGGTGGGAATGTGTTGGTGCTCACTGAGTACAGATGACTAAGTGAGTCCCTTCCTACACTCAGTGCAGGCGGACAGTCTCTCTCCCTCTCTCTCTAGTATGGCCACGCTCGTGTATTTGAGGCTTTGCTGATTTAATAAATCCCCTCTCACACACAGAGCAGATGATTGGTCTCTCTCCAGTGTCAACTCAACGGTTGACATTAGGCTGAACTGGGAAGTTTATTCCTTCCCAAACAGAGCAGACAACGCTTCTCTCCCGATGATGAAGTCGTTTGTCTGACATTAGGCTGGATCCCCAAGTGAATACCTTCCCACACACGGAACAGCTGAATACCTTCTCCCCCATGGGAAAAGGTTGATGCTAAACTATGGCCATTGAATTTAAGACGTTTACACATCTTAAAGTTTTTTTTCCCCCCACAATCAGGGGAAAGGTCTCTTGTCAGTGTGAACCCACCGGTGTTACATGAAACTGGATGACAGAGTAAATCCCTTCCCACACATAGAGCAGGGGAACAGTCTCTTCACAGAATGTCTGTGTCGGTGAGTCTACAGCTGGTCTGGGGATTTGCAATCCTTCTCACAATCCAGACACTTCCATGGTGCTGATCTCCTCACATATCTCCAAGTTGGATAATCTGTTGAATCCTTTCCCATAAACATAACATATTTACGGCTTCTCTGTCTGTGGATTTTTAAAGAATATTAACTGGATAACATTAAATAATTTCTGCAGTCAGTTCAGTGGAACACTCACACTGTTTTTGTGTGTGTATGTGTGTGTGTGTGTGTGATTTTACCACTCACAATGCTTTGTGAGACCTTTGCTTCCAGACTTACCAGATAAACATGTTCCCCTTATGTCCAAATGAATTAAGTGACTCTGTTGGATCTTTATATCATGTTTGATTTCACTCACTCATCTTCATTCTTTCAATCTATTTTTCTGTGAAATGATTTTCAAATATTATCGCGGTCCATTCAGGGTAAGATTTCTGAGCAAACAAATCCAATTTCAGAAAGACATTGTTCCTCGAGTCTATACCTCCTCCCAAACACATCAAAAGATGCAAAAAGCACCATCAAAAGCAAAAAGGAATGTTCCTGAATAAATCAGGTTGCTGTTCCAACATCTCTGAGACATTGTGTGTCCTGAGGTGCAAACCTGTTGTGGGATGTACCTCGCCAACTGGTGGACAGCACAGCCCCCTATCCAGAAGGATGTTACATAAGAGATGATCCCCTTTGCTGCTACTGTACATCAATGGGGAAGAAAGGGAATGGAGAAGTTTGTTGGCAATCAAGAGTGCTGTTTTGTCCCACATGTTGGTGAGCTTCTTGTGTTGTTGAAGCAGCATTCAACCAGGCAAGTAAAGAGGATTCTGTAACACACCTGACTTATGTCTTGTAAGGTGGGCAGGCAGGAGGTGAGTTGAGCGCTGTAAGATTTATTTGCCTCTGCCCTGATCTTGTATCAATTGCATGGCTAGGCCTGTTCAGTTTATGGTCAATATTACACCCCCGGAATGCTGCTCATGGAGGATTCAACAATGATATTGCTGTGGAATGTCAACAAGGGATACTCGGATTTTCTCTTGTTGAAGATAGGCTTTGTCAGGCACGGATGTGATACGGCTGTTACTTACCATTTGTGCAGATTTTAGATGCTGGCCAGGTCTTTCTACATATGGATATGCAGTTTTTGAGATTTGTTTTAGGTCAGGTTGAAGTTCAGGTTGTAAGATTGTTCTCAATGAGAACAGGCCTACCAGCTTAGCGAGCAAACTTACAACCTGAACATTTGGATATGCGCTCCATCAGTATCGGAGCAGTTGAAAATGATAAATATTGTCCAATCGTTAACTAACATCGCCACTTCTGAAGGGAAAGTGATTGACAAAGCTGCTGAAGATGGTTGACATTGAGACTCCACCCTGAGGAACTCCCCTAGAACTAACAAGGCCTGGTTTCTCAAGGCCCACCTGCTTCACAAGTGGGACATGACACGTCTGAACAGGTTGGTTAAAAATGACACCTGCAGAAAACTCCAGGGATTAAAGTAGACTGCTGTTTGTTTCAGAGATCACCTGAGGGTGAGGCTGTTATAAAGCTGTCACCCAGGACACTGCACTACCCGGGCAATGGATTCTGAAGGAGATGCACACAGGACTGGAATGGTTCACTCTGTTTCTCTGTCCACATCTCCTTCCAGACCTGCTGACTTCCTCCAGCACTTTCTGATTTGATTTGGATGTGAGGCACAGTTAGTAAGTTTGCAGATGACACCAAAATTGGAGGTGTAGTGGACAGCAAAGAGGGTTACCTCCGATTACAACAGGATTTGTACCAGATGGGCCAATGGGCTGAGAAGTGGCAGATGGAGTTTTATTTAGATAAATGTGAGGTTCTGCATTTTGAGAAAGCAAATCTTAGCAGGACTTCTACACTTAATGGTAAGGTCTTAGGGAGTGTTGCTGAACAAAGAAACCTTGGAGTGCAGGTTCATAGCTCCTTGAAAGTGGAGTCGCAGATAAGTAGGTTAGTGAAGAAGGCGTTTGGTATGCTTTCCTTTATTGGTCAGAATATTGAGTGCAGAAGTTGGGAGGTCATGTTGCGGCTGTACAGGACATTGGTTAGGCCACTGTTGGAATATTATGTGCAATTCTGGTCTCCTTCCTATCGGAAAGATGTTGTGAAACTTGAAAGGATTCAGAAAAGATTTACAAGGATGTTGCCAGGGTCGGAGGATCTGAACTACAGGGAGAGGCTGAACAGGCTGAGGTTGTTTTCCCTGGAGCGTCTGAGGCTGAAGGGTGACCTTATAGAGGTTTACAAAATTATGAGGGGCATGGATAGGATAAATAGACAAAGTCTTTTCCCTTGGGTGGGGGAGTCCAGAATGAGAGGGCATAGGTTTAGGGTGAGAGGGGAAAGATATAAAAGAGACCTAAGGGGCAACTCTTTTACGCACAGAATGGTACGTGTATAGAATGAGCTGCCAGAGGGAGTGATAGACGCTGGTACAATTGAAACATTTAAAACACATCTGGATGGATATATGAATAGGAAGGGTTTGGAGAGATGTAGGCTGTGTGCTGGCAGGTGGGACTAGATTGGGTTGGGATATCTGGTCGGCGTGGATGGGTTGGACCGAAGGGTCTGTTTCTGTGCTGTACATCTCTCTCGTAACGACAGACTGACTGGCAGAGGGGATGGGGTGGTCCTGTTGGTAAGGAGTGATATTCAGGCCCTTGCACAGTGGGACCGAGAATCAGGGGATGTAGAGTCAGTATGGATAGAACTGAGAAATTCTAAGGGTAAAAAGACCCTCTTGGGAGTTATCTTCGGACCCCCAAACAGTAGTTTGGATGTAGTGTGTAAGTTGAATAAGGAGCTGAAATTGGCCTGTCACAAAGATATTACTACAGTTGTAATGGGGGATTTCAACATGAAGGTAGACTGGGAGAATCAGGATGGTACTGGACCCCAAGAAAGGGAGTTTGTGGAGTGCCTCTGAGATGGATTCTTAGAACAGCTTGTACTGGAGCCTACCAGGGAGAAAGCAATTCTGCATCTGGTGTTGTGCAATGAATCGGATTTGATCAGGGACCTCGAAGTGAAGGAGCCATTAGGAGGTAGTGACCACAATACAATAAGCTTTAATCTGCAGTTTGAAAGGGAGAGGGGAGAATCGGAAGTGACAACATTTCACTTGAATAAGGGGACCTATGGAGCTATGAGGGAGGAGCAGGCCAAAGTTCAATGGTGCAATAGCCGAGAAGGGATGGCAGTGGAACAGCAGGTATTTCTGGGTAAAATGCAGAAGATGCAGGATCAGTTCATTCCAAAAAGGAAGAAAGATCCTAGGGGAGGCAGGGGTGGCCGTGGCTGGCGAGGGAAGTTAAGGACAACATGAAGACAGAAGGGAAAAAGTATAATATAGCAAAGATGAGTGAGAAAACGGAGGACTGGGAAGCTTTTAAAGAACAACAGAGGATAACTAAAAAGAAAATACACAAAGAAAAAATAAGGTAGGAAGGTAAACTGGCCAAAAATATAAAGGAGGATTGTAAAGACTTTTTTAGGTATTTGAAAAGAAAAAAAAAGGTTAAGACTAAAATTGGGCCCTTGAAGACAGAAACGGGTGAATTTATTACGGGGAACAAAGAAATGGCAGCAGAGTTGAATTGGTACTTTAGATCTGTCTTCACTGGGGAACGCACGAGCAATCTCCCAGCTGTAATAGTCGCTGAAGGACCTGAACTGAAGGGAATTTATATTAGACAGGAAATGGTGTTGGGGAGACTGTTAGGTCTGAAGGCTGAGAAGTCCCCATGATCTGATTGTCTGCATGCCAGGGGACTAAAGGTTTTGGCTCTAGAAACCATGGATGCATTGGTGATCATTTTCCAATGTTCGATAGATTCAGGATCACTTCCTGTGGATTGGATCGGAGAGTAAATGAACACACAATTCACATGGGCCCCCACAGTATGCAGCCTGTTGACGAGGCCTCAGGCCCATGTTCCCCGCCTGAAAGTTTTTCTCCCCTGGCCTCGAACATTCTGGATCTTCACATTGCAGCTTTCCAAACAAAAGTTCCTTGTGATGAAAGAGATAAAAGATGAGTTGAAAGGGGGATCGAGAGCATTTTGAAGGCAGGTTTAAAATCCCAGGTTTAAAATCACCCCCGCCCATCGCCAATGTATCAAAATATGTAACACAGTCAACAGTGGAACATGGTGTGGGAGCAGATCTTCCCAGAGATTGGAGGGGGATAGTGAGGGAAAGGCATCAGATTCTTACACTCTGCAGTGACCTGGGATCAATTGCATTTTACAGAAAACAGTTCCCAACTTGTATGTGCCTGTAGCTCCCGCCAGTCTGAAACCCTCATTACCCTTTAACCTGTTTCCTGTCTCTGAGCCAATGGCATATTCATTCTGTTACTGACCCTTCAGTCCCTTCAGACACAGCAAGATCCCACAAGTAGCAGTGTGACCACAGACAGATTGTGTGTTTCACTGACACTGGTTAAGGGTTCAATCCTGGCTTCAGGATGACAAAGATTATACTGTTTGACAAATTCAAACCACTTCCCACTTTCTTTCTTCTCTACGCAGTCGCTTACTCTCTCTCTCTCTCTCTCTCTCTCTCGGTCTCTCCACCCTCCCCTTCTCCATCTCTAATCTTTTTCCCTTTCTCTGATTTAACCTTGTACATGGTAATCTTTATCTTACCTTTTAAAAGATTGCAACATTTATATTTGTCAATATTCTTTTTTATAAACAGTTTCCCAGCAGTCTCTGTGCCACAATGCTGTGGACCATTGTCGCACAGGGAGATCCCACAGGGTACTCCCTTCCTGCTCCAGAATGTGCACCAATCCGACTTTCTGACCAACAAGAGGCTGTGGATATCTTGAGACTCCTGTTTTTTTTTAAAAAAACCCTCCATCCCAGGATATAATTTTGTGGACGGTACTTTCGAGAAGGAAATGATTGGAGCTGGGAAGTGATGGAATATTGGACAGCCCCATTCTCTCCCCGCTCCCCCAGATCCTGTCTCCCTTTCCCAGCCCAGCTACAAAGACACATCTTATCCGTCTATCCCCCTCCTTCCCACTCTCTCTCTCTGTGGATCTTGTGTTCTTTTACCCCTTTGTCTCAAACACAATCACCATGTGCTGCAAAATATTTCCTTCTCCCCCACTTCAAATACCCATGAGTCACATTGCTGTGTGTGGGACGGTTTTATTTGTTTGAAAAACGAACAAAAGAAGCTGGAGAGGGTGTGAGAGATGGGACAGAGAGAGAGAGAGAGAGAGAGAGAGAGAGAGATCCCCTCCCAGATCCCCAGGGATTGGGCCAACCTGGGTCTTATTTATGTGATTATCACTTTTGGTCACCCTTCTTGCAATGTAGGCCTCTCTGCAGGTGGTTTGAGACACAGCAAGATCCCACAAGTAGCATTACTCTGATATTAGAACAAGTCTTTGGATAGAGTTTCTCATCTAAGGTTTTAATTCCCTCTTTGGGGGAGTCCTGTCTGTCAGACACTCACTGGTGATTAATGTGTTTGTGTCAAATATCGGGCCCTGGTTATTTTAACCCCACTCTTCAAACCTGTTTTAAAACCAACAGGGCCACAATCTGACAGGAGCCAGTTAACCAGAGGCCCCTAAAACCCAGCGTCCCAAAACGAGATTAATCCTTGAGGTAAATAGACACAGAATCCCGCCCACACAGTGCAGCCTATCAACCAGGCCTCAGGCCTCAGGCCCGTGTCCCCTCTGGAGAAAGCTGTTGTTCAAAGGTCTCCTGATCCAAAAGTTTCTCTCTTTGAATCTTCAAGTGGCCCGTGGGAGGAAAGAGGCAGCATTCGTTGAAAGGAGGAAAATCATTACAGCATGACTGCACAGCAAGATCACAGGTTTTCCTCTCTCAGTGACACAATCTCTCAGCCACATCCAAACACAAATATATCGGGCAATGATCTGCATTTTTATGCTAAAGCCTTGTAAAAACTTTGAAATGACGGGTGAGCTGATTAAAACATTCACTGCCTGCAATGGTAGTATTGGGGGAGCTGGTGCACAGCAAGATCCCACATGCAACAATGCAGCAGCAGCTAATTACACTGATCATTTCCCCCCCTGTGATGCTGCTTCAGTTTTATTATTTCTTGTCACCCCAAAATCAAACATTGCAGCGATTTCACAATCGCAAAATGCCTCTCCCTCTTGATCCCCTTCTGTTTCCCCAGCTCTTTCAATTTTTTAAAGTTTCTCTCACTCTCTTTCTCTCACTGTTGAATTTTCTCATCCTGCCCTTCGATAACCCACATTACTCTGACTCTATGAAAAGTCTTTAGAGAGGGTCAGATCATTTGGGTTTCAATTCCCCCCTAGGGCAGTCCTGCCTCTCAGATCCTGGGAATTGACATACTTTAGTCCCAGGCTTCAAACCTGTTTTAAAAATGACAGGGCCACAATCTGACAGGAGCCAGTTACCCAGAGGCCCTTAAAACCCAGAGTTCCCGTCCCCCCGAGGAGATTAAACCTCGGGGTAAATAAACACACAAAACATGTGGGCCCCCATGGGGTGCAGCCTGTCGACCAGGCCTCAGGCCTCAGTCCCGTGCTCCCCCTTTGGAGGTTGTTCTTTCCTGGCCTCGAACATTTTGGATCTTCACGTTGCAGCTTTCCAAACAAAAGTTCTTCAGGATAAAACAGAGAAAAGATGAGTAGAAAAAAATACGTGGCTGCGCAGCTAGTGTAGGAGGGAGTGCTTCAGATATGTAGATAATTGGGATGCCTTCTGGGGAAGGTGGGATCTGTAGCAAGATGGACGGGTTGCATCTGAACAGGAAGGGGACCAATGTCCTGGGTGGATGGTTTGCTCGAATAGTTCTACAGGGTTTAAACTAGTATGGCTGGAGGGGTGGGAACCTGAGCTGTATACCAGAGGTGAGAGTTGGTGCAGATGAGGCAATAGCAAGAGGTAGACCAGCTAGTGGGAAGGATCTTCCTGGGAAGGAGCCAAGGGATCAGTTAAAGTGTGTTTACTTTAACGGAAGGAATATCAGCAATAAAAGTGATGAACTTAGAGCATGGAATAGTACCTGGTGCTATGATGTTGTGGCCATAACAGAGACATGGGTTTCACAGGGGCAGGAATGGTTGCTGAATGTTCCAGGGTTTAGAGCATTTAAAAAGAATAGGGGGGGCGGGGGGGGGGAAGAGGGGTGTAGCACTACTAATCAGAGAGGGTATAACAGCTACAGAAGCTTCCATTGTCGAGGAAGATCTGCCTACTGAGTCAGTATGGGTGGGAATTAGGAACAGCAAGGGAGCAGTCACTTCTTTAGGGGTTTACTACAGGCCCTCCAATAGCAGCAAGGAGATGGAAGAAAACAGATTTTGGAAAAGTGTGGACGTAGTAGGGTTGTGGTAATGGGTGATTTTGACTTTCCCAAAACTGATTGGAACGTCCTTCGAGCAGAAGATTTGAATGGAGCTGTTTTTGTAAGGTGTGTTCAGGAGGGTTTCCTAACTCAGTACGTTGACAGGCCGACGAGGGGAGAGGCCATTCTAGACTTGGTGCTCGGAAACGAGCCGGGGCAGGTATCAGATCTTGTGGTGGGAGGGCATTTTGATGATAGTGACCACAACTGCCTCACATTCTGCATAGCTATGGAGAAGGAAGGGATGAGGCAAAATGGGAGGATATTTAATTGGGGAAGAGGAAACTATGATGCGATTCGACATGAGTTAGGAAGCATGGACTGGGAGCAATTGTTTCATGGTAAAGGCACTATAGACATGTGGAGACTGTTTAAGGAACAGTTGTTGCAAGTGATGAATAAATATGTCCCTCTGAGACTGGCAAGAAGTGGTAAGATAAAGGAACCTTGGATGACGAGAAAAGTGGAGCTTCTCGTCAAAAGGATGAAGGTAGCTTACATAAGGTGAAGGAAGCTAGGGTCAAGCTCAGCTCTGGACGATTACAGGCAGGTGAGGAATGAGCTCAAAAATGGTCTGAGGAGAGCCAGGAGGGGGCACGAGAAAGGCTTGGCAGAACGGATTAGGGAGAACACAAAGGCATTTTACACTTATGTGAGGAAAAGGAAAATGGTCAAAGAGAGAGTAGGGCCGATCAGGGATAGCATAGGGAACTTGTGTGTGGAGTCTGAGGAGGTTGGGGAAGCCCTAAATGAGATTTTTGCTTCTGTCTTTACGAAAGAAATGAACTTTGTAGTGAATGAAACCTTTGAAGAGCAGGTGTGCATGCTGGAATGGATAGAGATAGAGGAAGCTGATGGACTAAAAATTTTGTTAAACGTTAAGATAGACAAGTTGCCAGGCCCGGACCAGATTTGTCCTCGGCTGCTTTGGGAAATGAGAAATGCAATTGCTTTACCACTTGTGAAGATCTTTGCATCCTCGCTCTTCCTCTCTTCAAGAACGGAAATAGGGAAATCCCCGCCAATTACAGAGCAGTAAGTCTCACGTCTGTCGTCTGCAGGGTGTAAGAAAGGGTTCTGAGGGATAGGATTTATGACCATCTGGAAGAGCATGGCTTGATTAAATGCAGTCAACACGGCTTTGGGAGGGGCAGGTCATGCCTCACAAACCTTACCGAGTTCTTTGAGGATGTGACTAGAAAAGTTGATGAGGGTAAAGCTGTGGATGTGGTGTATATGGACTTCAGCAAGGCATTTGATGCTGTGGATGTGGTGTATATGGACTTCAGCAAGGCATTTGATAAGGTTCGAGCTGAAAATGTGTTGCTAGAAAAGCGCAGCAGGTCAGGCAGCATCCAAGGAATAGGAGAATCGACGTTTCGGGCATAAGCCCTTCTTCATAAGGTTCCCCATGGTAGGCTCATTCAGAAGGTCAGGAGCAATGGGATACGGGGGAACTTAGCTGTATGGATACAGAATTGGCTGGCCAACAGAAGACAGTGAGTGGTAGTAGAAGGAAAACATTCTGCCTGGAAGTCTGTGGTGAGTCGTGTTCCACAGGGCTCTGTCCTTGGGCCTCTACTGTTTGGAATTTTTATTAATGACTTGGATGAGGGGATTGAAGGATGGGTCATCAGGGTTGCAGATGACACAAAGGTTGGAGGTGTCTTTGACAGTATAGAGGGCTGTTGTAGACTGTAGCGGGACATTGACAGGATGCAGAGATGGGTTGAGAGGTGGCAGATGGAGTTCAACCTAGATAAATGCGAGATGATGCATTTTGGAAGGTCGAATTTTAATGCTGAGTACAGGATTAAGGATAGGATTCTTGGCAGTGTGGAGGAACAGAGGGATCTTGGTGTGCAGGTACATAGATCCCTTAAAATGTCCACCCAAGTAGACAGGTTTGTTCAGAAAGCATATTGTGTTTTGGCTTTCATTAACAGGGGGATTGTGTTTAAGAGTCGTGAGATCTTGTTGCAGCTCTATAAAACTTTGGTTAGGCCGCACTTGGAATACTGTGTCCAGTTCTGGTCACCATATTATAGGAAAGATGTGGATGCTTTGGAGACGGTTCAGAGGAGGTTTACCAGGATGCTGCCTGGACTGGAGGGCTTATCTTATGTAGAGAGGTTGACTGAGCTAGGACTTTTTTCATTGGAGAAAAGGAGGAGGAGAGGGGACCTAATTGAGGTACACAAGATAATGAGAGGCATAGATAGAGTCGATAGCGAGAGACTATTTCCCAGGGCAGAAATGGCTAACACGAGGGGTAATAGCTTTAAGTTGGTTGGTACAAAGGATAGAGGGAATATCAGAGACGGGTTGTTTATACAGAGAGTTGTGAGAGCACGGAGTGCGTTGCCAGCAGCAGTTGTGGATACAAGGTCATTAGGGACATTCAAGAGACTGCTGGACATCCATGTGGTCATAAAGATTTGAGGGTGCATACATGAGGACCAATGGTCGGCACAACATCGTGGGCTGAAGGGCCTGTTCTGTGCTGTACTGTTCTATGTTCTAAGGGGATGGGGAAGAGGTAGTGCTTGTAACCCTGGGATCTGGCTGTGTAATTTGGCATCAAAATGTTCTCTCTCTCCCCTTTCAACTCATCTTTTTGTCTCTTTTATCCTGGGGAACTTTTGTTGGGAAAGATGCAAAGTGAAAATCCAAAATGACTGGGGCCAGGAAAGCCTTGGATAAGAACAATCTTCAGAGGGGGAGCATGGGCCTGAGGCCTGTTCACCAGGCTGCACCCCATGGGGCCCAGGTGGGTTGTAGTATGTTTATTACCTCGAGATTTAATCTCCTTGGCAGCGGGTTGGGGGGGGGGCGGGCAAATACAGTTGGGCCTCTGGTTGACTGGGTCTTGTCAGACTGCAGCCTTGTCATTTTTAAAACAGGCTTGAAGCCTGAGGTTAAAGTCAGAGGGGCCTTGGGATTGTGACACAAACAGGTTAACCCCCAGGATCTGGGAAACAGGACTCCCCGAGGAGGGAATTAAATCCTGAACTGAGAAACTCTCTCCAAAAACCCGTTTTAATGTCAGAGTGATGTGAGATGTGCATAGACCGGGAGAAGAAATTGTGATAATCGCAGAAATAAGACACAGGCTGGCCATTTCAATTCAGTTCAGAGTCTCTGGGAGGGGGTGTCTGTCTCGGTCCAGTTTTCTTTTGTTGAGTTTTCAAACAAGTAAAACCGTCCCACACGCTACAAGGTGAGCCGTCATTATTTAAAGTGGGGGTTGGGATAAAGATCACAGTGTACAAGATTACATCTGATGGAGACAGAGAGAGAAAGAGAGAGATGTCAGAGATGGGGAGAGAGTGAGAGGGGGAACAGAGAGAGAGAGAGAGAGAGAGGGAGGGAGCAAAAGGGGGAACAGAGAGAGTGTGAGAGGGGAACAGAGTGAGAAAGGGGGAAATGTTTGGAATTTGTCAAACAGTAGGATTGGTCTCTCTCTGTCATCCTGGAGACAGAATCAAACCCTTAACCAGCGTCAGTGACACATAATCTATCTGTGGCCACACTGCTGCTTGTGGGGTCTTGCTCTGCATGGTTATTCATGTTTCTAGCCTCTGGCCAACTGCTCGATGGTGATTTATTTGTGTTTGGATGTTGCTGCGATGTTATGCAATGCCTTAATGATGCAATTATTAAACTGAACCAGCATCACAGGGTAAAGGGAGAAATTGTGGAAGGCAGAGAGTGGTGGGATCTTGCTGTGCTTTTGGTGCCACTGCCTTATTTTATATCACATCAATTCTCATTTCTCTCTCAGGCTGTTCCCCACCCGAGGAGGAGGAGGAGGAGATTAGACCCAGGAGCTGAAACTCAGGATGGTACAGAGACAGAGAGAATCAAATCCAATCTCCTGTGAGGAACCGTCAGACAAGAGCTGAACCAAGAGAGAGAGAATAATCAGAATCTGTCCTGTATCCTCATTTAAACTCACACGCACACACACACACACACGGGGAAAAGAATTGTGGGGTTCAGGCCGTCTCCGGGATTTTTACCACAAGGGGCGAGTTCTGGGCTGGGGGGACAAAGGGACGAAAAAGATGGAGAGGGAGCTGCTGCACAGTCTGATCCCACAGATATCACTCCCTCCCTTTCTCACTACAGTTCTATCTCTCCCTCTGTGTTCCCATCTCTCTTTCTCTCTGTCTGCCCCACATCTTTCCTTCAATTACCCATCCTTCCCATCTCCACCCTGTTCACATTCCCCAACAGATTCCATTTCTACAACTCTCTGGATCCTCCCTCTTTGCCAGAACTGTTGGAATTGTTGTGGAGCAAAGTCAGGGTGGGGGAGGGCAAAGGCAGTCAGACATAAAGAGAGAGAGCAAGAAACATAGAATAGAGAGAAACAGACTCAGAGAGAGAGATAGACACAGAGTTAGAGAGAGAGATAGAGTGACAGAGAGAGGAGGAGAGGAGGAGCCATAGAGAGACACAGAGTCAGAGAGAGACAGCCAGACAGAGTTAGAAAAGGGATATGAGGCAGAGACAACTCTGAGATAACAGCAAATTGGTTAGGCCACTGTTGGAACACTGCATCCAATTCTGGTCTCCTTTCTATTGGAAAGATGTTGTGAAACTTGAAAGGGTTCAGAAAAGATATACAAGGATGTTGCCAGGGTTGGAGCATTTGAGCTGCAGGGAGAGGTTAAATTAGATTAGATTACTTACAGTGTAGAAACAGGCCCTTCGGCCCAACCAGCCCTCTGGTGAGGAATCCATCCCCCTACACCTAACAGCAATGGACAATTTAGCATGGCCAACTCACCTAACCTGCACATGTTTGGCCTGTGTGAGGAAACCAGAGCACCCAGACGAAACCCACACAAACACGGGGAGATCGTGCAAACTCCATGCAGACAGTTGCCTGAGGGCGAGAATTGAACCTGAGTCTCAGGTACTGTAAGGCAGCAGTGCTAACCACTGTGCCACCGTGCCAAACATGTTGAATAGGCTGGGGCTGTTTTCCCTGGAGCGTCAGAGGCTGAGGAAACCTTATAGAGGTTTACAAAATCATGAGGGTCATGGATAGGATAAATAAACAAAGTATTTTCCTTGGGGTGGGGTAGGCTATAACGATAGGGCATAGGTTTAGGGTGAGAAGGGAAAGACATAGAAGAGACCTAAGGGGCAACTATTTCACACCGAGGGTGGTACGTGTATGGAATGAGCTGCCAGAAGATGTGGTGGAGGCTGGTACAATTGCAACATTTAAAAGGCATCTGGATTGGTATATGAATAGGAAGGATTTGAGTATTATGACAGGGACTAGTGTTTGCCACAAATAAAACGAGAGGCTCAACTTTTATCTTTATAATGGCTCTCTGTACTGTGTAGCAAAGACAATGACTGATGTTCTCTGTGACAAAGACATGGACTGATGTTCTCGACAGTAAGGCACAGATTGCTTTTCTCTATAAAAATGAAAGGGACTGCTTTTGTTTGACAATAAGGAGAAATACTGCTAGTCTTTATTAAAATGACAGAGCCTGCTGTTTACTCTCATCAGCACAGGGCCTGCTGTTCTCTGCAATAATACAGGAACTGCTCTTCACTAATAAACACAGAGACTGTTATTTACAACAATGATCTCTGAGACCACTGTTCTCCACAATATACACAGTGACGACTGCCACGGTGGCTCAGTGGTTAGCACTGCTGCCTCACAGCACCAGGACCCCAGGTTTGATTCCAGCTTCGGGGGACTGTCTGTGTGGAGTTTGAACACTCTCCCTGTGTCTGCATGGGTTTCCTGTGGGTGCTCCGGCTTCCACCCACAGTCCAAAGATGTGCAGGTTAGGTGAATTGGCCATGCTAAATTAGCCAGACTGTTAGGTGTATTAGTCAGAGGGGAATGGGTCTGGGTGGGTTACTCTTTGGAGGGTCGGTGTGGATTTGTTGGGCCGAAGGGCCTGATGCCACACTGCCCTTTACACATGTCAACTTTCCGAAGTTCACTGCTGCACCTGTGGTTGGCAAGGGAACAAGACACAGAGCCAAGTCTCAACTTTGACAATCTTTGGAAAATCTTTGCGAAGCAGAATCAGAGGAGAATTAGAGAGTGAATTGTCTGAATAAGCAGAGACTGCCGAGGTGCCGTCCCCTTCTTTAAGATGCTGGGACATTGTCTCTCATTTCTCGATCTCATTAATTGATCCGAGGTACTAAAAACACTCCACTTGCAGTTGCTCTGCTTTTACTGATGTCTCTGTCAGGATCAAAACAAACCCCAACTCCCCGCCTGAGAATCAAATCTGGGTCACAGCGAAGAAAGCGAAAAAAAAATTGAACTGTTAGTCCACCAGGGACAGCTACACGAATATCGCGTATGTGTAGAATGACAGCCCTCAAGCTCGTTGTACAGGCTTTCGTCAGAAGCAATCGCTTGACTATCTTTATTCATTTTCATCACTTGGCCTTGTATGCATTAACATCTCAAGTTCAGATCCGAGTATTTCTGAATGTTATGTGGGTTCGCCTCTGCGAATCCTTGCAGACAGTGAACTCCAGATTCAACCATCCGCTTGCTGATGAAATCTTTCTGCATATCACCTCAACGCATTCCACCTCTTAACTTTAGTCTACGCCCCTGTTGATCGGTCAAAGGGAAACGTTTCTTTTAGTTTGCATTGTCCATGTCGCTCATTATGAAACATGTATTCTCACAATCAGCTCTGCCTTAAGAAAACAACCCCAGTCAAACTAATCTGTCTTCATAACCTAAACCTTTCAATTCGGTAAATTTCTGCACGGTTTCCAGCGCGATGACATGATTACTGGAATGTGAATTGCAGAACTGCACGCAATATTTCGGGGGAACCGAATGAACAAATGAATTAAATCACTGGAGAAATCCACAGAAACTTGTCTTTTCCAATGCAACATCTTTTGCTCAATACTGCACTGTACACTTATCCTGAGCCTGATACTCCCATAATCTCTTGTCCGTGGAAGTAAAAGCTGCTACACGAGGATTAATCACAGAAAAGCTGCATCTAAATGGATTGAATTGCTTGAACGTGCCGACCATGAGATTGGGGCACTTTCACCCAAAACAGATACCACAGCAGTACCGAATGAACAGTGTAAATTTGAATATTATATTGTGCAATACCTCAGTGACATATGGGAGAGTTGGTTCTTGTGGGATGGAGAGACACCTCCGATAAAGGGTGGTTATGATATTTGAAACGCAAAGATGTGAGACAGCGGGTGTTTGAAGAAGCACATTTATCACCACGAAGAGTATTTGTTTGTAAAAAAAAGGATTGATTTTCCCAGCGTATGCTAAGCACATATTACATTGAGTAAAACGGGAAAACTGCCGATTTCTGTCACTGTGCTGTGGCCACAATGCCAAGGAAGAAACATTTCATGATCCTGATGCCACATGGAAATGCACGATGCAAAAAGCAATAAGGATCGTGGCAGAGGTTATGTCAGGAACAGAACCACACGTACAAAGGAACACTTGTCAAACAGTGACTGAGATGTGGGAACTCAGATTCGGTTGAATGTTTAACTTTAATGTCCCGAGATACTGTAGAGATTGCAACACTGAGGTTGTAGGAGATAATGTTTGCTAGATATCTACAAAACTTCAAAGGGTCATGCAATACTGCAGGCTATTGCTGGAAAGTATTGCTCAATAACACTGTATTTTAACATCGGTTAATTCACAAATTTCTTCATTCATTGATGTAATCATATAATGGCATATAATCCCAGTTCCCGGGCGTGGAATAAGAGAAATTGTGTAGCACTGCACTCAAAACTAATTGGAAATGGTGATGGCGATGAGTGCGAGCATGTGGCTGTAAAACTGCAATCAGTGAGTGGAATGCCATTCTCTGATGATACAGAGGCGCGTTAAATATCGAGGCTAAAAGCTCCAACGTTACTGAAAGCTGGGAGCTCCAATTTGACCTGCAAGAACTTCTATTGACATGAAGCAGGGAACATTGGGACATGAGCTGGGCGAAAAGATAGTCGACTATTTTAATCTTTCGTGAAATAGTTTTCAGCACGACACTTGTTTGTGGATTGACGGAATATATGCAACTTGAAAAGTCTAAATTACAAAGACGAATTCTGCAAAGAGTCAATTCTTGAAGAAGCATCTGTGCAGGAAGAAGCAGAGGATTTTTTACGACATCCGCCCGTCCTTATATGGTTGACTTTGCACTGGATTAATTTCCATGAAGGGAGTTTTTTGCTCGGTTCACAGAATTCACTTCCCTGCATATTCGTAAAAATCGTTACTGTAATCGAAACCTCTGAAAAGTAACTGGTCGATATGATGTGGTGATGAGGCTCAAGTTCACGTCAGTTATGCTGAAGAAGTTGATTCGAAATTCATCAGATCAGCAGTGATTCCATTGAATGACTGAGCAGATAGAGGGTGAATGAAAGCTTCTTGAGGACATATGTGGTTTTATTTTGGAAAATTCGTTGCTTTGCAAGGTGATGAAGATTGGACTGAAGCGGTGACAGTGATTACCTTTTTGTTTGTTCAACTTGTGAACATGACAGCTATTAATCATGTCCGTGCTAACATCACAGCTCTAAAGGCCAGCTGCTTGCAGAGGGCCAGTGGTGTAGTGGGTAACGCGCCTGATAATGGAGTAAGCGATTGTATGCTCGAGTCCTACCTGGCTCGTGGGCAATGCTGACTTTCATTACGCATCCGAACTGTTTGTTCTGAAGCCGAAATAATATATGAGTTTTCCTAATTGGCAGGAACGAGAATGCCTTCATTAAATATCCCTGAGAACTGCTAGTCAATGCTCCAGCGTCATCACAGGAGGGAAGCCGAATAGTAGCACACGTTGCTCATGGGCAACTTGCCATTCCACAATGCCACGGATTCAATCAATATTGCTCGCGGGAATGCGAAGGAAACAATCTAATTCTCCCAGTTTCAGCTTTGGGTATGTTTCAAAACTCTTTGGCCAGTGGAATCAGAGGAGAATGAATGGTTAACTGTCCAACAGATCTTTACAGAGAGTGAGTTCCAGAGTCTACCACCCGCTGACTGATAGTTTTCCTATAAATCTATTCAAAGCTTTCTGCCTTTAATCTGAAATCTACAATCCCTGGTGATCGATGAAGCGCAAAAGTTTCCTACAATCTGTAATTCCATGTTCGTCGTTATTTCCTACACGTCAATCATGTCTCCTCACAATCAAATCTGGTCTGAGAAAACCAAGCCCTGTTTTGCCGAGGCCAGACCATTCCAAACATTCTTATGCAGGCAATCTAGAGCGTAACATCACTTTTTTTTTTGATAAATGTACAGTCAAATTTACTCGGAATACTTTAGCTCGGTTGACTTCCAGTTTTAAAACAGAGAGAAAGTTATTCACAAAATTAAGGAATGAAACACAATAAACAGAATATAGAATGCCCACAGAATTCATCTATCCAAACTAGAATTAATTATGCTTTTCCAACAAAACACAACAATCCCGATAATTAAACCCCATAAACACAGAGTAAAATGAAACAGGTTTCCGGTCGAAATTAGAGGGTCAGAAGAAGAGAGACACGCACATCGCTGGTATCAATAGGCATCTTGAAAGCCTTCGTGTAATTAGGTGCGGCTGATACTTTACCAATGGTTAACAAAGTAGTTATGCTGTCAAATACCTTTTGAAAGTCTTGTGTACACTGAAACGTCTTGCCTGTTTTTAACAATTCGGTGTGTGGAGCACTCCCACTGCTAACATTCAGCACAAACTTTCGTAAAAGCCACTCAATCCGGGGAACGGTAGTAATGCTCTTTTCTTCAACAAGGTGAAAAAGTCCCCTGTAACTTTCGTTTTCGCATCCCGTGGGACAATACCTCCGTGTTCAATGACATATCCCAGGAAGGTGGCTTGGGCTTTGGCAGATTCAATTTCAGCTAGGTTTACAAACCAGTTTGACTTCCGAATTCGATCAAGCAAGCCAGATAAATGCTCTAAATATTCAATCCATGAGTGAGTGAAAGTCACCAGGCACAATATACACCACACAGTTGAGTATCCGGCAATGACCTTGTCAGTTAATCTCTGAAATGTGGCTGAAGTGTTTTTCGTACAAACGGCATTATGTTAAATTTCTGCAGTCAGAAATTTGGCGTTACAAATGTTTTTGGCGTTATAAAATTGCCTTTGCTCTTTCTGACAAAGTTCACTGCCAGTTCCCTTTGAGGAAGTCCAACTTAGAAATGTAAGTTGCTCTCCCAATCTTTTCCACACTGCAGACATGTATATGCATCAATCTTTCTAACAACATTGACTTTGTGATAGTCCACACATAACTGTTGGGTCCGATCTGGATTTGGCACCATGTTGACAGGTGAACTCCATTCGTTCAAACTCACTTCGATTATGCCATCTTGGAGCATCCTTATGAACTTGCACCAAATTTAGAGGGGTATGCCTGCAAGGTTGTTACAAAATCAGAACAGCATCTTCAATATTTACATCATCTACAATTAGGTTATCAATTCCCAGTTTATGGAGGATAACTGAATAATTATACAAATATTGGACAAATTTTGCATTGTCCAATTTTATTTAAGGAATGTGCAATGCAGAATTCCCTGACATTGGTTCTTCCCACTGTGTTGTAGTCAATAGCACATTCTCCTCTTGCGTTCATTCTCTGCCAAAATACCGTTAGAGCATATTCCCATAAGACATTTTGTGAGATTCCTTCATGCCTGGAGTCCCAATCAAGTAGCTAACCTCACCCAATTTCCTCTCAATTTGATAAGGTCTTTTAAACTTTGATTTAAAATTTCGCCGATTAATGAAATTTAAATAAATTTCCTACCCTGTCAAACTCACTAAGTCACCATCAAACTGAACCCCTCACACTCTCTCTATCACCATCACGCTGACCCCATCACACTCACTCCATCACACCCACCCTGACCCCTCACACTAACTCCACCACCGTCACCCTGACACACACACACTCACTCCATCACCCTCACATTGACCACATCACACTCACGCCATCACCGTCACATTGATCCACTCACACTTAATCCATCACACTCACCCTGACCCCCTCACACTCACTCCCTCACTGTCACCCTGACCCCCTCACACTCACTCCGTCACTTTCACCCTGACCCTATCACACTCACTTCATCACTGTCATCCTGACCCATTCACACTCACTCCATCACCGTCACACTGAAGCCCTCACACTCACTCCATCACCATCACACTGACACTCTCACATTCACTCCATTACCGTCACACTGACACTCTCACACTCACTCCATCACCGTCACCCTGACCCCCTCACACTCACTCCATCACCGTCACACTGACGCCCTCACACACTCTCCCTCACCGTCACCCTGACCCCCTCACACTCAGTCCATCTCTTCACCCTCACACCCACACATTTACAACATCACACTCACCCTGACTCTCACACTCACTCCATCACCGTTACCCTGACACCCTCACACTCACTCCATCTCTTCACCGTGACCCCTGCACATTAACTCCATCACACTCACCCTGACCCCCTCACACTCACTCCATCGCCATCATAATGATCCACTCACACTCACTCCATCACCGTCACCCTGACCCCCTCACACTCACTCCAACTCTTCACCGTGACCCCTACACATTAACTCCATCACACTCACCCTGACCCCTCTCACACTCACTCCAACATCCTCATACTGTCCACCTCACACTCACTCCATCACAGTCACCCTAACCTCTCACACTGACCCCCTCAGACTCACTCCATACCTTCACTCTGACCCCCTCACATTCATTCCATCACCGTCACCCTGACCCCCTCACACTCACTCCATAACACCCATCCTGATACCCTCACACTCAACCCTTCACCCACGCCCTGACCCTCTCACACTCACTCCATCACTGTCACCCTGACCGTATCACACTCACTCCATCACAGTTACCCTGACCCCCTAACACTCACTCCATCACCGTCACCCTCACCCTATCACACTCAATCACTCAACGTCACCCTGACCCCCTCACACTAACTCCATCACTGTCACCCTGACCCCCTCGCACTCACTCCTTCACTGTCACCCTGACCCCCTCACACTCACTCCTTCACCATCACCCTGACCCTCTCACACTCACTCCATCACTGTCACCCTGACTCTCCACATTCATCCATCACCATTACCCTGACCTCCTCACACTCACTCCAGCACCATCCCCGACCCCTCACATTCAATTCATCGCCGTCACAATGGCCCGCTCTCACTCGCTTCATCACTGTCAACCTGACCCCCTCACATTCACTCCATCACCATCACCCTGACCCCCTTACACTCACTCCATCACAGTCACCCTGACCCGATCACACTCAGTCAATCACTGTCACCCTGACCCCCTTACACTTACTCCATCACAGTCACCCTGACCCGATCACACTCACTCAATCACTGTCACCCTGACCCCCTTACACTTACTCCATCACAGTCACCCTGACACTATCACACTCACTCCTTCACTGTCACCCTGACCCCCTCACACTCACTCCATCACGGTCACCCTGACACTATCACACTCACTCCATCATTGTCACACTGACGCCCTCACACTCACTCCATCACCATCACACTGACACTCTCACACTCACTCCATTACCGTCACACTGACGCCCTCACACTCACTCAATCACCGTCACACTGATGCCCTCACACACACTCCCTCACCATCACACTGACACTCTCCCACTCACTCCATCTCTTCACCCTCACCCCCACACATTAACTCCATCACACTCACCCTGACCCCGTCACACTCACTCCATCACTGTCACCCTGCCCCTCTCACATTCACTCCATCACTGTCACCCTGAAGCCCTCACACTCACTCCATCCCCAACACCCTGACCCCCTCACACTCACTCCCTCACCGTCACCCTGACCCCCTCACACTCACTCCATCACTGTCACCATGACCCCCTCACACTCACTCCTTCACTGTCACCCTGACCCCCTCACACTCACTCCATCACTGTCACCCTGACCCCCTCACACTCACTCCATCACTGTCACCCCTGCCATGTCAAAATCACTCCGTCACTGTCAAACTGAACCCCTCACACTCTCTGTATCACCGTAACCCTGACCGCCTCACACTCACTCCATCACACCCACCCTGACCCCCTCACACTCACTCCATCATTGTAGCCCTGACTTCCTCACACTCACTCCATAACTGTCACCCTGACCCCCTCACACTCACTCCATCATCCTCTTACTGTCCTCCTCACACTCACTCCATCACTGTCACCCTAACCTCTCACACTCACTCCATCACCATCACACTGACCCCCTCACACTCGCTCCATACCTTCGCCCTGACCCCCTCACACTCACTTCATCACACCCATCCTGACCCCCTCACAATCACTCAATCACTGTCACCCTGATTTCCTAACACTCACTGCATCAATGTCACCCGGACACCCTCATACTCACTGCTTCACCCTCACCCTCTCACACTCACTCCATCACTGTCACCCTGACCCTCCACATTCACTCCATCACCGTCACCCTCACCCTATCACACTCACTCCCTCACCGTCACCCTGACCCCCTCACACTCACTCCATCACTGTCACCCTGACCCCCTCGAACTCACTCCTTCACTGTCACCCTGACCCTATCACACTCACTCCATCACTGTCACCCTGACCCATTCACACTCACTCCATCAGCGTCACACTGACGCCCTCACACTCAATGAATCACCATCACGCTGACATCCTCACACACACTCCGTCATCATCGCTCCAACCCAGTCACACTCACTCCATCATCGTCACCCTGACCCACTCACACCCACATCATCACCATCAACCTGACCCCCCACACTCACTTCATTACTGTCACCCTGACCAACACACACTAACTCCATCACCGTCACCCTGACCGTCTCACACTTAATCCATCACACTCATCCTGACCCCCTCACACTCACTCCTTCACTGTCACCCTGACCCCGAACACTCAATCAGTCACTGTCACCCTGACCCTATCACACTCACTTCATCACTGTCACCCTGACCCATTCACACTCACTCCATCACAGTCACACTGACGCCCTCACACTCACTACATCACCATCACACTGACACTCACACTCACTCCATTACCGTCACCCTGACCCCCTCACACTCACTCCATTACCATCACCCTGAGCCCCCCTCACACTCACTCCATCACCGTCACACTGACCCACTCACACTCACTCCATCACAGTCACCCTGAACCCTTGCCACTCACTCCATCTCCCTCACCCTCAACCGCTCACACTCATTCCATCACTGTCACACTCACCCCTTCACACTCATTCCATCACCGTTAACCTGACTGCCTCACATTATCTCTATTATTGTCCCCTGACCCCCACCCTCACTCCATCACCGTCACCCTGACCCCCCTCATACTCACTCCGTCGCCATCACCATGAGACACTCACACTCACTTCATCACCGTCATCCTAACTCCCTCACACTCACTCCATTACCGTCACGCTGAGCCCCCCTCACACTCACTCCATCACCGTCACACTGACACCCTCACACACTCTCCACCACCGTCACCCTGACCCCTCACACTCACTCCATCTCTTCAACCTCACCCCCACACATTAACTCCATCACACTCACCCTGAATCTATCACACCCACTCCATCACTGTTACACTGACACCCTCGAACTCACTCTATAACTGTCACCCTGACCGTCTCACATTCACTCAATCACCGTCACCCAGAACCGCTCACACTCACTCCATCACTGTCACCCTGACCCCCTCGCACTCACTCCTTCACTGTCACCCTGACCCCCTCACACTCACTCCATCACTGTCACCCTGACCCTATCACACTCACTCCATCACCGTCACCCTGACCCATTCACACTCACTCCATCACCGTCACACAGACGCACTCACACTAACTCAATCGCCGTCACCCTGAAACCCTCACACTCACTCCATCTCTGTCACCATGACCCCCTCACACTCACTCCATCACTGTCACCCTGACCCCTAAACACTCACTCCATCACTGTCACCCTGACCCTCTCACACTCACTCCATCACTGTCAACCTGACCCTATCACACTCACTCCATCACAGTTACCCTGCCCCTCTCACACTCACTCCATCACCGTCACCCTCACCCTATCACACTCACTCCCTCACCGTCACCCTCACCCTTTCACACTCACTCCATCACTGTCACCCTGACCCCCTCGCATTCACTCCTTCACTGTCACCCTGACCCCCTCACACTCCCTCCGTCACCGTCACCATCACCCTGAACGCCTCATACTCACTCCATTACCATCCTCCTGACAACCTCACACTCACTCCATCACTGTCTCCCTGACCCCCCACATTCACTCCATCACCATTACCCTAACCCCCTCACACTCACTCCATCACCGTCACACTGACCCCCTCAAACTCACTCCATCACTGTCTCCCTAACCCCCTCACACTCACTCCATCACTGTCACACTGACCCCCCACACTCACTCCATCACTGTCACACTGACCCCCTCAAACTCACTGCATCACTGTCTCCCTAACCCCTTCACACTCACTCCATCACCGTCACCCTGACCCCCTCACACTCACTCCATCATTGCCACCCTGTCCCCCCACATTTACTCCATCCTCGTGCCCCTTACTCAGTCGTACTCACTCCATCGCCATCATCATGACCCACTCACACACATTCCATCATCGTCCCCCTGACCCCTCACACTCACTCCAGTGCCATCATCATGAACCACTCACACTCACTCCATCACTTTCTCACTGACCCCCTCATGCTCACTCCATCACCGTCACCCAGACAAACTCACACTGACTCCATCACTGTCACACTGACCTTATCACACTCACTCCATCACTGTCACACTGACCCACTAACACTCAATCCATCACTGTCATCCTGAACCCTTGCCACTCACTCAATCTCCCTCACCCACAACCGCTCACACACACTTCATCACTGTCACACTGATCCCCTCATGCTCACTCCATCACCGTCACCCAGACAACCTCACACTCACTCCATCACTGTCACACTGACACTATCACACTCACTCCATCATTGTCACACTGATGCCCTGACACTCACTCAATCACCGTCACACTGATGCCCTCACACATACTCCCTCATCATCACACTGACACTCTCACACTCACTCCATCACCGTCACCCTAACCCCCTCACACTCACTCCATCTCTTCACTCTCACCCCCACACATTAACTCCATCACACTCACCCTGAACCTATCACACTCACTCCATCACAGTTACCCTGCCCCACTCACACTCACTCCATCGCTGTCACCCTCACCCTATCACACTCACTCCCTCACCGTCACCTTGGCCCCCTCACACTCACTCCATCACTGTCACCCTGACCCCCTCGCACTCACTCCTTCACTGTCACCCTGACCCCCTCACACTCCCTCTGTCACTGTCACCCTGACCCTATCACACTCACTCCATCACTGTCACCCTGACCCATTCACATTCACTCCATCACTATCACACTGACACTCTCACACTCACTCCATCACCATCACGCTGACACCCTCACACACACTCCATCACCATCACACTGACACTCTCACACTCACTCCATCACCATCACGCTGACACCCTCACACACACTCCATCACCATCACTCCAACCCTGTCACACTCACTCCGTCACCGTCACCCTGACTCACTCACACCCACTCCATCACCATCAACTTGACCCCCCACACTCACTCCATTACTGTCACCCTGACCAACACACACTAACTCCATCACACTCACCCTGACCCACTCACACTGACTCCTTCACTGTCAACCCTATCCTGTCAAACTCACTAAGTCACCGTCAAACTGAACCCCTCACACACTCTCTATCACCATCACGCTGACCCCATCACACGCACTCCATCACACCCACCCTGGCCCCCTCACACTAACTCCACCACCGTCACCCTGACACACTCACACACACTCCATCACCCTCACATTGACCACATCACACTATCGCCATCACCGTCACACTGATCCACTCACACTTAATCCATCACACTCACCCTCACCCCCTCACACTCACTCCATCTCTGTCATCCTGAGCTCATCACACGCACTCCATCACTGTTACCCTGACCCCCTCACACTCACTCTATCTCTTTCCTACGACCCCTCACGCTCACTCGATCACACTCACACAGACCCCCTCAAATTCACTCAATCACCATCACAATGACCGTCTCACACTTACTCTTTCACAGTCACACTGACCCACTCACACTCACTCCATCACTGTCACACTGACCTTCTCCCACTCACTCCATCACAATCACTCTGATACCCTCACACTCAATCCATCACGATCACACGGACCACATCACACTCCCACCATCAGCGTTACTCTGAACCTCGAACACTCACTCCATGACCGTCCCCCGACGCCTCACACTCACTACATCACCATTACCCTGACCGTCTCACACTCACGCCATCACCGTCCCCCTGACCGTCACACTCACTCCATCGCCGTCACACTGACCCCCTCAAACTCACTCCACCACTGTCACCCTGAGCCCCCACATTCACTCCATCACCATTATCCTGTCCCCTCACACTCACTCCATCGCCGTCACCATGGCCCCCTCACCCTCACTGCTTCACTCTCGCACTGACCCTCTCAAATACACTCCACCACACTCAGTTTGACCCACTCACACTCGCTGCATCACCAACACCCTGACTCCCTCACACTCACCCTGAACCCCTCATACTCACTCCATTACCATCCCCCTGACAAACTCACACTCACTCCATCACTGTCTCCCTGACCCCCCACATTCACTCCATCATCATTACCCTGACCCCCTCACACACACTCCATCACCGTCACACTGACCCCCTCATCCTCACTCCATCACTGTCTTACTGACCCTCTCAAACACACTCCATCACACTCAGTTTGACCCACTCACACTCGCTGCATCACCAACACCCTGACTCCCTCACACTCACCCTGAACCCTTCACACTCACTCCATCACCATCCCCCTGACAACTGCAAACACTCACTCCATCACTGTCACCCTGACCCCCTCACCCTCACTCCATCACTGTCTCACTGACCCTCTCAAACACACTCCATCACAGTCGGTTTGACCCACTCACACTCACTCCATCACCGACACCCTGTTTCCCTCACACTCACACCATCACACTCACCCTGAACCCCTCACACTCACTCCATCACAGTCACCCTAACCCCCTCACACTCACTCCATGACCGTCACACTGACCCCCTCACACTCACTCCATCACTGTCACACTGACCCGCTCACATTCACTCCATCACTGTCACCATGATCCTCTCGCACTCACTCAATCACCGTCACCCTGAAACACTCACACTCACTCCATCTCTGTCACCATGACCCCCTCACACTCACTCCATCACTTTCTCACTGACCCCCTCATGCTCACTCCATCACCGTCACCCAGACAACCTCACACTCACTCCATCACTGTCACACTGACCCACTAACACTCAATCCATCACTGTCATCCTGAACCCTTGCCACTCACTCCATCTCCCTCACCCACAACCGCTCACACGCACTTCATCACTGTCACACTGAACCCCTCACACTCACTCCATCATTGCCACCCTGTCCCCCCACATTCACTCCATCCTCGTCCCCCTTACTCAGTCGTACTCACTCCATCGCCATCATCATGACCCACTCACACACATTCCATCATCGTCCCCCTGACCCCTCACACTCACTCCAGTGCCATCATCATGAACCATTCACACTCACTCCATCACTGTCTCACTGACCCCCTCATGCTCACTCCATCACCGTCACCCATACAACCTCACACTCACTCCATCACTGTCACACTGACCCTATCACACTCACTCCATCATTGTCACACTGACGCCCTGACACTCACTCAATCACCGTCACACTGATGCCCTCACACATACTCCCTCATCATCACACTGACACTCTCACACTCACTCCATCACCGTCACCCTAACCCCCTCACACTCACTCCATCTCTTCACCCTCACCCCCACACATTAACTCCATCACACCCACCCTGAAACTATCACACTCACTCCATCACAGTTACCCTGCCCCACTCACACTCACTCCATCACTGTCACCCTCACCCTATCACACTCACTCCCTCACCGTCACCTTGGCCCCCTCACACTCACTCCATCACTGTCACCCTGACCCCCTCGCACTCACTCCTTCACTGTCACCCTGACCCCCTCACACTCCCTCTGTCACTGTCACCCTGACCCTATCACACTCACTCCATCACTGTCACCCTGACCCATTCACATTCACTCCATCACTATCACACTGACGCCCTCACACTCACTCCATCACCATCACACTGACACTCTCACACTCACTCCATCACCATCACGCTGACACCCTCACACACACTCCATCACCATCACTCCAACCCTGTCACACTCACTCCGTCACCGTCACCCTGACCCACTCACACCCACTCCATCACCATCAACCTGACCCCCCACACTCACTCCATTACTGTCACCCTGACCAACGCACACTAACTCCATCACACTCACCCTGACCCACTCACACTGACTCCTTCACTGTCAACCCTATCCTGTCAAACTCACTAAGTCACCGTCAAACTGAACCCCTCACACATTCTCTATCACCATCACGCTGACCCCATCACACGCACTCCATCATAACCACCCTGGCCCCCTCACACTAACTCCACCACCGTCACCCTGACACACTCACACACACTCCATCACCCTCACATTGACCACATCACACTATCGCCATCACCGTCACACTGATCCACTCACACTTAATCCATCACACTCACCCTCACCCCCTCACACTCACTCCATCTCTGTCATCCTGAGCTCATCACACGCACTCCATCACTGTTACCCTGACCCCCTCACAGTCACTCTATCTCTTTCCTACGACCCCTCACGATCACTCGATCACACTCACACAGACCCCCTCAAATTCACTCAATCACCATCACAATGACCGTCTCACACTTACTCTTTCACAGTCACACTGACCCACTCACACCCACTCCATCACTGTCACACTAACCTTCTCCCACTCACTCCATCACAATCACTCTGATACCCTCACACTCAATCCATCACGATCACACGGACCACATCACACTCCCACCATCAGCGTTACTCTGAACCTCGAACACTCACTCCATCACCGTCCCCCGACCCCTCACACTCACTACATCACCATTACCCTGACCGTCTCACACTCACGCCATCACCGTCCCCCTGACCGTCACACTCACTCCATTGCCGTCACACTGACCCCCTCAAACTCACTCCACCACTGTCACCCTGAGCCCCCACATTCACTCCATCACCATTATCCTGTCCCCTCACACTCACTCCATCGCCGTCACCAAGGCCCCCTCACCCTCACTGCTTCACTCTCGCACTGACCCTCTCAAACACACTCCACCACGCTCAGTTTGACCCACTCACACTCGCTGCATCACCAACACCCTGACTCCCTCACACTCACCCTGAGCCCCTCATGCTCACTCCATTACCATCCCCCTGACAAACTCACACTCACTCCATCACTGTCTCCCTGACCCCCCACATTCACTCCATCATCATTACCCTGACCCCCTCACACACACTCCATCACTGTCACACTGACCCCCTCATCCTCACTCCATCACTGTCTTACTGACCCTCTCAAACACACTCCATCACACTCAGTTTGACCCACTCACACTCGCTGCATCACCAACACCCTGACCCCCTCACACTCACCCTGAACCCTTCACACTCACTCCATCACCATCCCCCTGACAACTGCAAACACTCACTCCATCACTGTCACCCTGACCCCCTCACCCTCACTCCATCACTGTCTCACTGACCCTCTCAAACACACTCCATCACAGTCAGTTTGGCCCACTCACACTCACTCCATCACCGACACCCTGTTTCCCTCACACTCACACCATCACACTCACCCTAACCCCCTCACACTCACTCCATCACCGTCACACTGACCCCCTCACATTCACTCCATCACTGTCACCATGATCCTCTCGCACTCACTCAATCACCATCACCCTGAAACCCTCACACTCACTCCAACTCTGTCACCATGACCCCCTCACACTCACTCCATCACTGTCACTCTGACCCTCTCACACTCACTCCATCACATCCTCCTGACAACCTCACACTCACTCCATCACTGTCTCCCTGACCCCCTCACACTCACTCCATCACTGTCTTCCTAACCCCCTCACACTCACTCCATCACCATTACCCTAACCCCCTCACACTCACTCCATCACTGTCTCCCTGTCCCCCTCACACTCACTCCATCACTGTCTCCCTAACCCCCTCACACTCACTCCATCACTGTCTCCCTAACCCCCTCACACTCACTCCATCACTGTCTCCCTAACCCCCTCACACTCACTCCATCACCATTACCCTAACCCCCTCACACTCACTACATCACTGTCTCCCTGACCCCCTCACACTCACTCCATCACTGTCTCCCTGACCCAATCACACTCACTCCATCACTGTCTCCCTGTCCCCCCACATTCACTCCATCCTCGTCCCCCTTACTCAGTCGTACTCACTCCATCGCCATCATCATGACCCACTCACACACATTCCATCATCGTCCCCCTGACCCCTCACACTCACTCCAGTGCCATCATCATGAACCACTCACACTCACTCCATCACTGTCACACTGACCCCCTCATGCTCACTCCATCACCGTCACCCAGACAACCTCACACTCACTCCATCACTGTCACACTGACCCACTAACACTCAATCCATCACTGTCATCCTGAACCCTTGCCACTCACTCCATCTCCCTCACCCACAACCGCTCACACTCACTCCATCACTGTCACACTGAACCTCTCACACTCACTCCATCATTGTCACACTGACGCCCTGACACTCACTCAATCACCGTCACACTGATGCCCTCACACACACTCCCTCACCATCACACTGACACTCTCACACTCACTCCATCACCGTCACCCTAACCCCCTCACACTCACTCCATCTCTTCACCCTCACCCCCACACATTAACTCCATCACACTCACCCTGAACCTATCACACTCACTCCATCACAGTTACCCTGCCCCACTCACACTCACTCCATCACCGTCACCCACACCCTATCACACTCACTCCCTCACCGTCACCCTGACCCCCTCACCCTCACTCCATCACTGTCTCACTGATCCTCTCAAACACACTCCATCACAGTCAGTTTGACCCACTCACACTCACTCCATCACCGACACCCTGTTTCCCTCACACTCACACCATCACACTCACCCTGAAACCCTCACACTCACTCCATCTCTGTCACCATGACCCCCTCACACTCACTCCATCACTGTCACCCTGACCCCCAAACACTCACTCCATCACTGTCACCCTGACCCTCTAACACTCACTCCATCACATCCCCCTGGCCCCTCACACTCACTCCATCACTGTCACCCTGACCCTCTCACATTCACTTCATCACATCCCCCTGGCCCCTCACACTCACTCCATCACCATCACCCTGAACGCCTCATACTCACTCCATTACCATCCTCCTGACAACCTCACACTCACTCCATTACTGTCACCCTGACCAACACACACTCACTCCATCACTATCACCCTGATCCCCTCACACTCACTCCATCACTATCACCCTGACCCCCTCACACTCACTCCATCACTATCACCCTGACTCCCTCTCACTCACTCCATCACCGTCAAGCTGATCCCCAGCCTGACCCTCATTGCCATCCACAAACTGCCCCCACCCTCACCCTTACCGCCCCCCGCGCACCTCCTCCAGCCTGAATCTCCCCGCCATCCACACACCGCCCGAGGTCTCCCTCACTCCGCTCTCTCGCCCTCCCACTCACCCTCCTCTCTCACCCTACCCTCCCTCCCTCCCTCTCACAGACTCTCCTTTCACCCTCCTCTCTAGCCCTCCCCTCCCCTCTCGTCTTCTCCCTCGCTCTTGCCCTCCCCTCCCTCCCTCCCCTCTCACACCCTCCACTCTCACACCCTCCCCTCTCTCTTGCCCAGCTCTTCTCTCGCCCTCCCTTTCCTCTCACCCTCCCCCTCTCTCGCCCTCCCCTTTCTCACCCTCACTCTCCACTTGCCCGCCCCACCCTCCCTCCCCTCTCTCGTCGTCTCCCTCACTCCCCTCTCTCGCCGTCACCCTCCCTCCCTCCCCGTCTCGGCCTCTCCCACCCTCCCTTCCCTCTCTCGTCCTCTCCCTTCCTCCCTCCCCTCTCTCGCCCTCTCCCTCCCTCATGATCTCCCCTACCTCCTTTCACTCTCTCGACCTCCCCCTCTCTCACCCTCCCCTCTCTCACCCTCACCCCTCGCTCGCTCTCCCCTCTCTCGACCTCTTCTCTCTCACCCTCCCTCTCATGGCCTCCCTCTCTCTCGCTCTCTTCTGATTCTCTCTCCCCCGTATCTTGCCCTCCACTCTCTCGAACTCTTCCTCCTCCCTCGCCCTCCCCTCTCTCGCCCTCCCCTCTTTGTCACCCCCTCTCGTCTTCCCCCTCTTCCTCACTCCTCTCACGAACTCCCATCCCTCTTTTCCCACTCTTGCCGTCCCCTCCCTCCCTCTACTCACTCACACTCTTCTGTCACCCTCCCCTCCTTCACTCTCCTCTCTCGCCCTGTCCATCCTTCTCACCCTCGCCACCCTCCCTCCCCTCTCACACCCTCACATCTCACACCCTCCCCTCCCTCCCCTCACTCTCTCCCTCCCTCTCCCTCTCTCGCCCTCTCCCTCTTCCTCCCTCTCACCCTCGCCTCCCGCCCTCCCCTCTCATGCTCGCCATCTCTCTCGCCCTCTCCTCCCTAGCCCTCTTCCTCCCTCTCGCTCTTCCCTTCCTCATTCCCCTTTCTTGCCCTCCCCTCTGTCGCCCTCCTCTCTCGCCCTCCCCTCCCTTCCCCCTCTCTCCCCTCCCTCCCTCCCCCCTCTCGCCCTCCCCTCCCTCTTTGTACTCTCTTGTCCTCCTCACTCGCCCTGTCCTTCCTTCTCGCCCTCACCTCCCTCCCGTCTCACACCCTCCCCTCTCTATCACCATCTCTTCTCTCACCCTCGCACCTCTCCCACCCTCTCCTTCTCTCGCCCACCCTCTCTCGCCATCCCCTAACTCCTTCCCCTCGCTCATCCTCCGCTCTCTTATCCTCCCCCTCTCACCCCCACCCTTTTCTCGCCCGCTCCTCCCTCCTTCCTCTCTCTCAGGCTCCACCTCTCTCGACCTGCTCTCTGTCGCCCTCTCCCTTCCAGTCGCCCTCCACTCCCTCCCTCCCCTCTATCGTCCTTTACCACCCTATCACCCTCCACTCTCTCTCTCGCCTCTCTCGCCGTCTCCCCTCTCTCACCGTCCACTCTCATTCCCAATCGCCCTCCCCTCCCTCCCTCCCCTCTCTCACGCTCTCCCCTCTCTCGCCATCCCCTCTCTCGCCTTCCCCCTCTCTCACCCTTCCCTATCTCGCGCTCCCCTTTCTCACACTCACCCGTCTCGCCCCCCCCTCACACTCACCCCTCTAGCCCTCCCCTCTCTCACCATCCATTCTCTCGCCCTCCCCTCCCTCGAGCTCCCCTCTCTCGACATTCCCTCTCTCAACCTCCCCTCTCTCACCCTCCCCTCACTCACACTCTCCCCTGTAGTCCTCCCCTCTCTCGCTCTTCCTTCTCTCGTCCTCCCCCTCTCTCGCCCTACCCCTCTCTCACCCTTCCCTTTCTCAGCCTCACCCCTCTTTCGCCCTCCACTCCCTCCCTCCCCTCTTTCCCTCCCATCATTCCCTCCCATCTCACGCCCTACCATCGTTCGCACTCCCCTCTCTCACACTCCTCTCTCTCACCCTCCCTTCTCTCCCACTCACCCCTCTGGCCCGCCCCTCGCTCGCACTTCACCCTCTCACCCTCCCCTCTCTCGCCCTCCGTTCTCACACCCTCCCCTCTCTCTCGCAATCTCCTCTCTCGCCCTCCCCCTGCTCACCCTCCCCTCTCTCGCCCTTTCCCTCTCTCACCCTCCCCTCCCTCGCCCTACCCTCTCGCACACTCACCCCTCTCGCCCTCCCCTCTCTCACAATCACACCTCTAGCCCTCCCCACTTTCGCCCTACCGTCTCTCACCCTCCCCTCTCATGACCTCCCTTCTCTCGACCTTCCCTCTCTCCCCCTCCCCCTCTCACCCTCCGCTCTCTCACACTCACCCCTCTCGCCATCCCTTCTCTTACACTCACCCCTCTCGCCCTCCCCTCTCTCGACCTCCCATCTCTAGACCTTGCCTCTCTCAACCTCCCCTCTCTCCCACCCTCTCACACTTTCCCCACTCGCCGTCCCCTGTCTCACAGTCATCCCTGCAGCCTTCCCCTCTCTCGCTCTCCCCCTATCTCGCCCTCCCTTCCCTCTCATCCTCCCCCTCTCACACTCCCCTTTCTCACCCTCACCCCTCTCTCGGCCTCCACTCCCTCCCTCCCTTTCTCTCCCTCCCATCCTTCCCTCCCCTCTCACGCCCTACCGTCTTTCACACTCCCCTCTCTCACACTCCTCTCTCTCGCCCTCCCTTCTCTCCCACTCACCCCTCTGGCCCGCCCCTCGCTTGCGCTCCACGCTCTCACCCTCCCCTCTCTCGCCCTTCCTTCTCTCGCCCTCCTCTCTCTCGCCCTCCCCTCTCTCGCCCTTCCCTCTCTCCCCCTCCCCTCTGCCACCCTACAGTCTCTTGACCTCCCCTCTCTCACCCTCCAATCACTTGCACTCCACTCTCTTGCCCTCACCTCTCTCTTGCCCTCCCTACTCTCTCGCCCTCCCATCTCTTGCCCTCCCCTCTTTCGCCCTCCCCTCTCTCACACTCACCCCTTTAGCCCTCCCCTCTCTCTCACCCTCCCCTCTCTCGCCCTGCTCTCTCTCTTGCCTGCACCCCTCTCGCCCTCCCCTCTCTCGCCCGCCCCTCTCTCACACTTCCCTCTCTCGCACTCACCACTCTCGCCCTCCCATCGCTCACCCTCCCCTCGTACACCCTCCCCTCTCTCCCTACCATCTTTCACACACCCCTCTCTCGCCCACCCCTATCTCGCATTTACCCATCTCGCCTTCCACTCTCTCGCCCTCCCCTCTCCTGCCCTCCCACTTCTCGCACTCAACTTTCTCGCCCTCCACTCTCTCGCACTCACCCATCTCGCCCTCCCCTCACACGCCCTCCCCTCTCTCGCCCTCCCCTCGGTCGATCTCCCCCTCTTGCCACCTCAATCCCAATCGCCCTCCCCTCCCTCTCTCCCCTCTTTCGCTCTCTACGCTCTCTCACCCTCCCCTCTCTCACCCTACAGTCTTTCGCATTCCACTCTCTCACACTCCTCTCTCTCGCTCTACCTTCGCTCCCACTCACCCCTCGTACCCTCCCCTCGCTCCCCCACCCCTCTCTCATCCTCCCCTCTCTCACACTCACCCCTCTCTCGCCATTCCCCGCCTCCCTTCTCTCGCCGTCCTTTCTCGCCCTCCCCTCCCTCCCTCCCCTCGCTCCCATCCCTCCCTCCCCTCGCTCCCATCCCTCCCTCCCCTCTCTTACACTCACCCCTCTTGCCCTCGCCTCTCTTTCCCTCCCATCGCTCACCCTCCCCTCGTACACCCTCCCCTCTCTCTCCCTACCATCTTTCACACACCCCTCTCTCGCCCACCCCTATCTCACATTTACCCATCTCGCCTTCCACTCTCTCGCCCTCCCCTCTCCTGCCCTCCCACTTCTCGCACTCAACTTTCTCGCCCTCCACTCTCTCGCACTCACCCATCTCGCCCTCCCCTCACACGCCCTCCCCTCTCTCGCCCTCCCCTCGGTCGATCTCCCCCTCTTGCCACCTCACTCCCAATCGCCCTCCCCTCCCTCTCTCCCCTCTTTCGCGCTCTACCCTCTCTCACCCTCCCCTCTCTCACCCTACAGTCTTTCGCATTCCACTCTCTCACACTCCTCTCTCTCGCTCTACCTTCGCTCCCACTCACCCCTCGTACCCTCCCCTCGCTCCCCCACCCCTCTCTCATCCTCCCCTCTCTCACACTCACCCCTCTCTCGCCATCCCCCGCCTCCCTTCTCTCTCCCTTCTTTCTCGCCCTCCCCTCCGTGACTCCCCTCTCTCGCCCTCCCTTTTCTCACCCTCCCCTCTCTCTTACCCTCCCTTCTCTCGCCCTCCCCTCTCTCTCGCACTCCCCGCTCTCTCGCCCTCCCCTCTCTCACCCTCTCCTCTCTCTCACCCTCCCGTCTCTCGCCCTCAGCCTTCTCGCCCTCCCCTCTCTCTCGCCCTCCCATATTTCACCCTTCTCTGTCTCGGCCTCTCCTCTCTCAGAGTCCCATCTCTAGTCCTCCCCTCTCTCGCCCTCCCCTCTCTCTTGCCCTCCCCTCTCTCGCCCACCCCCTTCGCCCTCCCCTCTCATTCGCACTCCCATCTCTCTCCCTCCCCTCTCTCAATCTCCCCTCTCTATTGTCCTCCCATCTTTAGCCTTCCCATCTCTTGCCCTGCCCTCTCTCTCGCCCACCCCTTTCTCGTCCTTCCTTCTCTCCCACTCAACCCTCTCGCCTTTCCCACTTTCCCTCTCCCCTCTCTCTTGCTCTGCCCTCTGTTGCACTCCCATCTCTCTCGTCCTCCCTTCTCTCTCGCCCTCCCTTCTCTCGCTCTCCCGTCTCTCACCCTCGCCTCTCTGACACTCCTCTCTCTCGTTCTCCCTTCTCTCCGACTCACCCCTCTCACTCTCCCCTCCCTCGCACTCACCTCTCTCTCCCTCTCTCTCTCACACTCCTCTCTCTCTACCTCCCTTCTCTCCGACTCACCCCTCTCGCCCTCCCCTCTCTCGCCCTCCCCTCTCTCGCACTCACCCCTCTCCCCCTCCCCTCACTCGCCCTCCCCTCTCTTGCCCTACTGTGTTTGCACTCCCCTCTCCCTCCCACTTCGCTCGCCCTCCCCTCTCTCGCCCTCCCCTCTCTCACACTCTTCTCTCTCGCCCTCCCTTCTGACTCACCCCTCTCACCCTACCCTCCCTCGCCCTCTCCTCTCTCGCCCTCACCTCCTTCGCCCTCCCTTCTCTCCCATTCACCCCTCTCACCCACCCCCGCTCACACTCCACTCTCTTGCACTCCCCTCTCTCGCCCACCACTCTCTCGCCCTGCCTTCTTTTGCACTCACCTCTGTCGCGCTCCTCTCTCGCCCTCCCCTCTCTCACACTCTTCTCTCCCGCCCTCCCTTCTGTCCTACTCACCCCTCTCACCCTACCCTCCCTCGCCCTCTCCTCTCTCGCCCTCACCTCTCTCGCCCTCCCTTCTCTCCCAGTCACCCCTCTCACCCTCCCCTCGCTCACACTCCACTCTCTTGCACTCCCCTCTCTCGCCCACCACTCTCTCATCCTACTGTCTTTTGCACTCCCCTCTGTTGCCCTCCCCTTGCTCACCCTCACCTCGCTCGCCCTCCCCTCGCTCGCACTCCCCTCTCTCACCCTACTGAGTTTCGAACTCCCCTCTCTTAGCCCCGCCTCTCTCGCCCTACCATCTTACGCACTCCACTCTCTCGCCCTCCCCTCTCTCGCCCTACCGTATTTCGCATTCCTCTCTCTAGCACTCCTCTCTCCCACCCACCCCTCTCACCCTCCCCTCGCTCCCTCTCCCCTCTCTCACCTTCCCCTTGCTCGCCCTCCCCTCTCTCGCCCTCCCCTCTCTCACACTCCACTATCTCGCCTTCCCTTCTCTCACACTCACCCCTCTTGCCCTACCCTCTCTCGCTCTCCCCTCTCTCGTCCTCCCACTCTTTCGCCCTCCCCACCATGCCCCCCTCTCTCGCCCTCATCTCTCGACCTCCACTCCCTGCCTCCCCTCTCTCGCCCTCATCCTCTCGTCCTCCCCTTCCTCCCTCCCCTCTCTCCCTCCCATTCCTCCCTCCCCTCTCACGACCACCCCTGTCTCGCACTCCCCCTCTATAGCCCTCCCCTCCCTACCTTTCCTCTCTCTCCCTCTTCTCTCACCCTCCCCTCTGTCTCTCCCATCCCTCCCTCCCCCTCACGCCCTCCCCTCTCTCGCCCTTCCCCCTTTATCGCCCTTCCGCTCTCTCGCCCTATCATTCCCAATAGCCCTCACCTCCCTCCCGCCCCTCTCTTGCTGTCCCTTCTCTTGCCCTCCCCCTCTGTCTCCCTCTCCTCCCTCCTTCCCTTCTCTCGCACTCCCCTCTCTTCCTCTCTCCCTTACTCTCGCCCTCCCCGCCCTCACCCAACTCTCTTGCCCTCCCCTCTCTCACCCTCTCCTCTCCCACGCTCTCACTCCCTATCGCCCTCCCTCCCTCTCTCCCCGCTCGCACCCTCACCCCTCACTCACTCTCACCCTCCTCTCTCGCCGTCCGCCTTTCCCTCTCTCGCCCTCCCCTCGCTCGCCCTCTCCCTTCCTCTCACCCTCCCTCACCTCACTAGCCCTCCACTCCATCACCCCTCTCTCGCCATCCTCTCTCGCCCTCCCCTCGCTCCCTCATGTCTCTTGCCTTCCACTCCTTCCATCCCCTCTCTCACCCTCCTCTCTCGCCGTCCACTACCTCCCTCTCGACTCTCACCCTCCCGTCTCTTGCCCTCACCTCTCTTGCCCTCCACTCTCTCACACGCTTCTTTCTCTCGCCCTCCCCTCACTGCCTCCCTTCTGTCACCCTCCTCTCTCGCCCTCCCCTCCCTCCCCTCTCTCCCTCCCATCACTCCCTCCCCTCTCTCCGTCCCATCACTCCATCCCCTCATGCCCATTCCGCTCGAGCCCTTTTCTCTCTCCTCCTCCCCTCTGTCCCTCCCCTCTCACGTCTTCCACTCTTACGCACTCCCCTCTATCTCCCTTCCCCCTCTCTCGCACTCACACCCTCGCCATCCACTCTTTCACCCTCCCCTCTCTCGCCCTCCTTTCTCTCGTCCTCCCCTCTCTCGCCCTCCCTTCTCTCGCCCTCCCTTCTCTCGCCCTCCACTCTCTCACACTCACCGCTCCCTTGCCCTCCCCTCTATCACCCTCCCCTCTCTCACCATCCCCTCCCTCGCCCTCACCCCTCACTTGCCCTCCACTCTCTCACCCACCCCTCTCTCACCCTCCCCTCTCTTGCCCTCCCTTCTCTCGCCCTCTCCTCTCTCGCCCTCCTCTCTCTCGCCCTCCCATCTCACGCCCTCCACCCTCTCTCCCTTACCTCTCTCACCTCTCCCACCCTCCTCTCCCTCACCCTCCCCTCTCACACGCTCCCCTCTCTCACCTTTCTCTCTCTCGCCCTACCGTATCTTACCCTCCCCTCTCTCGCCCTCACCAATCTCGCCCTCCTGTCTCTCGCGCTCCCCTCTCGGACCCTTCTCTCTCTCCCCCTCCCCTCTCTCGCCCTCCTCTCCCTTGCCCACCCCTCTCTTGCCCCCCTCTCGCCCTTCCCTCTCTCGCCTTACCGTCTCTCGCCCTCCCCTCTATCACCCTTCAATCTCTCGCCCTCACCCCTCTCGCCCTCTCCTCTCTCGCACTGCATTCTCTCGCACTCACGTCTCCCTCGCCCTCCCCTCTCTCGCCCTCACCTCTCTCTCGCCCTCCCCACTTTCGCCCTCCCATCTCTCACACTCACCCCTCTTTCCCTCCCCTCTCTCTCGCCCTCCCCTCTCTCGCCCTGCTCTCTCTTACACGCAGCCCTCTCGCCCTCCCGTCACTCACCCTCCCCTCGCTCACACTCCCCTCTCTCGCACTACCGTCTTTCACACTCCCCTCTGATGCCCTCCACTCTCGCATTCACCCATCTCTCCTTCCACTCTCTCGTCTCCTCTCTCTCGCCCTACCGTCTTTCGCACTCCCATCGCTCTGCCTCCCATCTCTCGCACTCACATCTCTCGCCCTCCCCTCTCTCCCGCTCACCCGTCTCGCCCTCCCCTCACTCGCCCTCCGCTGTCTCGCCCTCCCCTCTCTCGCACTCACCCATCCCACGCTCCCTTCACTCGCCCTCCCCTCTCTCGCCCTCACACCTCTCGCACTCAACTCTCTCGGCCTCCCCTCTATCACACTCACCCATCTCACCCTCCCCACACACGCCCTCCTCTCTCTCGCCCTCCCTTTGGTCGCTCTGCCCTCTCTTGCCATCTCACTCCCAATCGCCCTCCCCTTCCTCTCTCACATCTCTTTCGCTCTCCCCTCTCTAGCCCACCGCTCTCTCACCCTACCATCTTTCGCACTTCCCTCTCCCTCCCCGCCGTCAAACTCTGTCTCGCCCTCCCGTCGCTCGCCCACCCCTCTCTCGTCCTCCCCTCTCTCACACTCACCCCTCTCTCGCCTTCTCCCGCCTCCCTTCTCTCGCCCTCCTCTCTCGCCCTCCCAGCCCTCCCTCCCCTCCTCCACTCCCATCCCTCACTCCCCTCTCTTGCACTCACCCCTCTTGCCCTTGCCTGTCTTTCCCTACCCTCACTCGCCCTCCCCTCTCTCGTCCTCCGCCTCTCATGCTCTCCCCTCCCTCCCTCCCCTCTCTCGCCCTCCTCTCCCGCCCTCCCCTCCCTGCCTCCACTGTCTTGCCCTCCTCTCACGCACTCCTCTCACTCCCTACCCCTCTCCCTCCCATTCCTCTCTCCCCTCTCATGCCCACCCCTCTCTTGACCACCCCACTCTCGCCCTCCCCTTAAACCTCCCCTCCCTGCCACCCCTTTCTCGCTCCTGCTCTCTCGCCCTCCTCTCTCTCGTCTTCCCCTCTCGCCCTCACCCTCATGCCCACCCCTGTCACGCCCTCCCCACTCTCGCCCACCCCTCTTCACCCTCCCCTCCCTGCCTCCCTTTGTTCCTACCCCCTCTCTCGCCCTCCCCTCTCTCGCCCACCCCTCTCTCACACTCCCCTATCTCATCCTTCCCTCTCTCGCCCACCCCTCTGTCTCACCCTCCCCTCTCTCACCCTCCCCTCTCTGACCCTCCCCTCTCTCACCCTACCCCTCTCGCCCTACTCTCTCTCGCCCTTCCCTCTCTCTGCCCTCCCTACTCTCTCACCCTCCCATGTCTTGCCCTCCCCTCTCTCACCCACCCCTCTCTCTTGCCCTCCCTACTCTCTTGCCCTCCCATCTCTGGCCCTCCCTCTCTCTCACCCTCCTTTCTCTCTCGCCCTCCCAACTTTCGCCCTCCCCTCTCTCACACTCACCCCTCTTGCCCTTCCCTCTCTCTCTCCCTCCCCTCTCTCGCCCTGCTCTCTCTTACAAGACCCCCTCTCGCCCTCCCATCGCTCACCATCCCGTCGCTCACCCTCCCCTCTCTCGCTCTACCGTATTTCACACTCCCCTCTCTCGCCCTCCACTCTCTCGCATACACCCATCTCTCCTTCCACTCTCTCGCCCTACCATCTTTCGCACTCCCATCGCTCTGACTTCTATCTCTCGCACCCACCTCTCTCGCCATCCCATCACTCGCAATCACCTCTCTCGCCCTCCCCTCTCTCTCACTCACCCGTCTCGCCCTCCCCTCACTCGCCCTCCCCTGTCTCGCCCACCCCTCTCTCACTCTCACCCATCCCGCAATCCCCTCACTCGGCCTCCCCTCTCTCGCCCTCCCAACTATCACACTCACATCTTTCGACCTCCCCTCTCTCGCACTCACCCGTCTCACCTTCCCCTCACACGCCCTCCCCTCTCTCGCTCTCCCCTCTCTTGCCAGCCCACTGCCAATCGCCCTCCCCTCCCTCTCTCCCCTCTCTCGCGCTCTCCCCTCTCTCGCCCCCACCCTCTCTCGCCCTGCCCTCTTTTGCATTCCCCTCTCTCACACCCCTATCTCTTGCGCTACATTCTCCCCTACTCAACCCTCTCGCCCTCCCCTCGCTCGCCCACCCCTCTCTCGTCCTTCCCTCTCTCTCACACTCACCGCTCTCTCGCCCTCCCCCGCCTCCCATCTCTCTCCCTCCTCTCTCGCCCTCCCCTCCCTCCCTCCCCTCTATCCCATCCCTCCCTCCCTTCTCTTGCACTCACCCCTCTTGCCCTCGCCTCTCTTTCCCTCCCCTCACTCACCCTACCCTCTCTCGTCCTCCGCCTCTCGCACCCTCCCCTCCATGCCTCCCCTCTCTCGCGCTCCTCTCTCACCCTCCCCTCCCTGCCTCCACACTCTCACCCTCCTCTCACGCCATCCTTTCACTCCCTCTCCTCTCTCCATCCCATCCCTCACTCCCCTCTCATGCCCACCCCTCTCTCGCCCACCCCACTCTCGCCCTACCCCTTAACCCTCCCCGCCCTGCCTCGACTTTCTCGCTCCCCTTCTCTCGCCCTCCCGTCTCTCGCCATCCTCTCTCTCACCTTCCCCCCCTTGGCCTCCCCTCTCGCCCTCACCCTCTCGCCCTCCGCCTCATGCCCACCCCTGTCTCACCCACCCCACTCTCGCCCACCCCTCTTCACCCTCCCCTCCCTGCCTCCCATTTCTCGCTCCCCCTCTCTTGCCAACCCCTCTCTCTCGCCCACCCCTCTCTCGCCCTCCCTTCTCTCGACCTCCCCTCTCTGACCCTCCCCCTCGCCCTTCCCTCTCTCGTCCTCCCCTCTCTCTCGCCATCCCTGCTCTCACATTCACCCCTCTCGCCCTCCCCCTCTCGCCCTCCCCTCTCTCACCCTCCCCTCTCTGACCCTCCCCTCTCTCACCCTACCCCTCTGCCCTACCCTCTCTCGCCCTTCCCTCTCTCTGCCCTCCCTACTCTCTCACCCTCCTTTCTCTCGCCCTCCCCTCTTTCATCCTCCCCTCTCTTGCCCTCCCGACTCTCTTGCCCTCCCATCTCTCGCCCTCCCTCTCTCTCACCCTCCTTTCTCTCTCGCCCTCCCCACCTTCGCCCTCCCCTCTCTCTCACTCACCCGTCTCGCCCTCCCCTCACTCGCCCTCCTCGCCCTCCCCTGTCTCGCCCTCCCCTCTCACGCTCTCACCCATCCCGCAATCCCCTCACTCGGCCTCCCCTCTCGAGCCCTCCGAACTATCACACTCACCTCTCTCGACCTCCCCTCTCTCGCACTCACCCGTCTCACCCTCCCCTCACACGCCCTCCCCTCTCTCGCCCTTCCCTCGGTCGCTCTCCCCTCTCTTGCCAGCTCACTGCCAATCGCCCTCCCCTTCCTCTCTCCCCTCTCTCGCACTCTCCCCTCTCTCGCCCCGACCCTCTCTCACACTGCCGTCTTTTGCATTCCCCTCTCTCACACCCCTCTCTCTCGCATTACATTCTCTCCCACTCACCCCTCTCGCCCTCCCCTCGCTCGCCCACCCCTCTCTCGTCCTCCCCTCTCTCGCACTCACCCCTCTCTCGACCTCCCACGCCTCCCATCTCTCGCCCTCCTCTCTCGCCCTCCCCTCCCTCCCTCCCCTCCATCCCATCCCTCCCTCCCTTCTCTTGCACTCACCCCTCTTGCCCTCGCCTCTATCCCTCCCCTCACACACCCTCCCCTCTCTCATCCTCCACCTCTCTCGCCCTCCCCTCCATGTCTCCCCTCTCTCGCCCTCCTTTCACTCCCTCCCCTCTCTCCATCCCATCCCTCACTCCCCTCTCATGCCCACCCCTCTCTCGCCCACACCACTCTCGCCCTACCCCTTAACCCTCCACTCGCTGCCTCCACTTTGTCGCTCCCCTTCTCTCGCTCTCCCCTCTCTCGCCATCCTCTCTCTCGCCTTCCCCCCACTCGCCCTCCCCCTCATGCCCACCCCTGTCTCACCTCCCCACTCTCGCCCTCCCCTCTCTTGCCAACACCTCTCTCTCTCGCCCTTCCCCCTCTCTCACCCACCCCCTCTCTTGCCTACTCGTCTTTCACACTCACCCATCTCACTCTCCCCTCGCTCGCCCTCCCCTATCTGGCCCTCTCCTCTCTCGCCCTCCACTCTTTCACCCTCCTCTTTCTCACCCTCCCCTCTTGCCCTCCCCTCTCTCGCCTTCCCCTCTCTCGCCCTCATCTATCTCGCACTCACCTCTCTCGCCCTCCCCTCTCTTGCACTCACCCGTCTCACCCTCCCCCCACTCGCCCTCCCCTCGTTCGATCTCCCCTCTGTTGCCATCTCACTCCCAATCGCCCTCCCCTCCCTCTCTCCACTCTCTCGCTCTCTCCCTCTCTCGCCCGACCATCTTTCACCCTACCGACTTTCGCATTCCTCTCTCTCTCCCTCCACTTTCTCGGCCTCCCCTCTCACTCTCCCATCTCTCGCCCTCCCCTCGCTCGCATTCACTCCTCTTGCACTCCCCTCGCTCGCCTTTCCCTTGCTCGCCCACCCCTCTCTCGCCCTCCCCTGTCTCGCTCTCGCCACGCTCACACCCCTCCCGGTTCGCCCTTCCCTCGCTCGCCTTCCCCTCTCTCACCCTCCCTTCTCTCGCACTACCGTTTTCGCACTCTCCTCTCTCGCCCTCCCCTCCCCCCTCCCCTCCATCCCATACCTCCCTCCCTTCTCATGCACTCACCCCTCTTGCCCTTGCCTCTCTTTCCCTCCCCTCACTCACCCTCACTTCTCTCGTCCTCTGCCTCTCGCGCCCTCCCCTCCATGCCTCGCCTCTCTCGCCCTCCTCTCTCACCCTCCCCTCCCTGCCTCCACACTCTCACCCACCTCCCACGCCATCCTTTCACTCCCTCCCCTCTCTCCATCCCATCCCTCACTCCCCTCTCATGCCCACCCCACTCTCGCCCACCCCACTCTCGATCTACGACTTAACCCTCCCCTCCCTGCCTCGACTTTCTCGCTCCCCTTCTCTTGCCCTCTCCTCTCTCGCCATCCTCTCTCTCGCCTTCCCCCCTCTCGGCCTCCCCCTCTCGCCCTCACCCTCTCGCCCTTCCCATCATGCCCACCCCTGTCTCGCCCTCCCAACTCTCGCCCACCCCTCTTCACCCTCCCCTCCATGCCTCCCATTTCTCGCTCCCCCTCTCTCGCCCTCCCCTGTCTCGCCCTCCCCTCTCGCCCTCCCCTCTCTTGCCAACACCTCTCTCTCTCGCCCTCCCCTCTCTCGTCCTCCCCTCTTTCTCGCCATCCCCTCTCTCACATTCACACCTCTCGCCCTTCCCCTCTCTCGCCCTCCCTTCTCTCGAGCTCCCCTTTCTCACCCTCCCCTCTCTCACCCTCCCCTTTCTCACCCTCCCCTCTCTCACCCTCCCCTCTCTCACCCTCCCCTCTCTCTCGCCCTCCCCTCTCTCTCCCTCCCTTCTCTCGCCCTCCCATCTCTCACCCTCCCCTCTCTCACCCTTCCCTCTCTCGCCCTCCCCTCTCTCTCACCCTGCCCTCTCTTGCCCTCCTCTCACTCTCTCCCTCCCCACTCTCTCACCCTCCCCACTCTCTCACCCTCCCCTCTCTCTCGCACTCCCCTCTCTCTCACCCTCTCCACTCTCGCCCTCACCCCTCTCGCCCTCACCTCTTCACTGTCCTCTCTCTCGCCCTCCACTCTCTCGCCCTCCCATCTCTCGCACTCACCTCTCTCACACTCCCCTTCCTCTCCCCTCTCTCGTGCTCTCCTCTCCCTTGCCCTCTCCCTTCCTCTCGTCTCCCCTCCCTCCCTCAACTCATTCATCCTCCACTCCCTCTTACCCCTCTCACGCCTTCTCCTCTCTCGCCCTTCCCACTCTCTCGCCCTCGCTTCTCTCGCCCTCCCCTCTCTCACCCTCCCCCTTCTCACACTCCCCTCTCCCGCCCTCCCCTCCATCTCTACCCTCTCTCACGCTCTCCCCTCCCTTTGCCCTCTCCCTTCCTCTGGCACTCCCCTCCCTCCCACCCCTCTCACACCCTCCCCTCTCTCGTCCTTTCCACTCTCTCGCCCACCAACTCTCTCGCCCTCCCCTCTCTCATACTCACCCCTCTCGCTCTCCCCTCTCGCTCTCTCCTCTCTCGCCCTCCCCTCTCTCTCCTGCCCCTCTCTCGCCCTTCCTCCTCTCTCACCCACCCCCTCTCTTGCCTACTCGTCTTTCACACTCACCCATCTCACTCTCCCCTCGCTCGCCCTCCCCTATCTGGCCCTCTCCTCTCTCGCCCTCCACTCTTTCACCCTCCTCTTTCTCACCCTCCCCTCTTGCCCTCCCCTCTCTCGCCTTCCCCTCTCTCGCCCTCATCTATCTCGCACTCACCTCTCTCGCCCTCCCCTCTCTTGCACTCACCCGTCTCACCCTCCCCCCACTCGCCCTCCCCTCGTTCGATCTCCCCTCTGTTGCCATCTCACTCCCAATCGCCCTCCCCTCCCTCTCTCCACTCTCTCGCTCTCTCCCTCTCTCGCCCGACCATCTTTCACCCTACCGACTTTCGCATTCCTCTCTCTCTCCCTCCACTTTCTCGGCCTCCCCTCTCACTCTCCCATCTCTCGCCCTCCCCTCGCTCGCATTCACTCCTCTTGCACTCCCCTCGCTCGCCTTTCCCTTGCTCGCCCACCCCTCTCTCGCCCTCCCCTGTCTCGCTCTCGCCACGCTCACACCCCTCCTGGTTCGCCCTTCCCTCGCTCGCCTTCCCCTCTCTCACCCTCCCTTCTCTCGCACTACCGTTTTCGCACTCTCCTCTCTCGCCCTCCCCTCCCCCCTCCCCTCCATCCCATCCCTCCCTCCCTTCTCATGCACTCACCCCTCTTGCCCTTGCCTCTCTTTCCCTCCCCTCACTCACCCTCACTTCTCTCGTCCTCTGCCTCTCGCGCCCTCCCCTCCATGCCTCGCCTCTCTCGCCCTCCTCTCTCACCCTCCCCTCCCTGCCTCCACACTCTCACCCACCTCCCACGCCATCCTTTCACTCACTCCCCTCTCTCCATCCCATCCCTCACTCCCCTCTCATGCCCACCCCACTCTCGCCCACCCCACTCTCGATCTACGACTTAACCCTCCCCTCCCTGCCTCGACTTTCTCGCTCCCCTTCTCTTGCCCTCTCCTCTCTCGCCATCCTCTCTCTCGCCTTCCCCCCTCTCGGCCTCCCCCTCTCGCCCTCACCCTCTCGCCCTCCCCTCTCTCGCCTTCCCCTCTCTCGTCCTCATCTATCTCGCACTCACCTCGCTCACCCTCCCATCTCTCGCACTCACCTCTCTCGCCCTCCCCTCTCTTGCACTCACCCGTCTCACCCTCCCCCCACTCGCCCTCCCCTCGTTCGATCTCCCCCTGTTGCCATCTCACTCCCAATCGCCCTCCCCTCCCTCTCTCCACTCTCTCGCTCTCTCCCTCTCTCGCCCGACCATCTTTCACCCTACCGACTTTCGCATTCCTCTCTCTCTCCCTCCACTTTCTCGGCCTCCCCTCTCACTCTCCCATCTCTCACCCTCCCCTCGCTCGCATTCACTCCTCTTGCACTCCCCTCGCTCGCCTTTCCCTTACTCGCCCACCCCTCTCTCGCCTTCCCCTGTCTCGGTCTCGCCACGCTCACACCCCTCCTGGTTCGCCCTTCCCTCGCTCGCCTTCCCCTCTCTCGCCCTCCCTTCTCTCGCACTACCGTTTTCGCACTCTCCTCTCTCGCCCTCCCCTCTCTCGTCCTCCCCTCTCTCGCCCTCCCCTCTCTTGCCCTACCGTTTTCGCACTCCCCTCTCAACCCCTCCCCTCGCACGCCATCGCCTCTCTCGCCCTCTATCTCGCACTCACCTCACTCGCCTTCCCATCTCTCGCACTCATCTTTCTCGCCCTCCACTCTCTCGCACTCACCGATCTCTCCCTCCCCTCACTCGCCCTCCCCTTTCTCGGTCTCTCCTCGGTCGCTCTCCCCTCTCTTGCCATCTCACTCCCAATCACTCTCCCCTCCCTCTTGACCCTCTCTCGCGCTCTCCCCTCTCTCGCCCTACAGTCTTTCGCATTCCTCTCTCTTTCCCTCCTCTTTCTCGCCCTCGCCTCTCGCCGTGCCCTCTCTCGCACTCCCCTCTCTCGCCCTCTCCCTCTCTCACCCCTCTCGCCCTCCCCTCTCTCGCCCTCCCCTCTCTCTGGTCCTCCCATCACTCGCCCTCCCCTCTCTCGCCCTCCTTTCTCTCGCCCTCCTCTCTCTCGCCCTCCTCTCTCTGGTCCTCCCCTCTTTCGCCCTCCCCTCTCTCGCCATCCCCCTCTAAGACTCACCCCTCTCGCCCTCCCCCTCTCGACCTCCCTCTCTCGCCCTCCCCTCTCTCGCCCTCCCCTCTCTCGCCCTCCCCCTCTAACACTCACCCCTCTCGCCCTACTGTCTCTCGCCCTCCCCTCTATCACACTCACCTCTATCACACTCACCCCTCTCGCCCTCCCCTGTCTCTGTGTCACCTCTCTCGTCCTCCCATCTCTCTCGCCCTTCCCTACCTCTCTCCCCTCTCTCACGCTGTCCTCTGTCTCGCCCTCCTCTCTCTCACACTCCTATCTCTCGCCCTCACCTCTCTTGCCCTCCCCTTCCTCTCTCCCTCCTCTCTCTCTTCGCCTCCCCTCTCTCACACTCCTCTCTCTCACCCTCCCTGCTCTCCCACTCACCACACTCGCACTCCGCTCAGTCGCCCTCCACTCTCTCGCACTCCTCTCTCTCGCGCTCCACTCACTTGCACTCTCCTCTCTCACCCTACCGTCCTTTGCACTCCCCTCTCTCGCCCTCCCCTCACTCGCACTCACCCCTCTCTCCATCTCTCCCTCCCCTCCCTTCTTCCCCTCCCCCTTCTGCCCCTCTCTCAACCTCCTCTCTCACCCTCCACTCCCTCCCTCCCCTCTCTCGCCCACCCGTCTCTCGCCCTCTCCACTCTCGCCCTCTCCACTCTCGCCCTTCCCCCTCTCACGCCCCCCTCTCTCGCCCTCCCCTCTCTCATACTCACCCCTCTCTCCCTCCCCTCTCTCACCCTCCCCTCTCTAAACACTCGCCCTCTCGCCCTCCCCTCTCTCGCCCTCCTCTCTCACGCTGGTCCTCCCAACTCTCGCCCACCCCTGTATCGCCCTCCACTCTCCCGCCCTTCCTTCTCTCGCCCTCCTCTCTATGGTCCGCCCCTCTCTCACCTTCATCCTTCTGACCCTCCCCTCGCTCGCCAACCCCTCTCTCGTCCTCTCCTCGCTCGCCCTCCCCTCTCTCACACTTACCGCTCTCGCCCACCCTTCTCTCTGTCCCTCCTCTCTCTCGCCCTCCCCTTGCTCACCCTCCCTTCGCGCGCCCTCCTCTCTCTCGTACTCACCTCTCTCGTCCACCCCTGTCGCCCTTCTGTTTTTGCACTCCCCATTCTCGCCCTCCCCTCTCTAGCCCTCCACTTGCTCACGCTCCCTTTCTCGCTCTCACCTCGCTCGCTCTCCCCTCTCTCGCACTCAACTCTCTCGCCCTCCGCTCGCTTGCCCTCCCTTCTCTCACCTTCCCCTCTCTCGCACTCCTCTCACTGGCACTCACCTCGCTCGTTCTCCCATCTCTCGCACTCACCTCTCTCACCCTCCCCTCTCCCGCACTCGCCCTTCCCATCCTCCCCTCACTCGCCCTCCCCTCTCTCGCCCTCTCCGCTCTCATTCTCCCTTCGCTTTCCCTCCCCTCTCTCGCCCTCTCCTCGCTCGCCCTCCTCTCGCTCGCCCTCACCTCTCTTGCTCTCACCTCTCTCGCCCTCCCCTCGCTCGCCCTCCCCGCTTTCAACCTCCCCTCTCTCGCCCTCCTCTATCTCGCACTCAGCTCCCTTGCCCTCCCATTTCTCGCCCTCCCCTCTCTCGCACACAACCGTCTCGCCCTCCTGTCACTCGCCCTCCTCTCTATCGCCCTCCCATCGGTCGATCTCCCCTCCCCTCCCATCTCACCTCTCTCTCCCTCCTCTCCCTCGCCCTCACCCTCCCTCTCGACCTCCAATCCCTCCTTCCTCTCTCTCATCCTCCTTTCGCTCGCCCTCTCCTTTCCTCTCACCCTTCCCTCGCTCCCTCCCCTCTCTCGGTTTCCCTCGCTCCCCTCTCTCGCTCTCCTCTCTCGCCCTCCTCACTTGCCCAGCCTCTCTCTCCCTCACCTCTCTCACTCTCCCCTCTCTCGCCCTCCCCTCTCTCGCTGTCCCCTCTCTCACACTCCCCTCTCACACTCACCCTTTTCTCGCCCTCCTCTCCGTGCCTCCCGTCTCTCGTCCACCTCTCTCGTCCTCCCCTCACTGCCTCCCCTCTCTCGCCCTACCCATCCTCCCTTCCTTCTCTCCCTCCAATTACTCCCTCCCCTCTCATGCCCACCTCTCTCTCGGCCTTCCCGCTTTCGTACTCCCCTCTTTCGCCCTCCCCTCACTGACAGCCCTCGCTCACCCTCCTCTCTCGCCCGCCTCACGCTCACCCTTCCCCCGCTCACGCCCACCCCCTCTCTCCTGCCTCCACTCTCTCGCCCTCCCCTCTCTCTTACTCACCCCTCTCTCCCTCCCCTCTCTCACCCTCCCCTCTCCAACACTCGCCCCTATCACCCTCCCCTCTCTCGCCCTCCTCTCTCTCTCTGGTCCTCCCATCTCTCGCCCTTCCAACTCTCGCCCTGCCCTTCTAACACTTACCCCAATCGCCCTACCCTCTCCCGCCGTCCCCTCTCTAATACTCAACCATCTTGCCCTTCCTTCTCTCACCGTCCTCTCTATGGTCCTCCCCTCTCTCGCCCTCCTCCCTCTCACCATCCACTCGCTCGACCTCCCCTCTCTCGTCCTCTCCTCCCTCGCCCTCCCCTCTCTCGCCCTCCCCTCACTTACCATCACACCTCTCTCGCCCTAGCCTCCATCCCTCCCGTCTCTCGCCCTCCCCCTCCCTCCCTCCCTTCTCTCATCATCGCCTCGCAAGCCTCCTCGCTCCCTCTCATCCTACCCTCCCTCCTTCCACTCTCCCTCCCGCCCCTCACTCGCCCTCCTTTCTCGCCCTACTTTCTCACCCTCCCATCTCTTGCCCTCCCCTCACTCACCCGACCGTTTTCTCACTCCCCTCTCTCGCCTTCCCCCTCTCTCGCCCTCCCCTCCCTCACACTCACCTCTCTCGCCCTCCCCTCTGTCGCCCGGCTGTTTTTGCACTCCCCTCTCTCGCCCTACCCTCTCTAGCCCTCCACTTGGTCGCCTTCCCCTCTCTCGCTCTCCCCTCTCTCACCCTCCTTTTTATCACCCTCCCTTCTATCGCCCTCCCCTCGCTCGCCCTCCCCTCGCTCGCCCTCCCCTTGCTCGCCCTCCTCTATCTCACACTCACCTCTCTCGCCCTTCCCTCTGTCGCCCAGCTGTTTTTGCACTCCCCTCCTCGCCCTACTTTCTCTAGCCCTCCACTTGCTCGCCTTCCCCTCTCTCGCTCTCCATTCTCTCGCCCTCCCATCTATCACCCTCCCGTCGCTCGCCCTCCTGTCTCTCGCACTCACCTCTCTCGCCCTCCCCTCTGTCGCCCTACCGTTTTTGCACTCCCCTCTCTCACCCTCCCCTCGCTTGCCCTCCCCTCTCTCGCTCTCCCCTCGCTCGCCCTCCCCTCTCTCGTCCTCTCCTGTCTCTCGCCCTCCCCTCTCACGCCCTCCCCTCTCACGCCCTCCTTCTCAAGCCCTCCGCTCTCTCTCCCTTCCCTCTCTCACCATTCACTCTTTATCGCCCTCCCCCTCTCTCACACCTTCCCTTCTCTCGCCCTCCCCTCTCTTGCCCTCTCACTCCCAATAGCCCTCACCTCCCTCCCGCCCCTCTCTCGCTGTCCATTCTCTCGCTCCCCCTCTCTCTCGCCCTCCCCTCACTTACCATCACACCTCTCTCGCCCTAGCCTCCATCCCTCCCGTCTCTCGCCCTCCCCCCTCCCTCCCTTCTCTCATCATCGCCTCGCTCGCCTCCTCACTCCCTCTCACCCTACCGTCCCTCCTTCCACTCTCCCTCCCGCCCCTCACTCGCCCTCCTTTCTCGCCCTCCTTTCTCACCCTCCCATCTCTTGCCCTCCCCTCTCTCGCCCTCCACTTTCTCACACACACCCCTCTCGCCCTCCCCTCTCTCACATTCCCCTCTCTCGCCCTCCCCTATCTCTCGCCCTGCCTCCTCTCTCCCTCATCTCTCTCACCATCCCTCCTCTCCCACTCATCACACTCGCACTCATCCCTCTCGCCCTCCATTCGCTCGCCCGCACCTTGCTCACCCTCCCCTCTCTCACCCTCCCCTCTCTTGCTCTCCCTTCGGTCGCCCGCCCCTTGCTAACCCTCCCCTCGCACGCCTTCCCCTCTCTCGCCTTCGCTTCTCTCGTACTACCATTTTTGCACTCCCCCTCTCTCGTTCTCCACTCTCTCGCCCTCCCCTCTCTGGCCCTACCGTTTTCACACTCCCCTCTCTCGTCCTCCCCTCTCTCATCCTCCACTCTCTCGCCCTCCCCTCAATCACCCTCCCCTCGCACGCCCTCCCCTCGCTCACCCTCCTCTCTCTCGCACTCACCTCTCTCGCCCTCCCCTCTGTTGCCCTACCGTTTTTGCACTCCCCCTCTCTCACCCTCCCCTCTCTAGCCCTCCCCTTGCTCGCCGTCCATTCTCTTGTCCCCCCTCGCTCGCCCTCCCCTCCCTCCCTCCGCTCTCTCGCCCTCCCCTCCCTCCCTCCCCTCTCTCATCATCCCCTCCATCGTCCCTTCACTCCCTCTCACCCTTAACTCCCTCCTTACCCTCTCCCTCCCGCCCGTCTCTCCCCCTCTCTCGAACTCCCCTCTCTCGCCCACTCCTTCTCTCACCCTGCCCTCCCTAGAACTCCCCTCTCTCGCCCTCCCCCTCTCACCCTCCTCTCTCACCTTCCCCCTCTCACTGTCCCCTCTCTAAGACTCACCCCTCTTGTCCTCCACTCTCTTGCCCTCCTCTCTCTGGTCCTCCCCTCACTCGCACTCCCCCCATCCCCCTTCCGCTCTTGCCCTCCTCTCTTGCCCTCCACTCCCACACTCCCCTCTCTCTCGCCCTACCGTCTCTTGCCCTTACCTCTCTTTCCCTCACCTCTCTCGCCGTCCCCTCTCTCGGCAGCCCCTATTTTGCCCGCCCCTCTCTCATACACCCCTCTCGCACTCCTCTTTCTCTCGCCCTCCCCCTCTCTCGCCCTCCTATCTCTAGTCCTCGCCTCTCTCACCTTTCCCCCTCTCACCCTTCCTCTCTCACCCTCCCCTCTCTCACACTCACCCCTCTCGCCCTCCCCTCTCTCACAGTCCCCTCTCTTGCCCTCCCCGCTCTCTTGCCATCCCCTCCCTCTCTCCCATTCTCTCTCGCCCTCCCCTCTCTCACACTCCTCTGTCTCACCCTCCCTTCTCTCCCACTGACCACATTCGCCCTCTGCTCGCTCGCCCTCCCCTCTCTCGCCCTCCGCTCGCTCGCGCTCCCCTCTCTCGCCCTCCCCTCTCTCGCCCTCCCCTCTCTCACCCTCCCCTCTCTTGCACTGCCCTCTCTTGCGCTCCCCTCTCTCACCCTTCCGTCTTTCGCACTCCCCTCTCTCGCCCTCCCCTCGCTCGCCCTCCGCTCGTTCACCCTCCTCTCTCTCGCACTCACCTCTCTCGCCCTCCCCTCTGTTGCCCTACTGTTTTTGCACTCCCCTCTCTCACCCTCCTCTCTCTAGCCCTCCCCTTGCTCGCCCTCCCTCACTCGCTCTCCCCTCGCTCGCCCTCCCATCTCTCATTCTCTCCTCTCTCGCCCTCCCATCTCTCGCACTCACCTCTCTCACCCACCCCTCTCTTACAATCACCCGTCCCACCCTCCCCTCACTCGCCTTCCCCTCTCTCGTTCTTCCCTCGCTCTACCTCCCATCTCTCGCCCTCCCCTCACTCGCCCTCACCTCTCTCGCCCTCCCCTAACTCGCCCTCCCCTCTCTCACACTCCCCTCTTTCGCTCTCCCCTCACTCGCCCGCCCCTTGCTCGCCCTCCCCTCCCACGCCGTCCCCTCTCTCGCCCTCCCTTCTCTTGCACTACCGGTTTTCACTCCCCTCTCTCGCCCTCCCCTCTCTCGCCCTACCATTTTCGCACTCCCCTCTCTCGCCCTCCCCTCTCTCATCCTCCACTCTCTCGCCTTCCCCTCACTCTCCCTCCCCTCTCTCACCCTCCGCTCACTCGCCCTCCCCTCGCTTGCCCTCCTCTCTCTCGCACTCACCTCTCCCTCCCTCCACTCTCTCACCCTTCCCTTGCTCACGCTCTCCATCCCTCTCGCCCTCCTACCCTCCTCCCCCGCTCTCGCAATCCTCTCTCTCGCCCTCTCCCTAAATCTCGCCCTCCCCGGCCTTCCTCCCCTCTCTCACCCTCCTCTCTCACCCTCCTGTGTCGCTCTCCACCCCCTCCCTCCCCTCTGTCGCCCTCCTGTTTCTTGCCGTCCCCTCTCTCGTCCTCCCCTCTCTCGCCTCTCACTCCCTATCACCCGATCCTCCCACTCTTCCCTCTCTCACGATCTCTCCTCGCTCACCGTCACCCTCCCCTTCGCCCTCCCCTCCCTCCTTCACCTCTCTCGCCCTCCCATCGCTCGCCCTCTCCCTTCCTCTTTCACCTCCTACCTCCCTCACCTCACTCGCCCTCCACTCCCTCCCATGCATCTCTCGCCCTACCCTCTCCAGCCCTTCCCCTTCTCTCGCCCTCCCCTCTCTCACACTCACCCCTCTCGCCCCCCCTCTCTCGCCATCCACTCTCTCGCCATCCCCTCTCGCGCCCTCACCTCTCTCACCCTCCCCTCCATCTAACCCCTCTGTCTCGCCCTCCCCTCTCTCGCCCTCCTCTCGCTCACCCTCTGCTCACGCTCCCTCCCCTCTCTTGCACTCCCCTCTCTTGCGCTCCCCTCTCTCGTCCTACCGTCTTTTGCAATCCTCTCTCTCAACCTCCCCTCTCTCGCCCTCCCCACGCTCGCCCTCCCCTCGCTCGCCTGCCCCTTGCTCGCCCTTCCCTCATTCGCCCTACCCTCGCTCGCCTACCCCTTGCTCGCCCTTCCCTCATTCGCCCTCCTCTCTCTCGCTCTCGCCTCTCTCATCCCCTACTCTCTCGCCTTCCCCTCGCTCGCACTCCCCTCGCTCGCCCTCCACTCGCTCGCCTGCCCCTTGCTCTCCCTCCCCTCTCTCGCCCTCCCCTCTTTCGCCCTACCCTGTCTCACCCTACTGTTTTCGCACTCCTCTCTCTCACCCTCCTTTCTCTTGCACTCACTTCGCTCGCCCTCCCATCTATCGTAATCACCTCTCTCGCCCTCCCCTCTCTTACTACCACGTTTCGCCCTCCCCTCTCTCGCCCTCCCCTCGGTAGATCTCCCCTCTCTTGCCATCTCACACCCAATCGCCCTCCTCTGCCTCTCACGCCCCTTTCGCCCTCCCCTCACTCGCCCTACCATCTTTCGCACTCCCCACTCTCGCCTCCCTTCCCTCAAACTCTGTCTTTTCGTCTCCCTTCTCTCCCACTCACTCCTCTCTCACACTCACCGCTCTTTTGCCACCCCTCTCTCGTCCTCACTTTTCTCACACTCACCCTTCTCTCGCCCTCCACTCTCGCAGTCCCCTCCATCGAGTTACTCTCTCTCGCTCTCCTCTCGCTCGCCCTCCTCTCTCTCCCCCTCCCCTCCCTCGCCCTCCCCTCTCTCGCCCTTCCCTCTCTCGCCCTCTCCTCGCTCGTCCTCTCCTTGCTCGCCCTCTCCGCTCTCGCCCTACCGTTTTCGCTCTCCCCTCTCTCGCCCTCCCCTCTCTCGCCCTCCACTCCCTCGCCCTTCTCTCTCTCGCCCTCCCCTGCTCGCCCTCCCCCTCTCTTGCTCTCCTCTCTCTTGCACTCACCTTTCTCGCCCTCTTCTCTCTCGCACTCACACGTCTCGCCCTCCCCTAACTCGACCTCCCCTATCTCGCCCTCCCCTTCCAGCCTCCCCTCTCTCAACGTCCTCTCTCGCCCTCCCAACCCTCCCTCCTCTCTCTCCCTCTCATCCCTCCCGCCGCTCTCTCGCCCTCCCCTCGCTCGCCATCCCCTCTCTCGCCCTCCCCTCTCTCGCCCTACAGTTTTTGCTCTCCCCTCTCTCTTCCTCCCATCTCACGCCCCTCCCCTCGCTCACCCTCCCCTCTTTTGCCCTCCCCTTGCATTCCCTCCCCTCTCTCGCCTTACCGTTTTCAGACTCCACTCGCTCGCCCTCCCCTCTCTCGCACTCCTCTCTCTCGCCCACGCCTCACTTGCCCTACAGTCTTTCACACTCCCCTCTCTCACCCTCCCCCCCTCACACTCACCCATATCGCTCTCCCCTCGCTCACCCACCCCTCTCTTGCCCTCCCCCCGCTCGCCCTCCCCTCTCTCGCCCTCCCCTCACTCGCCCTCCCCCCACTCGCTATGCCCTCTCTTGCCCACCCCTCTCTCGCTCTCCTGTATCTTGAACTCACCTCTCTGGCCCTCCATCTCGCTCACTCCCCCGTTTCGCCCTCCACTCTCTCGCCTTCCCCTCGGTCGATCTCCCCTTACTTGCCATCTCACTCCCAATCACCCTCCCCTCCATCTCTCCCCTCTCTCGCACTCTCCCCTCTCTCGCCTTCCCCTCGCTTGTCCTTCACTCTCTCACCCTTCTCTATCTCGCCCTCCACTTGCTCATCCTCCCCTCTCTCGCACTTCTCTCTCTTGCCCACCCCTCACTCGCCCTAAAGTCTTTCGCACTCCCCTCTCTCGCCTCCCTTCCCTCACACTCTGTCTCGCCCCCACTTCTCTCACACTCACCCCTCTCTCACACTCACCCCTCTTTCGCCCACCCTTCTCTCGTCCTCCCTCTCTCACACTCACCCCTCTCTCACCCTCCCCGCCTCCCTTCTCTCACCCTCCTCTCTCGCCCTCCCCTCCCTCCCTCCCCTCTCTCCCTCCCATCCCTCCATCCCCTCTCACACTCAATCCTCTTGCCCTCCCCTCTCTCACCTCCCCTCTCTCGCCGTCCCCTCTCTCGTCCTCCGCCTCTTTCACCCGCCCCTCCGTGCCTCCCCTCTCTTGAACTCCTCTCTCGCTCTCCCCTCCCTGCCTTCCCTCTCACACCATCCTTTCTCGCAACCCTCCCTCCCCTCTCTCCCTCTCATCCCTCCCGCCCCTCTCTCGCCCTCCCCTCTTTCACCCTCCCTCCCTGCCTCCCACTCTCTCGCCCTCCCATCTCCCGCACTCCCTTCTCTCGCTCTACCCTCTCTTGCACTCTCACTCCCAATAGCTTTCAACTCCCTACCGCCCCTCTCTCGCTGTCCCTTCTCTTACCCTCACCACTCTCTCGCCCTCCCCTCCCTCCCTCCCCACTCTCGGCATCCCCTCCCTCCCTCTCCTCTCTGGCCCTCCCCTCGCTCACCCTCTCCCTTCCTCTCGCCCTCCCCTCCCGCCCTCACCTCACTCGCCCTCCACTCCCTCCCACGCCTCTCACGCCCTCCTCTCTCTCGCCATTCCCCCCCCGCCCTCCCCTATCTTGCCCTACCGTTTTCACACTCCCCTCTCTCTCCCTCCCTTCTCACTCCCTCCCCTCGCTCGCCCTCCCATCTCTCGTCCTACCGTTTTCAGACACCCCCCTGCTCACCCTCCCCTCTCTCGCCCACCCCTCCCTCAAACTCTGGCTCGCCCTCCCTTCTCTCCCACTCACGCCTCTCGCACTGCCCACTCTCGCACTCCCAACTCTCGCCCACCCGTCCCTTACACTCTGTCTCGTCCTCCCTTCTCTCCCACTCACCCCTCTCTCACACTCACCCCTCTTTCGCCCACCCTTCTCTCGCCCTCCCCGCCTCACTTCTCTCACCTTCCTCTCTCACCCTCCCCTCTCTCCCTCCCCTCTCTCATTCCCATCCCTCCCTCCCCTATCAAACTCACTCCTCTTGACCTCCCCTCTCTCGCCCTCCCCTCTCTCGCCTTCCCCTCTCTAGTCCTCCCCTCTCTTGCCCTCCACTCCGTGCCTCTCCTCTCTGGAACTCCTCTCTCACCCTCCCCACCCTGCCTCCCCTCTCTCACCCTCCTCCCTCGCCCTCCCATCCCTCCCTCCCCTCTCACACTGACTCCTCTTGCCCGCCCCTCTCTCGCACTCCCCTCTCTCGCCCTCCCCTCTCTCGCCCTCCCATCTCTCCCTTCTCTCTCGCCGTCCCATCCCTCCCTCACCTCTCCCCCTCTCATCCATCCCGCCCCTCTCTCGCCCTCCCCTCTCGCGCCCTTCCCTCTTTCACCCTCCCCTCCCTGCCTCCTCCTCTCTCGCCCTCCACTCTCTTGCTCTCTCACTCCCAATAGCTTTAACCTCCCTCCCTCCCCTCTCGCGCTGTCCCTTCTCTTCCCCTCAGCCCTCTCTCGTCCTCCCCTCCCTCCCTACCCTCTCTCGCCCTCCCCTCCCTCCCCTCTCTCGCCCTCCCCTCGCTTGCCCTCTCCCTTCCTCTCAACTCCCTTCCTCAACTCACTCGCCCTCTCCTCCCTCCCACCCCTCTCACGCCCTCCCCTCTCTCGCCATTCCCCCCCTATCGCCCAACCACTCTCTGGCCCTCCCCTCTCTCACACTCACCCCTCTCACTCTCCCCTCTCTCGCACTTCCCTCCCTTGCACGCACCCCTTTCGGCCTCCCCTCGCTCGCCCTCCCCTGACTCGCCCTCCACTCTCTCACACTCCCCTCTCTTGCACTCCCCACTCTCGACCTACCGTCTTTCGCACTCTCTTGTCTCGCCCTTTCCCCCTCGCACTCACCCCTCTCGCCCTCCCCTCGCTCACCCTCCCCTCTCTCGCCCTCCCCTCTCTTGACCACCCCAACTTGACCTAATATTTTCGCACTCCTCTATCTCTCAATCCCCTTTCACGCTCTCCCCTTGCTCACCCTCCTCTCTCTCGCAGTCCCCTCTCTGGCCCGATCGTTTTCGGACTGCCCTCACTTGCCCTCCCCTCTCTCGCCCCTGAATCTTTCACCCTCCGCTTTCTCGCCATCCCCTCGCTCCCCCTCCCCTCACTCACACTCCCTTCTCTCGACTTCCCCTCTCTCTCCCCTCTCTCGCCCTACAGTTTTCGCTCTGTCCTCATTCGCCCACCCCTCTCTTGCCCTCCTCTTGCACGCCCTCACCTTGCTCGCCCTCCTCTCTGTCACCCTCCCCTCCCTCTCCCTCCCCTCTCTCGCTCTCCCCTTGCTCACCCTCCTCTTTCTCGACCTCCCCTCTCTCGCCCTCCTCTCACTCGCCTTCTCCTCTCTCGCTCTACTGTTTTCGCACTCCACTCTCTCACCCTCCCCTCTCTCGCCCTCCCATCTCACACACTGCTATCTCTCACACTCACTCGTCTCGCCCTCCCCTCACTCGCCCTCCCCTCTCTCGCCCTCCCCGCGGTCAATCTCCCCTCTCTTGCCGTCTCACTCCCAATCGCCCTCCCCTCCCTCTCTCCCCTCTCTCGTGTTCTCCCCTCTCTCGCCCTACCATTTTTCGCATTCCTCTCTCTCTACTCTGTCTCGCACTTCCCTCTATTGCACTCCCCTCTCTCACCCACCCTTCTCTCGTCCTCTGCTCGCTCGCCATCCCCTCTCGCCCTCTCCTCTCTCGCCCTACCCTTTTCGTACTCCCCTCGCTCGCCCTCTCCTCTCTCGCCCTACTGTTTTCGCACTCCGCTCTCTCAACCTCCCCTCACTCGCCCTCCTCTCTCTCGCACTCACCTCGCTCACCATCCCCTCTCTCGCCCTCTCCTCTCACACCCTCCGATCTCTCACAATCACTTGTCTCGACCTCCACTCACTCGCACTCCCCTCTCTCGCCCTCCCCGCGGTCAATCTCCCCTCTCTTGCTGTCTCACTCCCAATCGCCCTCCCCTCCCTCTCTCCCCTCTCTCGTGTTCTCCCCTCTCTCGCCCTCCCCACTCTCGCCATACCGTTTTTTGCCTACCTCTCTCTCTCCAATCTCTCGCACTTCCCTCTATTGCACTCCCATCTCTTGCGCTCCCCTCTCTCACCCTCCCCTCTCTCGCACTCACCCGCCTACCCCCCCACTCTCTCGCCCTCCCACGGTCGATCTCCCCTCTCTAGCTATCTCACTACCAATCGCCCTCCCCTCCCTCTCTCGACTCTCTCGTGCTCTCCCCTCTCTCGCCCTGCCCTCTCTTGCTCTCACCTCGCTCACCCTCCTCTCTCTCGCTCGCCCTTCTCACCCACTCACCCCACTCACCCTCCCCTCACTCGCCCTCCCCTCTTTCGCCCTCCCCTCTATCGCCCTCCCCTCTTTCGCCCTACCACTTTCGCACTCCTCTCTCGTGCCCTCCCCTCACTCGACCACCCCTCTCTCGCCCTCCCCTCTCTCGCCCACCACTCACTCACCCTCCCCTCTCTCGCCCACCACTCGCTCGCCCACCCCTCTCTCGCCCTCTCATCTCTCACCCTATTGTGTTCGGCCACTGCTCTCTCGCCCTCCCCTCCCTCGCTCTCTGCTCTCTCACCCTCGCGTCTCTCTCCCTCCCCTCTCTCTCTCCCCTCTTTCTCGCCCCCCTCTTTCGCCCTCCCCTCTGTCGCCCTCCCCTCCCTCTGTCCCCTCTAAAGCCCTCCACTCTCTCCACCTCCCTCTCTCGCCCTCCCCTCCCTCGCCATCCTCTATCTCGCACTCACGTCGCTCTCCCTCCCCTCTCTCGCACTCACCTCTCTCACCCTCCCCTCTCTCGCACTCACCCGCCTCCCCCTCCACTCTCTCACCCTCCCCTTTGTCGATCGCCCCTCTCTTGCTATCTCACTACCAATCGCCCTCCACTCCCTCTCTCCACTCTCTCGCTCTCACCTCTCTCACCCTCCTCTCTCTCGCTCTCCCTTCTCACCCACTCACCCCACTCACCCTCCCCTCTCTCGCCCTCCCCTCTCTTGCAATCCCCTCACTCGCACTTCCGTCTCTCGCCCTCCCCTCTCTCGCCCTCCCCTCTATCGCCCTCCCCTCTTTCACCCTACTGCTTTTGCACTCCTCTCTCCCGCCCACCCCTCGCTTGCCCACACCTCTCTCGCCCTCCCCTCGCATACCCACCCCTCTCTCACCCTCTCCTCTCTCGCCCTACTGTTTTCGGACGCCAATCTCTCGCCGTCCCCTCCCTCTCTCCCCTCTCTCGCGCCCTCCCCTCACTCGCCCTCCCCTCTCTCGTTCTCCCCATCTCGCCCTCCCCACTCTCGCCCACCTCTCCCTCTCACCCCTTTCTCGCCCTCCTCTATCTTGCACTCAACTTGGACGCTCTCCCCTCTCTCAAACTCACCTCTCTCGCCCTCCCCCCTCCCACACTCATCTGCCTCCCCCTCCCCTCTCTCGCCCTCCCCTCGGTCGATCTCCCCTCTCTTGCCATCTCACTCCCAATTGCCCTCCCCTCCCTCTCTCCACTCTCTCTCACCCTCCCCTCTCTCACCCTCCCTACTATCGACCTCCCCTCTCTCGCCCTACCACTTTCACACGCCTCTCTCGCGCCCACCCCTCACTCGCCCACCCCTCGCTCACCCTCCCTCGCTCACCCTCCCCTCGCTCGCCCTCGCCTCTCTCGCCATCCCCTCTCTCGCCCTCCCCTCTCTCGCCCACCCCTCTCTCGCCCACCCCCTTTAACCGGTCCTCTCACGCCCTATTGTTTTTGGACTCCCCTCTCTTCCACTGCCCTCTCTCGCCCTCCCCTCGCTCGCCCGTCTCTTGCTTGCCCTCCCCTCTCTCGCCCTACCGTTTTCACACTCCGCTCTCTCGCAATCCCCTCTCTCATCCTCCACTCTGTCGCCCACCCCTCTCTCTCCCTCCCATCTCTCACACTCACCCGTCTTGCCCTCCCCTCACTCGCCCTCCCCTCTCTTGACCTCCTGTTGCTCGCCCACCCCTCTCTCGCCCTCCCCTCTCTCGCCCTCCACTCTCTCTCCCTCTGCTCTCTCGCCCTCCCCGTCAGGCACTCCCCTCTCTCACCCTCCCCTCTCTCGCCATGCCCTCTCTCGTCCTCCCCATCTCGCTCTCCCCTCTCTCGCCCTCCCCTCCCTCTCTCCCCTCTCTCGCCCCTCCCCCTCTCTCGCTCACCTGTCTCGCCCTCCCCCTCTCGCCCTCCCCTGTCTCTCGCTCTCCCCTCTCTCGCCCTCCGCTCGCTAGCCCTCCCCTCTATCGCACTCCCCTCTCTTGCACTGTACTCTCTCGCCCTCCCCTCTCTCACCCGCCGCTTGCTCGCCCTCCCCTCTCTCGCTCTCTGCTCTCTCACCCTCGCGTCTCTTTCCCTCCCCTCTCTCTCTCTCTCCCCTCTTTATCGCCCCCCTCTCTCGCCCTCCCCTCTGTCGCCCTCCCCTCCCTCTGTCCCCTCTAAAGCCCTCCACTCTCTCCACCTCCCTCTCTCGCCCTCCCCTCCCTCGCCCTCCTCTATCTCGCACTCACGTAGCTCGCCCTCCCCTCATCTCCTTTATCTTTCGCCGTTCCCTCTCTCACCCTCCACTCTCTCACCCTCCCCTCCCTCTCTCCCCTCTCTCTCGCCATCCCCTCTCTCGCCCTTCTCTATCTCGTACTCACCTCTCTCGCACTCCGCTCTATCGCACTCACCCGCCTCACCCTCCCCTCTCTTGCCCTCCCCACGGTCGATCTCCCCTCTCTTGCTATCTCACTACCAATCGCCCTCCCCTCCCTCTCTCCACTCTCTCGCGCTCTCCTCTCTCTCGCCCTTCCCTCTCTCACTCTCACCTCTCTCACCCTCCTCTCTCTCGCTCTCCCTTCTCACCCAATCACCCCACTCCCCCTCCCCTCTCTCGCACTCCCCTCGCTTGCACTCCCGTCTCTCGCCCTCCCCTCTCTCGCCCTCCCCTCTATCGCCCTCCCCTCTTTCGCCCTACCGCTTTCTCACTCCTCCCTCGCGCCCACCCCTCCCTCGCCCACCCCTCTCTCGCCCTCCCCTCGCTCGACCAACCCTCGCTCGCCCTCCCCTCTGCTCCCTTCCACGCTCGCCCTCCCCTCTCTCGCCCTCCCCTCTCTCGCCTTCCCCTCGCTCGCCCACCCCTCACTCGCCCTCTCCTCTCTCGCCCGACTGTTTTCGGACTCCCCTCTCTCGCCAGCCCCTCTCTCGCCATCTGCTCTCTCACCCTCGCCTCTCTTGCCCTCCCCTCCCTCTCTGCCCTTTCTCTCGCCCTCCTCTCTCTCGCCCTCCCCTCTCTCACCCTCCCCTCTGTCGTCCTCCCCATCTCACCCTCCCCTCTCTCGCCCTCCCCTCCCTCTGCCCCTCTTTCGCCCTCCACTCTCTCAACCTCCATCTCTCGCCCTCTCCTCCCTCTCTCCCCTCTCTCGCGCCCTCCTCACTCTCGCCGTCCCCTCTCTCACCATCCCCTCTGTCTCACACCCCCGTCTGGCCCTCCCCCTCTCACCGTCCCCTCTCTCGTTCTCCCCATCTCGCCGCCCTACCCTCCCTCTCTCCCCTCTCTCGCACTCCTTTATCTCGTACTCAACTTGCTCGCTCTCCCCTCTCTCGCATTCACCTCTCTTGCCCTTCCCTCGGTCAATCTCCCCTCTCTTGCCATCTCACTCCCAATTGCCCTCCCCTCCCTCTCTCCACTCTCTCGCGCTCTCCCCTCTCTCACCCTCCCCTCTTTCGCTCTCATTTCTCTCACCCTCCCCTCCCTCTCTCCCCTCTCTCTCCCTCCTCTCCCTTGCCCTCCCTTTGCACCCACTCACCACACTCGCCCTCCACTCTCTTGACTTCCCCTATCTCAAACTACCCTCTCTCGCACTCCCCTCTATTACCCTCCCCTCTCTCGCCCTCCCCTCTATCGCCCTCCCCTCTCTCGCCCTACCACCTTCACACTCCTCTCTATCACCCTCCCCTCACGCGCCCACCCCTCTCTCACCCTCCCCTCATGCGCCCACCCCTCTCTCACCCTCCCCTCGCTCGCGCTCCCCTCGCTCGCCGTACCCTCTTATGCCCTCCACTTGCACGCCCTCCCCTCTCTCGCCCTCCCCTCTCTCGCCCTCCACACTCTCACCCACTCCTCTCTCGCCCTACTGTTTTTGGACTCCACTCTCTCACCCTCCCCTCTCTCGCCCTCCACTCTCTCGCCCTCTGCTCGCTCGACTGCCGCTCTCTCGCCCTCCCCTCCCTCTCTCCCCTCTTTCTCGCCATCCCCTCTCTCGCCCTTCTCTATCTCGCACTCACCTCGCTCGCCCTCCGCTCTCTCGCACTCACCCACCTCCCCCTCCCTTCTCTCGCCCTCCCCTCGGTCGATCTCACCACTCTTGCCATCTCACTCCCAATCGCCCTCCCCTCCCTCTCTCCACTCTCCCTCCCCTCTCTCGCCCTCCCCTCCCTTGCACTCCCCTCGTTCGCAGTCCCCTTGCTCACCAACCCCTCACTCGCCCTTCCCTCTCTCGCCCTCCTCTCTCTCGACCCCCTCGCTCGCCCGCCTCTCTCTCGCCCTCCTCTCTCTCGCAAATACCTCGCTCTCCCTCCCCTCGCTCGCACTCACCCATCTCGCCCTCCCCTTACTCGCCTTCCCCACTCTCGCCCTCCCCTCGGTCAATCCCCCCTCTCATGCCCTCCCCTCTCACGCCCTACCCTCTCTCTCGCCCAACCCCTCTCTCGCCCTCTCCTCTCTCACACTCACCCTCTCACTCTCCCCTCTCTCGCCCTCCCCTCTCTCGCCCTGGCCTCTCTCGCCATCCCCTCTCTCACCCTCCCCTCACACGACCTCCCTTCTCTCGCCCTCTCCTCTCTCGCCCTTCCGTTTTCACACACCCCTCTCTCTCCCATCCCTCTCACGCACTCCCCTCGCTTGCCCTCCTCTCTCTCGCACTCCCCTCTCTCGCCGTCCCCTCTCTCACCCTATAATTTTCAGAATCCCCTCTCTCGCTCTCCCCTCTCTCACCCTCCATTCTCTCGCCCTTTGCTCTCTCACCTTCCTCTCGCTCGCCCTCCTCTACTACTCCCTACCGTTTTCGGTCTCCCCTCTCTCGCCCTCCGCCCTCTCGCCCTCCTCTACCTCACACTCACCTCTCTCGCCCTCCCCTCTCTCGCACTCACCCGTCTCGCCCTCCCCTCTCTCGCCTTCCCCTCTGTCGATCTCCCCTCTCTTGCCATCTCACTCCCAATCGCACTCCCCTCCCTCTCTCCCCTCTCTCGCGCTCTCCCCTCTCTCGTCCTGACGTCTTTCACATATTTCTCTCTCTCACCCTCCCCTCTCTCATGCTCCTCTCTCTTGCCCACCCTCTCTCCCACTCACCCCTCTTGCCCTCCCCTCGGTCGATATCCCCTCTCTTGCCAGCTCACTCCCAATCGCCCTCCAGTCCCTCTCTCCCATCTCTCGCGCTCTCCCCTCTCTCGCCCTCCCCTCTCTCGCCCTACCGCTATTTGCATTCCTCTCTCTCTCCCTCCACTCTCTCGTTCTCCCCTTGCTCGCCCTCCCCTTGCTCGCCCTCCCCTTGCTCGTCCTCCCCTCTCTCCTCCTCCCCTCGCTTGCCTTCCCCTCTTTCGCACTCCCCCTCTCTCGCCCACCCCTCTCTCTCCGTACCATCTTTTGCACTCCCCTCTCTCACCCTCCCCTCCCTCACACGCTGTCTCGCCCTCCCTTCTCTCCCAATCACCCCTCCCGCACACTCACCCCTCTTTCGCCCACCCCTCTATCGTCCTCCCCTCTCTGACACTCACCTCTCTCTCGCTGACCCCCCCGCCTCCCTTCTCTCGCTCTCCTCTCTCGCCCTCCCCCTCCCTCACACCCTCTCTCCCTCCCATCCCTCCCTCCCCCTCACACTCACCCCTCTTGCCCTCCCGTCTCTCTTCCTCCACCTCTTTCGCCCTCGCCTCCCTGCCTCCACTCTCTCGAACTCTTATCTCGCCCTCCCCTCCCTGCCTCCCCTTTCTCACCCTCCTCTCTCACCCTCCCCTCTGCCCTCCCATCCCTCCCTCCCCTCTCACGCCCTCCCCTCTCTTGCCCTACCCCTCTATCGAACTCCCCCTCTCTCGCCCTCCCCTCTCTCACGCTCCTCTCTCTCGCCCTCCCTTCTCTCCCACTCACCCCTTTTGCCCTCCCCTGGATCGCTCTCCGTCTCTTGGCATCTCACTCCCAATCGCCCTCCCCTCCCTCTCTCCCCTCTCTCGCGCTCTCCCCTCTCTCGCCCTCCCCTCTCTCACCCTACCGCCTTTCGCATTCCTCTCTCTCTCCCTCCACTCTCTCACTCTCCCCTCACACCCTCTCCCCTTGCTCGCACTCCCCTCCCTCGCCCACCCGTCTCTCGCCGTACTGTCTTTCACATTCCTGTCTATCGCCCTCCACTCCCTCACACTCTGTCTCACCCTCCCTTCTTTCCCACTCACCCCTCTATCACACTCACCCCTCACTCGCCCACCCCTCTCTCGTCCTCCGCCTCTTTCGCCCTCCCCTCCATGCCTCCACTCTCTCGACCTCCTCTCTCGCCCTCCCCTCCCTGCCTCTTCACTCTCACCCTTCTCCCTCGCTCTCCTCTCTCTCGACCTCCCCATCTTTCGCCCTTCCCTCTCTCTCACCTTCCCCTCTCTCCCGTCACCTATCTCTTGCATTCCACTTTCTCGGCCTCCACTCTTTCTCCCCCCTTTCGCCCTACACTCCCTCCCTCCTCTGTCTCGCCCTCTCCTCTCTCGCCATCCCCTCCCTCCATTCCCTCTCTCGTCCTCCCCTCTCACCCTCACCCCTCTTCTGCAGTGCCATACCTCCCTCCCCACTCTCGGCCTCCCCTCCCTCCCTCTACTCACTTTCCCTCCTCTCTTGCCCTCTTTCCCTCCCCTCTCTCGCCTTGTCCCTCCCTCTCGCCCTCATCTCCCTCCCTCCCCTCTTATGCCCTCCCCTCCCTCTTGCCCTCCTCCTCTCTCGCCATCCCATCTCTCGCCCTCGCCCCTCTCTCGCCCTCCCCTCTCTCGCTCCCACTCTCTCGCACTATCCATCCATCTCGCCCACCCCTCCCTCCTTCCCCTCTCTCGCCCTCCCTCTCTAGCCCTCCCCTCTCTTGCGCTCTCCCTTCCTTTCGCCCACCCCTCCCTCTCTACACTCTCTCACTCTCTCCTCCCTCTCTCCCTGCTCTCACCCTCCCCTCCCTCTCATCCTCTACCACCCTATCACCCTCCCCTCCCTCTCTGCTCTCTCTCACTGTCTCCCCTTTCATTCACTCCCCCTCCATCCCCTCTCCCGCCCTCCCGTCTCTCGCCCTCCCCTCTCTCACCCTCCCCTCTCACACTCACCCCTCTCGCCTTCGACTCGCTCGCCCTCCCCTCTCTCACACTCCCCTACCTGCTTCCATTCTCTCATCCTCCTCTCTCGCCCTCCCCTCCCTCCCCTCTCTCCCTCCAGTCCCTCCCTCCCTCTTACACCTTCCCCTCTTTCGTCCTTTGCTCCCTGCCTCCATTCTCTCACCCACCTCTCTCACCCTCCCCTCCCTCCCTCCCCTCTCTCCCTCCCACCACTTCCTCCCTCTCTCGCCCTCACCCTCTCTCGCCCTCCCCTCCCTGCCTCCCCTCTCTCGAACTCCTCTCTCGCCCTCCCATCCCTACCTCCCCCTCTCCCTCCCCTCTCACGCCCTCCCCTCCCACGCTCTCCCCTCTCTCGCCCTTCCCCCTTTCTTGCCCTTCCTCCACTCTCACCCTCCCCTCTCTCACTCTCTCCCTCTCTCTCGCCCTCCCCCTTCTCGCGCTCCCATCTATCACCCTCACCCTCTCTCGCTCTCCGCTCCCTTCCTCCCCTCTCTCGTCCTCCCCTATCGCATCCTCCCCCTCTCACCCTCATCCCTCTCACGCACTCCCATCCCTCCCTCTATTCTCTTGCCCTCCTCTCTCGGCCTGTCCCTCCCTCTCGCTCTCGCCTCCCTCCCTCCCATCTCATGCCCATCCCTCTCTCTTGCCCTCCCCATTCTCTCACTCTCCCTTCTCTCATAATCTTCCACCCTTTCGCCCTCACCTCCCTCACTCCCCTTTCTCACCATCCCCTCTTTCACACTCGCCCCTGTCTCGCCCTCCTCTCTCGGACTCCCCTCTGTCTCTCCCATCCCTCCCTACCCTTTTACGCCTTCCCATCCACGCCCTCCTCTTTCTCTCCCTCTCCTCTCTCGCTCTCTCACTCCCACTCGCCCTCCCCTCCCTCCTTCCCCTCTCTCGCCCCACCTCGCTCACCTTCTCCCTTCCTCTCGCCCTTCCCTCCCTCCCTCACCTCTCTCGCCTTCCCCTCTCTGACCATCTCCCTCACTCTCGCCGTCACCTCCCTCCCTCCCCTCTCTCACCGTAACTCCTCTCGCGCTCCCATCTCTCACCCTCACCCTCTCTCGCCCTCCCCTCCCTCCTTCCCCTCTCTCGCTCAACCCTCTCTCGCCCTTCCATCTTTCGAATTCCCATCTCTCGCCCTCCTCTCTCTCACCTTCCTCTCTCTCACCCTCCGTCTCTCTTGCCCTCTCCTCTCTCGCCGTCCCTTCTCTCCCAGTCACCACACTCGCCCTCCCCACTCTCGCACTTCCATCTCTCTCGCCATCCCCTCCCTCCCTTGTCTCCCTACCATCCCTCCCTCCCCTCTCATTCCCGCCCCTGTCTCGCCCTCCCTTCTCTCGCCCTCCTCTCTCACCCTACCTTCTGTCCCTCCCATCCCTCCATCCCCTCTCATGCCCTCCCCTCCCACGCCCTCCTCTCTCTCGCCCTTCCCACTCCCTCACCCTCCCCTCACTCACACTCTCTCGCACTCCCCTCTCTCTTGCCCTCCCCACTCTCGCTGTCCCCTCTCTTGCACTCACCCCCTCGTCCTCCTCTAACTCGCCCTCCCCTCTCTCTCGCCCTCCCTTCTCTTTCACTCAATCCTCTTGCCCTCCCCTCACTCGTCCTCCACTCTCTCGCAATCCCATCTCTCTCGACCTCCACTCTCTCATATTCCCCATATCAGACTCACCCACTCTCGCACAACCTTCCCTGCCTCCCAAGTCTCGGTCTCCTCTCTCGCCCTCCCCTCCCTCCCCTCTCTCCCACCCATCCCTCTCTCCCCTCTCACGCCCTCCCCTCTATTTCCATCCCCTCTCTCGCCCTCCCACTCTCTCACTCTCCCCTCTCTCACCCTCACCCCTCTCTCACTCTCCCCTCTCTCACCCTCACCCCTCCCTCACCCTCGTCTCTCACCCTCCACTTCCTTCCTCCTCTCTCTCGCCCTACCATCTCTTGCCCTCCCCTCTCTCGCCCACCCCTCTCTTACTCTACCGTCTTTCGCCCTCCTCTCTGCCACCCTCCACTCTCTCACCCTCCACTCTCTCACACTCCCCTCTCTCGCCCCTCCACTCTCTTGCCCTCCCCTATCTCACACTCCCCTCTCTCGCCCTCCCCTACCTCTCGTCCTCCCCTCTCTCGCCATCCCCACTCTCGAACTCACCCCTCTCACCCTCCCCTCGCTCGTTTTCTCCTCTCTCACACACCTCTCTCTCTGGCCCTCCTCTCTCTCAACCTCCCCTCTCTCAAACTCACCCCTTTCACCCTCCCCTCTCTCATCCTCCCCTCTCTTGTCCTCCCCTCTCTCACACTCACCCCTCTCTCGCCCACCCCTCCCTGCCTCCCCTCTTTCACTCTCCTCTCTTGCCCTCCACTCCCACCCTCCCCCTCTCCCTCCCATCCCTCCCTCCCCTCACAGCCTGCCCTCTCTCGTCCTCCCCTCTCTCGCCCTCCTATCTCTTGCCCTCCCCTCTCTCCAAATCATCCCTCTCGCCCTCCCGTCTCTCATCCTGCCCTCTCTTGTCCTCCCCTCTCTCACACTCCCCCCTCTCTCGCCCACCCCTCCCTCCCTCCCATCTCTCCCTCCCATCCCTCCCTCCCTCCTCCTCACAGCGACCCCACTCTCACCCTCCACTCTCTCGGCCTTCCCTCTCTCGCCCTCCCCTCCCTCCCTCCCCTCTCTTGCCCTCCCACTCTCTCGCCCTCCCCTCTCTCTCACCCTCACCTCTCTTCTTTTGCTCTCCACTCCCTCCCTCCCATCTCTCCCTCCCATCCCTCCCTCCCTCCTCCTCACAGCGTCCCCTCTATCACCCTCCCCTCTCTCGGCCTTCCCTCTCTGGCCCTACCCATCTCTCGCCCTCCACTCCCTCCCTACCCTCTTTGCTCTCTCCCTCCATCTCGCCCTTCCCTCCCTCATTCCCCTCTCTCGCCCTCCAATCTCTCTCCCTCCACTCTCCGCTCTCTCCCTCTCCTCTTTCTCCCTCACACTCTCACCCTCCTCTCTCTCTCCCTCCCCTCTCTCTCCCCCTCACCCTCCCCTCACTCGCCCTCCACACTCTCACACTCACCCCTTGCTCACCCCCCCTCCCTGCCTCCCCTCTCTCGCCCTCTCCTCGCTCACCCTCTCCCTCCCCTCTCTCGCCGTCCCCTCTCTCACCCTCCCCTCTCTCGCCCTCTACATCCTTCTCGCCCTCCCGTCACTCGCCTTCTTCCTTCCTCTCGCCCCCCACCCCCTCCCTCCCCTCTCATGCCCTCTGCTATCACGCCCTACCCTTTCACTTGCCCTCCCCTCTCTCGCCCTCCCCTATCTCGCCCTCCACTCTCTCGCCCGCCCCCTTCCTCTCCTATCTTGCTCTCTCCCTTTCTCTCTCCCTCCCATCCGTCCCTACCATCTCCCAACCTCCCCTCTCTCGCCCTCTCCCCCCTCTCGCACTCACCTCCCTCACCTCTCTCGCCCTTCCCTTTCTCACCCTCGCCCCTCACTCACCCTCCCCTCCCTCCTTCCCATCTCTCGCCTTCCGATCCCTCCTCTCTCGCCCTCTCCCTCCCTCTCGCCCGCCCCTCCCCCTCTCCCCTCCCTGTCAAACAACGCCCCCTCCCCCAACCCAGTCCATCACCACCCCCCACCCCGTCCAACACCACCTCCTCTCCAACCCAGTCCAACTCCAACCCCTCCCCAGCCATGTCCAACAACACTCCCCTGCCCCAACCCTGTCCAACACCGGCCCCCAACCCCATCCATCACCGCCCCCTCCCCAGACCCCGTAGAACACCTCCCCTCTGCAACCCCTTTTTCACGAACCCTGTGTGGCCCCCCTCTCTCTGTCTGTCTCTCTGGACCTAGCCCCCCACTCTTGCTCACTCACTCTCTCTCGAGTCACTGTCACGTCATCTCCCTCTCTCTTACCTCCCTCTCTCTCTCGTTCTCTCTCTCTCTCTATTGGCTCCATCTCCCTCCCTCTCTTGCCCGCCTCTCTCGACCCCATCCCTCTCTCCTCTCTCACTTTTGCTCAGCTCCTCTCTTTCTCTCGCTCAGCCTCTCTCTCTCTTGCTCGCCCTCTGTCTCTCTCTCTCTCCTCGCCTGTCTCTCTCACTATCTCGCTCTCTCACCCCCTCTCTCTCGCCCACTCTTTCGCCCACTTGCTCTCAGTCTCTCTCTCTCCTGCCGTCCCCTTCGTCCTCTCTCTCTCTTGCTGTCTCGCTCGACAACCCTCTCACGCACCCTTCTCTCCTTCTCACCCTTGCTCTCTCTCTTTCCTCTCCTCTTCACCATCTCTCCATCTCTCTCTCTCACTTTCCCTGCCTCTCTCCTTGTCTCTCTCTTTCACACACATGCGCCCCCCTCTCCCTCTCTCTCGGCCCTCTCTCTCGCCACCCTCTCACTCTCTCACGCTCCTCCCTCTCTCGCCCCTCGCTCTCTCGTCTCTCTCTCCTGCCCCTCTCTCTGTCTTGCCCCCCCTCTCTCTCTCACCCTGTCTCTCTCTCTCTTTCTCTCGCCCATCTCTCTCTCCCTGCTCCTTCACTCTCCTTCCACATACTCTCTCTCTCACCCATTATCGCTCTGTCGCTCTCTCCCCACTATCTTGCCTCTCTGTATGTGTCTGTCTCTCCCTTTCTCTCTCTCTCGACCCAGCCCCCCCATCTTGCTCGCTCACTCTCTCTCGAATCACTGTCGTCTCATCCCCTCTATCTTTCCTCCCTCTCTCTTCCCTCCCCCTCTCGTTCTCGCCCCTGCCTCCCTCTCTTTCCCCCTCTCTCGACCCCCTCCCTCTCTCTCTCTTTTGCTCAGCTCCTCTCTTTCTCTCGCTCAGCCTCTCTCTCTCTTGCTCGCCCTCTGTCTCTCTCTCTCCTCGCCTGTCTCTCTCACTATCTCCCTCTCTCGCCCCTCTCTCTCACCCCACTCTTTCGCTCCCTTGTTCTCATCCTCTCTCTCCAGCCTTCCCCTTCGTCCTCTCTCTCTCTGTCGCTGTCTCTTTCAAAAACACTCTCACGCACCCTTCTCTCCTTCTCACCCCGCCTCTCTCTCTTTCCTCTCTCTTTCACCATCTCTCCATCTCTCTCTCTCACTTACCCTACCTCTCTCTCCTTGTCTCTCTCTCTCTCACACACACACGCGCACATCCCTTTCTACATATCTTTCTCTCAGTCCATCTTGCTCTCGCCAAATCTCTCCTATCCCCTTATTCTCTCTCCCTCGTTTCCTTTCTCCCTCCCTCCCTATCACTCTCTCTCTGGTTTTCTCACTCTCTCTCTCACTCTCTCTCTCTCGCCCTCTCTTGCCCCTGCGCTCTTGCTGTCACCCTCTCTCTCTTCCGCCCCTTCTCTATCAAACCCCCTCTCACGGAGCCCTCTCTCCTTCTTGCCCTTCTTCTCTCTCTCTCTCGTCTTTCTCACCTTCTGTCTCTCTCTCCGCCCATCACACTCTCTCTTTCTTGCCCTCGCTCTCTCTCATCCCCTTTCTCTCTTCCTCGCCCTCTCTCTTTCGACCCCTCTGTCACCCCTCTATCTCTCTTTTGCCTTCTGCTCTCTGTCAAACCCTTTTCTCTCTCTCTTGCTCCTGTCTCTTTTGCTCCCTCTCCCTCTCATCCGCCCTCAATCTCTCTTGCCCATCTCTCTTTCTCACTCTCTGAACCCCTCCCTCTCTCGCTTCTTCTGTCTCTCATCCCCCCTCACCTTGCCCCTCCTTTTCTCTCTCTTGCCCTCCTCTCTCACTCCCTCTCTCTCTCTCACACCCTCTTTCTCACTCGCCGTCTCACTCACTCTCTCACTCACTCTCACCCTCTCCCTTGCCCCCCCTCTCTCTCTCTCTCTTTCTTTCATCTCTCCCTCTCTCACTCTGTTTCATCCCTCTCTGTCGCACTCTCTCTCTCGACCCTCTCTCTCTTGACTTCTCTATCTCTCTCTTGCCATCCTGCTCTTTTTTGCCACTCCCTCTATTTCTCACTCCTGTCTCTCTCGCCCCTTCACTCTTTCACCCCTCATTGACTCTCTCTGTTCCCTCTCTCCTCTTCTCTCTCTCTCGCCTCCCCATCTCTCTTGTTCCCTTTCTCCTTACCCCTCTCTCTCTCAGATTTGCCCCCTTTCTCTCTCGCCCCCTCTCTCGCATCTCTCATTGTCTCTCTCCCTCCCTACCCTGACTCTCTCTTGTTCCGCTCTTTCTCTCCCCGCTCCTTCTCTCTCTCCACCTTCTCTCACTCTCGAGCCCTCTCCCTCGGTATCTCTCTCTCTCTCCCCACCTACCTTCGTTTCTCTTTGACTGAATCCCTCTCCCTCCTCTACCACTCTCCATCTCTCACTGAAACTATGTCTCCCGGGTCCTTCCCTCTCCCTCTGACCCAGATACTGGGGTGGGTGGTGGTGTGGCTGCATGTGGGGGTGGTGAGAAGATAGAGAGATGTGGAAGGTCGGAGGAGGGGAATATGGGGTAGAGACGGAATTGTGGGAGGGAGACAGATGCACCAGAGTGAAGGGGAGGGGAGAGTGAAGAGTGGAGGCAAGTGGAGAAGTGGGGTTTTGGGGAGTGTGAGAGAGAGAGGGAGTGAAAGGGAGAGGTTCTGAGAAACAGTGAGTATGCAGCAAGAGAGAGAGGGGGAGAGAAGTGATGAGAAAGAGTCGGGGAGAGGAAATGTTGAGGCCAGGCTGCAGTGGGGGGACAGATGGAGTTAGACCCAGCTCCTGAGCTCAAGGCGCGATGCCCTCCCCTTCCCTGAAGACCAGGACTTGGAGCTGAGTCTGTCTCTCTCCAGCTCAGCTTCTCCAACACAAAGACACACAACGACATCGGTCACTCTTTAATCAACATTTTTATTGTCTACAAATGGAAGTGATGGATACAGTCAGTGGGATGGTGCCTTTTCTCAGCGGCAGCTGAGTTGTGAGAAACATTGAAATGTGTCCCTGTAACCCCACTGTGGGATAAGGATGGACAAACCAGAGCTACCCTCAATGTGTTACCATAGCGACAGGCTGCTCCATCGCTGAAACACTGAACTTGAAATGTGAAAATCCCAGATGGATTGATTAATGAGGGATTTTGATGGATGGATGGATTTGGGTGAAGGGATATTTCAGCACATTCTTCAGCTGCTGCCTGAACTTAATCTGGGTCACGGCATAAATCGCGGTGTTTGTGCAGCAACTGAGGAGCTGCAGCATGAAGCCTGATTCCTGCACAAAGACATGGAGAAACACAGACCGATATCCAAAATCATACATCCGTCTCCATATAGAAAACAGCATGAATGTTGACCATAACAGGATGAAATTAGCCGAGATCACAAACAGTAAAATGATGGATTTTTTTCGGTTTCTCATTTCAGTGTCAGACTGAGCGTCCCCATTGGTGTGAGCGCGGAGTCTCCTGCGGGCTTTGCTGGTCACTAAAATGTGTCTGACGGTGAGAACATTGAGCAGCAGAATCAGGAGAAATGGGACACACGGGGTTAGAATGTGGTGGAGGAACTCGATTGTGGACCAGTCACTGGAGATTAGAACAGCGACTATTACATAACAAAACCAGGGGGTGTTCCCCAGCGAATACCGAGCCGTGAGCATAAAATACCAGAAAATGTTCTTTAAACAGCTCAGCAGAGTCACTGCTCCCAGAACCACAGCCGCCGTTTTCTCACTGCAATATTTACTTTTCAGCTTCTGGCAACAAATGGCCACAAACCGATCAAAGGTGAAAGTGACGGTGAACCAGACAGAGCAGTCAGTGGCTGCATAAAGCAGGACGGCATGAATATTACACACGGGGACGTAGAACACCAGGAAATAAAACTGTTCCCAATAAACAATGGGAATGTGTCTCAGAATCAGGTCGAGGATAATGACCAGGAGATCCGCCGCTGCCATGGCCCCCAGGTAACGTCTGACACATGGAGACAATCCACAATCTTTATAAAGCAGGACGTAGATGGTCACTACGTTAACTGTAAGGAAGGTAAACAAACCCATTATCCATCAGCCTGGAGGCATAGGGACCCGTTTGATCGGGGACCCAGTGAGATTTTCAAATGTGTCCCTGTATTCAGGGATTTATTCAAATAAATGGAGTTGGAATAACAAATGGGAAGGTCTGAATTGCTGACAAAAATGTCAGTTATAGAATGTTGGAGACAGAACGTTCCAAAATCTCCTTGACCTGTCCATCACCTTTCCCCTCTATCCACCCCACCAACATGATGTACTGTGTGCAGAGGCTACATATCGGTCCAGCACTGGGAGCTGTGCAGACCGCAGCAGGGTACTAATGTGTGAACCTGAAACAAATATCCATCCAGCATAAGGGGCTACACAAACCATATCATTGCATTATCTATAAACCTCAACCAGATAGTCTGACCAGCACAGCGACCTGTGCAGTGATAACTGTTAATTAATCTGTAAACCAGGAGCAGTTACCCTCCCAGCATGTAGGACTGTATACACCACCCCAGTGCATTGATCTGTAACCCAGGAGCAGTTACCCTTCCAGCATGTAGGACTGTGTACCCTACCCCATTGCATTGATCTGCAAACCAGGAGCAGTTACCCTCCCAGTATGTAGGACTGTGTACCCTCCCCCATTGCATTGATCTGTAAACCAGGAGCAGTTACCCTCCCAGCATGTAGGACTGTGTACACCACTCCAGTGCATTGATCTGGAAACCTGGAGCAGTTACCCTCCCAGCATGTAGGACTGTGTACACCAACCCCAGTTCATTGATCTGTAAACCAGGAGCAGTTACCCTCCCAGCATGGAGGACTGTGTACACCACCCCAGTGCATTGATCTGTAACCCAGGAGCATTTACCCTCCGAGAATGTAGGACTGTGTACCCCACCCCAGTGCATTGATCTGTAACACAGGAGCAGTTACCCTCCCAGCATGTAGGACTGTGTACACCACTCTAGTGCATTGATCTGTAACCCAGGAGCAGTTACCCTCCTGGCATGTAGGATTGTTTTCATTACCCCAGTGCATTGATCTGTAAACCAGGAGCAGTTACCCTCCCAGCATGTAGAGCTCTGTACACCAACCCACTGCATTCCTCAGTAACACTGTGTTAGATCACTGCCCAGCGTGGGGAAACTTGCAGCCCATGCTGGAAGTGACAGGATGTACAGCTCCCACCCATTTACAGCTCCATAACTCCATCGTACCATGACAAGGGCGTGCTGTGGGTATGAACATCACTGCCAGAGAGAGATGATATGGGAATCAGTTTAAGTATCACCACATGTGAAGGGTTTCGGGTATAGACAAAGAGGGGAGACTGAGAGACATTGTCATGGAAGGATGTGTTCCCAGGTTTCAGAATGCTGTAATGTGCACACTTCGATAACATCCTGTAACATGAACCTGTCTTCCCAGGAAAGATGGGAAAAAAGGATATTGGTGTGAGGCCGATGAGCATTTGTTCTGCATCTTTGTTACTGTAATTGCTTTCAAAGTATGCCTCTATGACTCATTGGGCAGATTCTAACAATAATTTATCTTTGTTTGATTTTCCTTGAGTGTGACAGAGGGATCGTCCACACGAGGCTGAGCTAGTTTCCTGTTGCTATCGTATCAGACTCACCTCATTAACTACCCAGCCCACCCCATGATGTCTCTCTCATTCAATATCAGCCCGATTCTCCCATCCATCATGGTGGGTGGTACTCACCATCGCCCGGATGCCCCTGGATATTCCGTGAACCCTGTCACTGGTGCCACTTTTAAAAGCCCAATGTGCACATGGTTAAGCTTTCTCAGTTCGGAGCTGCCCTGCACAGTTTACCTCGAGCATGGCAGATCATGTGCAATTACACTGTGGTTTGTCGACAGGGGCACGGAGGTGCTGGTGGATGGGCTAGTACAGAATGACACCATTCTCTTTCCAGAGGAGGCCACAGCACCAGACGCTCCAAGCATGGTCTGAGCTCACCACCGACCTCAGTGCAGTCTCTGCGGTCTGAAGAAATGGCCAGCAATACAAGACAAGCTTCAATAACCTTCCCCGCTCTTTCAAGATAAGGGTCACCATATTCTTTCTGCTCCCTCGCACTCACTGTATGTCTGTTATAGCACTGACCCCGAACAAGGCTCATGGTCCACCACTCTCACTGCTGCATGCAGCACCTTCCCCAACCCCCCTCTACTTTACCCCACTCCCCTACACTAATAATACTGCATGCACACAACACTGTGGACTGACTCCCTCCAGACACCTCACCATGACAATGTCCCCCACCCACACCAGCACTAAAAGCAGGGCCACCCACTCCCACCCTCCCTCACTCCCTCCCTTTCTCCCATTCCAGGAAAAGCAGCCTGGAATAGAACAGAAAGGGCCAAGCCGGGTGGTGGAGTGCCCGATATCCCTCACAACCTCCCCCGCCATGTGGGGAGGACCCTGCTACGAGCCGGAGAGGACCGGGAAGCATTGTGTGGAGATTCTGAAACATCCACGTCCCACCGACCGAGTAAGGAGCAATGTTCAGTGAAGGGCAATTCTCACTTTAAACCCACTGGCAACTCCGTTTCCCCCCGGGACAACTTAGAAGCCGTGGCCCTGATGCCATCTCCCTTTTGTGTCGAGCTGGTACAAATGGAATCCCCACGGTCTCGGTGGGCAGGAGGGAGGGCTCACAACACATCGTCACCACCACCTCCCAGGAAGGGAGCAGGGAGGCTCCCTCCTACACCTCCCCCTGTAAACAGCTCAGATACTGAAACTAATCTGTGATAGTTACTGCTCTCCTCACTTGTGCTGACATCTTCAACAATCTATGCTCATATACACCCAGGCCTCTCTGCTCCTGCACCCCCTATTTAACGGTACGGACTGTTTTATATTGTCTTTCATTGTCTTTCCTACCAAAGTGCATCACCTCACACTGCTCTGCATTGATCCCCAGTTGCCATGCACCTTAACACTACACCAATGTGTGATTGTACTTTTAGCGTTCCACACTGTCCTCCATAGACTTTACAATTCTTCCAGGTTTGGTGCCATCTACAAACATTGAGATTGTTATAGCGTCACAGTTCCTATGCAACAACTGAAATTCTGCGACACTCACTCGTGTGAGCAAGTGAAATACCACTATATTCCCACGGACAGAGTCAAATAATGACATGCTGTCAATGGAGCAACAGAACTCCTGATACAAAGCAGACTGAGTGAATGAAATATTGACAAACCATAGAGAAGAGAATTCCAGATTGGCTCCAAGTTTCGGTATTGACATCAGGGTATTAATATCATGAAGTCGAAAGTGTGTATGTACCTTTAAGAGAGAGGGAAAGCTGCTCTGAACTGAGAGCTTCCAAACACCTGTGATATGAGAGGATGGCAGACCCAGAGTGTGAATGACAATTGAAAATATGTCACATTTGGCTGTGAAATAGATTCCTGAGATGGTTGCTCCTTCGACAACAATTCGAATTTTACTAATCAGTTTAAATTATGTCACAGGATACTAAAACCAAATCAAGTTTGAATGTATTGGTTTTCGGAAGTTGATGATCCGAATGAGATGATCCGACGTTGTGCATATTAAAAATTGCAGCTGCCCTCTCCCTCCCCCTCTCTGAATGAATCTCAGTTGGTTTTCACCCTCTGCCAATGTCCGTGCAGTGGCGTTTGGCGGCCAGCAGATGGTGGCATTGCATTACTTTAAGCACCACAGAGACTGCCAGACCTGCCCCAACACAGACACACAGATATACACACATGGGAATTGTCAGGGCGCGGCGTGAAGCTCAATTGGTAATTTAAACTAAACATAAAGAAATGCTCAATTTGCCTCATAAACTGTTAAAATATGAAATTGCAGACAGAGTAAATGCCATCAACACAGATCCAAGAGATTAGGAAACACTCTCTATCAAAGGTACATTTTCATATGGAACATATTCGCATTAAAAAGACAGAAGAATACCCAGGGAGGAAAATGGCCACAAGAAGACACACAAACAACAGCTGCTGTGTGATTTTGAAATTAAATGAGTGCAATTTTAATAAGTGTCTTATTGAAACAGTATATCATTATAGAGTTGGAGTGGGGTAGTAAGCAGTTAAGAGAAAGAGGGTCTCAGAATTCAGAATGCTTGATGTAAAATGTTCACTTTCAGATTGAAAAAATAAATTGATGTTATTATGTAAACAGTGAAATTTGGGTGTTCTCTATCCCTCATATTTTAACAGTTTATGAGGCAAATTGAGCATTTCTTTATGTTTAGTTTAAATTACCAGTTGAGCTTCACGCCGCGCCCTGACAATTCCCATGTGTGTATATCTGTGTGTCTCTGTGTTGGGGCAGGTCTGGCAGTCTCTGTGGTGCTTAAAGTAATGCAATGCCACCATCTGCTGGCCGCCAAACGCCACTGCACGGACATTGGCAGAGGGTGAAAACCAACTGAGATTCATTCAGAGAGGGGGAGGGAGAGGGCAGCTGCTCACAGCACCATCCAAACTGATGTCTTATCCATGTACTGATCTAAATGTCCTTCAAACAGTGTAACTGTCCGTGCTTTCACCACTTGCTCTGGGAGTTCATTCCACACATAAGCCAGATTCTGACTAAAATATTTACCTCTCATGACTTCTGTGAATCTTTTTCCTCACACCTGAAAATATCCCTCAGTTTTGAATCCCCAACTGTAGGGAAAAGACATCAGCCCTTCAGTTTATCTGTACCCCTCATTATTTTATAAACCTCTGTAAAGTTACCCCTTAATCTCATACTCTCCAGTGAGAAACGTCCCAGCCTATCCAGCCTCTCCTTATAGCTCACTTCCTCCATAACCAACAACATCCAGGTTAATGTCTGCTCAATCCTCTCCAGCTTAATAATATCAAGGTCAGTAATATCAAAATGAATAATCAAGGAATTTTCTATAGGTGGGGAGACCAAAACTAGACAGTACAGGTTTAAGGTGAGAGGGGAACACTTAAAAGTGCCCTAAGGGGCTGCTTTTTCACCCAAAGGGTGGTGTGCCTATGGAGTGAGCGGGCAGGATGACCAGACAGGACACAGTATTGCAGAAGAAGCCTCACCAATATCCTGTACAACCTCAACATAACGTCCCAATTCCAATGCTCAAAGGTCTGACCAATGAAGACAAGTTTGTTAAACACCTCCTTAACCATGCTATCTATCGGAAATGCAAATTTTAAAGAATTATACCTGACGGCCTAGGTCTCTGTTCTCCAACACTGCCAAAGGCCCTGCTTTTTATTGTATAGGTCCTGCTCTTGTTTGATTTACCAAATCCAATACCTCGCATTAATCCAAACTAAACTCCATCTGACACCCCTCAGTCCGGTGTGTGATATTACCACCCCCGACTTTCCCCCTTTAAAATATCCTCCCCGTCTCCAGGATGCCTGCATACTCCCGCCTTGAGTTTCTCAAAAACTCTGAGCTTGGGTTGCCTTGTGTGGTTAGGGGGAGGAGGGACAGATTGCAGACACAGTCAGTGTGGAGGAGAGGCTGGACAGTAATCAGTGGCCTAGTGTCATTTCATGGTTTTAGGAAGAGGGCAGTCGCACGTTAGAGGTGGGTAATATTGCTCGGTGTTTTGGGACCAGAAATTATGCTTTTTTGTTTTCTGTGGTGTTCAGTGATAAAATCTATTTGAGACCCTTCATTGGGCAGACTGACTGCAGGATTTCTTTCCTTAATATTGTGGATTACAGATAACAGCGATTGAAGACGTTCATAGTTAATTTGGAGAGCACAGCATGTACACTCAATATCCTACAGTTGAGACAATTATCTTGCTTTTGTTTAACAATATAATGTGTTTCGTGTAGCTCAGTAATGGTAACCTGATTATAATAAATCCACACTGAGCTGTAAGCTGGAAAAATAAAATATGACCCAAGTCTGGGTATGGTAGTGTAGTGGATAGTGCCCCTGGCTCTGAACCAGAACTCTGGATTTGATTCCATTTTCTGAACTTGTGTGGTAGTGTTCCTAGCTCTGGACTAATAGGACTGGATTCAAGCCCTGCTTGTTGCAGAGGTATGTCACAGCATGTCAGAACAGGCTGATGAACAAACACACAGGAGAAAAATGTTACAGCTTTATGGGTATTGCTGAGTGGTGCTAGTGTCCCTACCTTCGGGTAAAAAGGTCTCGTTGTAAATCCCACAGAAGTGTCTCATGATACATCTGAACAAACTGATTAAACTGGTTGTAGAATTGTGACCTGGTAGAGAAAGAAGTGTCAGAATTGAATTTCAGAATTCAGGCCTGGAATGACTGAAAATACAGCTATTCGTTTGATTGGAGTCACATCTTGAAGCTGTCGAGGTTTATAAAATCCGAATGGTCATGGATAGGGTGAGTAGTCAGGGTTTTCCCCCAGATTAGGGGCGTTCAAAACTAAAGGGCATTGGATGAAAGTGAGAGAGGAAAGATTTTGAAGAGACCTAAGAGGAACCTTTTCACACAGAGGGTGGTGTGCGTATGGACTGAGCTGCCAGAGGAAGTGGTGGAGGTTGGTACAACTGCAGCATGTAAGAGGCATCTGGGTACTGACAGGCCTTCCGAGCTTTACCAGCAACTTCTGTATTTCTTTTAAAAATGCATTCATTTTAACACAGGTATTCCAAATACATTAAATATTTTATTTCTTAATGAGGCAGGGTCATATAAACATATTTTCAAATTGACCAAAACCATTTTCTGCTAAGGGTATGGCTCTGTGCGAGATGGCAACAATGATGCATCGACATGGAACAGGGAATGTGATGGAGACGTAGTTTGGACATTATACAAGGAGAACTCACATGGTCCAGTTTGGGAGAGGATGACATTATTGTGTGATTCAACTCAGAGAGAGAGAGACAATGTAATCTTCCTGAGAAGGAATGGCCTATTACACACACTCTCTCTCCCTCATTATTGCTCATCACAGCAATATGTGTGAGCTAAAAATAAACACCCATACGGTCATCGTTACCATCCTCATTTTTAGAAGCATTCATGCAGTGTGGAAAAAGGCCCTTCGGCCCAACAAGTCCATACTAAACGTCCAAACAGTAACCTTGCCAGGCTCGTTCCCTGAGATTTACTTCTTACTAATGCACCTAACGTAGAAATCCCTGAATACGACAGACAACTTAGCATGACCAATCCACCTAATGTACACAGTTTGAGCTGTGGGAGGGAACTGGAGCACCTATTAGAAGCTCACGCAGTAAAGGGAGAATTTACAAACCCCACACAGATAGTTGCCCGAGGCTGGAATTGAACCCCTGTTCCTCGTACTTTGAGGCAGCAGTGCTAACCACTGAGCCACTGTGCTACCCTTTGGGTGAATATTGACCAGAATTCATTGGAATTTTCTCATTGCCTAATGCAAACGGAATTCAGCCAAATCCAACTGTCCCAGGATGAAATCCCATTGCTAGCAGCTTGTGTGAGTAGAATATCTTCAGAAGCCGAATCACATTTTGGACAATCTCTCAATTTTTCCTTTTGTCATAAGTTACACTAATATTTGGACAAAGTTCTTTCAACTTCAAATTGCAGAGCTTGTGTGTGTGTGTGTGTGTGTGTGTCAGCATGTTAAACAGGGAAATATTGATTATATATTTACAAAACCCAAAAAGTTTGACATTCATCATTCCATCATAGTTTGAGTAACATTGCTCTGGATCATAAACGTGCTATTTGAGCAGATTAAAGAAACTAGCCTGACTTGTTCGTAAACTGACCCTGACCCAGTCTGAAACCTTTATCATCGGCCACATCACCAATCTGGTCACATTTAACATTTGTTGTGAGCAGTGGAGGAGTGGGATGAGAAAAGGAAACAGTGAGCCAAAAAGTCGGGGAACTATAGACAGGTGAGCCTGATGTCAGTGGTGGGTAAGTTGTTGGAGGGGATTCTGAGGGATAGCATTTACATACATTTGGGAAGGCAAGGGCTGATCGGGGTAGACAACGTCCCTGCATGGGAAATCATGGCTCATTAATTTGGTTGAGATTTATGAAGAGGTAAAAAAGAAGATTAATGAAGGGAATTTGGTAGACATTGTCTATATGGACTTCAGCAAGGTTTTCATAACATTTCAATTGGTAGACAGATTAAAGGTTCGGTCACATGGGACACAGAAGAAGATAGTCACAATTGGCTTGAAAGAAGAGGGATATTTTTCAGACTGGAGGCTTGTGAGCAGCGGTGTGCTGCGAGAATCAGTGCTCAGTTCACTGCATTTCATCATTTATGTAAAGAACTTAGATGTGGATATCGGGGCCATAGTTAGTAAGTTTACAGATGACATCAGAAATGTGGTGTAGTAGATTATCTCAGAGTACAACGAGACCACAATTAGATGGGACAAAGAGGCAAGGAGTGACAGATGAAGGTTATTTAGATAAATATAAGGTTTTGCATTTTAGGAAGAAAGTATACACTTAATGGCAAGGTGCTGGGGAATGTTATGGAAAAAAGGGACCTAGGGCTGCAGGTACATTGTTCCTTGAAAGTGGAGTCACAGGTAGACAGAGTGGTGCTGAACATATTTGGCACATTTGCCTTAGTCAGTCAGAGCATTGAGTATAGGGTTTCTGGTGGCATGTTGCATCTTACACAGTTTTGGGAAGGACATTTTAACAAAACTGCATACAACGCGGTTGTCTGCAGAAATGATTTACACAGATGTCCCAGGGAGAGGTTGATAAGGTTGAGGTGTTTCTCCCTGGAGTGTCAGAGGCTGAAGGGTGACATTATAGATGTTTAGAAAATCATCAGGGGAATGGATATTGTGAACAGCCATTTTCTGCTCCCCAGGTTAGGGGAGACCAGATTCAGAGGCATAGGTTGAAGGGGAGAGGGCAAATGATTTAGAAGGGACCTGAAGATAAATGTTTCACTCAGAGAGTGGTGTGTGTACAGAGTGTGGTGTCGGAGGAAGTATTAAAGGCGGTAACAATCACACATTTAAAAAGTATCTGAAAGAGGAGGGATATTGGCCAAATGCTGGCAAATGGGACTAAATCAGATTTGATTTTGATCGGAGTGAACAGATTGGGCTAACGGGTCTGTTTCTGTTCTGTATGACTCTCTGATTCCATAAGAAGGATGACGAAAAATTCTAAAATGACTTTTCAAGTGGGAATTCTCTTCACTGGAAGTTTATCGTGTCTCTATGTTCACATTGATTGAAAGCTGCATTACTAAATATTTGACAGGGAAGTAAGTCACGGATATTGGGATACAGACAGGAAAGTGGGGCTGAGTCCACAACCTGATCAGCCACAATCGCAGTTCCTGGTGGAGAAGGCTCAAAGTATCTAATGACCACTCCTTCTCCTCAGTCCCATGTTTCTGTGTTCCATTCAGCCCCTCATACATGCTAGACAGGGACATTTGGAGGCCACTTACTCCTATAATCTGGTGCACAGAAACAGAGGAGACCATTCAGCCTCTCAAGTCTGTCACACACGCTTTTATGTGATTTCGGAAATGTAATTGGGAAATCCAGTCACAGTTATGAAAGAGGCCGCTCATCTCTCTTCACAGAGCTTCCCCTCTCTGCAACTTGTGCTTCATTTGTTGGTCATGCTGTAGACACAGATTGACTGAATACAGCCCATATACTCACCAGAGATGGCTCACTAAATCATCTGGTCTCCCTGACTGCAATATTCACTAATTGTACATTGATGAAAATAACACCCACTAACTTTCCAATAACAGAATGTGAGAACATCAGAAACAGGGACAGGTCGTTCACTCCCCAAGCCTGCCTTGCCCTTCACTAAGATCATGACTGATCTGCTCTTGGTCTCAAATCCTCTTTCATACCCAATTCTTCATCGCCCTCAACTCTCTGTCAGGTCAATATCCATCTACCTCTTCTTCAAATACTTTCAATCATCTTGCTCCCTAACATTCTTGAGATGAGAAACTCTGACATTCAATACCATTTGTCTGAAAAAAACACGTGTTGTTCCTATACCATGGCCTATTGATATTGACAAAAGCTCAAGGGTTCAAGTAAAAATGACTGGCCCTGTTATCAAGGCAGTGGTTGGCTTTGTTGACATCAAGGAGCTTAACAAAACTGAACTAATGGGAATCAGAGTAAACTCTCCAGTGTTTGGGGTCAAACCTGGCACAAAGGAAGATGTTCACCATCTCAGTCCTGGGTCACCTCTCTGGGAGATCCTCAGGGTAGCTTTCTCTTCAAAAACATCTTCAGCTGCTTCATCAATGTCTCCCCGCCCCCACCCTCCGCAACATAAGATCAGAGGTGGGGATCGTCACTGAAGATTCCACAATGTTCAGAACATTTGTCGCCTGTTATCTCCTGAACCGGTCTCTATCCATGTGCAGCAAGACCCAGACACCAGTCAGGTTTGTGCTGTTAAATGGTCTGTAACATTAATGTAACAGCACTGCCTGGCACTGCACATTGCCACAGTGAAATAGAGTTCATTCAGCAACTAACGCTGGTTTCACAGGAATATGAGGAATTCGTTCAGCCCATTGACAGTATTAGAGTAGGACAGCGACAGCCCATTCAGTGCCTCCAGCCTATTACTCAGGAAGGGAAGGAGTCTAGTGTGATGGATCACACAAGAGCCCCTCGAAAATATTTGAAGGCAGTAGTCTTGACTCTAATGTTTTTGTATTTTAAAGGAAATGTAAACTGCCTGTTCCAGATGCAATATGACAGGTTAAACTCCTCGGTGTGAAGCAAACACCATTTATTTAAATACCAAAGATAAAATGAAACCAAAGAAAGAGGAATTTAGAATAACCTAATTCTATTGGACAAGTTAACAGAATAATAGATCGTGGAGCGATTATTAAAGAACTGTTCAAATATAGGAAAACCGCATCAACACAGCCCTTGGCAAAAAGGAATATTCAGACACAGAATGTCACAAATATTTCTCCAGTCCAGGAATTAAAAACAGCAGCAAGAGAAAATTCAGAGAGAGTAGCAGCCAGGAGACATTCCCTGAAGCTTCCAACTCTGTGTAGAACCCAATAGTTTCTGATGTTGCTGAGAAACCAAAACCCAGAGATCCTAATCTGTGAGAGTTGGCCACATCCATTCAGGCTGCATTAAAATAAACCCAAGGCCTCCCTCTGTTTACCCAGTGGTCTTAACTCGCCAGCTCGTTCAATCTCTCTCTTAACAGAAATAACCTCTTAAAGTTGCAGCATCATCACACTTGTCAGCCCATCGAGCTGTCAAACAGGAACCAGGGGTAACCCAATCCGGCCCTTGGCCATGTCCAACCGGACAAGGAAGAAGTCATTCAGTCCTTTGAGTCAATTACACAGAGGCAGAATGAGGCCATTCAGCCCGTTGAGCCACTTATACAGGAACAGGAGGAGGCTCTTCAGTCAGTTGAGCCACTTATATCGGAACAGTAGGAGGCCATTCCCACCTCAATGTCCTTACACAGCGGCAGCATAGGGTAATTGATGCTGATCCTGATGAATGGCTTATGCCCAAAACGTAAACTCTCCTGCTGTGCTTTTCCAGCAAACCACTGTCTACTCTGATCTCCAGCATGGGCAGTCCTCACTGTCTCCTAATCGATGCTCTAACATGATGAACAATTTGAGCAGACTGCTCCACGTTGTTCCTCCTGGCTCCGTTGCTCATTCTACACACATGGGACTTTAACGTGGTTTACTCGCGGAGAGGAGGGATGCCTATGTCTTATGTGAAGTCTCAAGAAGGCATATTCCATCTCCGAGGTGACAGCCTGGTGTTCTCTATGTAAGGCGGAAGCTGGTGGGAATGGCTACCTGTTTCAGATGGAAGGTAGTGTGGCTGCTGTTGGGGATTGTGAGCAACATAACGTTCAGTACAGGGTTCACACGCCGATTGGATTAGATTACTTACACTGTGGAAACAGGCCCTTCGGCGCAACAACTCCACACTGACCCACCGAAGCACAACCCACACAGACCAATTCCCCTACATTTAGGTCAAGCGGCAATTTTGATAAACGAACTTCAGCTGGCATCTGTGACTGTACTTTCTATTCAGCAAAACCCGTTCTGTCTCAAAATGACCAGACATGATTTCGTCTTCATAACACCTCCCCACTTCAGGAAAGAAAAACATGAAACAGCAGAATGAAAAGTGGCTCCATTTCTTTTCCTCTAATTATTAATCCCAATATTATGAATTACAAAGGTATTCATCTCAGCTATACCATACATATTAATTCTGCACACATAACTAACATTGCAATAAGTCAAATCTTATCTAAACTTTTTCCTTTAAATCTGCGATAACACATCTGTTATCACATTTTAGGACCCACGGTATGCACATTTTGTAAGTTTAAAGTCGGTAAGATAAGACTCCAATGCAATAGTGTCATATTCTGTTCTTTAAATATTCAAAAAATGCGAGAGGTTTGTCGTTGTCCACGATCATCTCTGACAATTTGTTTATCATATAAACATTAAAATATTGTCATTCCAGTGCGAAACTTAATCATTCTTTTTCAATAATGGAGATGTTGCATTTTTATTCTGGTGGATATTGAGGTTTTTCGTTTACTGTCTAATTGGCCATTCAATTCTATCATCATCTTTCTGTATCAATACATCTCCGAACCCGATATCCCATGCATCAAATGCAATTTTCAAAGGTTTTCAAAATATTTGGTTCAGCTAAAACTGATGTGGTGATTAATTCTGCTTTAAAATTCTCAAATGCCTCCCGGCATTGTTCTGTCCACCACAATTCTGTGTTCTTCTTTAATAAATCCGGCAGTGGTGCCAATACGCTGCTGAAGTTTGCAACAAACTTCCGATAAAATCCACTCAGTTTAAAAAATCGAAGCATCTCTTTCTTCGAGGATGGTCGTGGAAATTCCTCAAAGCCCTTCGTCTTTGTGTTCCATGGGGTCAACCTTCCATGTCCAATGTAATGTCCCAAGAACGTCACCTCTGTCTTCGTGAATTCTGTTTTCTTTAAGTTTGTTACCAAGTTTGCTTCTTGTAATCGTTCTACATGGTCTACCAACTGTAACATGTGAGCTTTCAATCACTTGCTAAAGAACACTACATCATACTGATAAACTACACAATTTGTACATCTGGCCACAACTCTGTTCCTGAATCTTAAATGTGTCTGGAGCAAAATTCATTCACATGGCGTACTTTAACTTTTTTTGTCATCTCCGCTATCTTTACCAGATAGTTGAACTGACTCAACACTTTTTTTAATTTGAAAGGGGCCACTAAACCTGGCTTTGAAGGGATTTCCTACCACTGGTCGCAATACTAATACGTCATCCCCACGGGAAATCTTCAAAGTTTCAGAGTTTTTATCTGCCACCTGCTTCATTCCATGCTGTGTCCTCTTCAGGTGCTGTTTAGCTAACTCGCCTGCTCCATCTAATTTCTCCCTCACCTCACACACATAATCCAAGTGTGAGATCTCCGATTTCGGTCCTGTCAATTTATATTTAATTAATTTCAAAGGACCTCTCACTTCATGTACGAATATTAACTCAAAGGAAGTAAAGTGAGCAGATTTATTTGGGGCATCTCTAATGGCAAACAATATAATGAGACACCTTTATTCCAATCATTCGGGTAATTCTGACAGTCTGCTGTTCATATTGTCTTCAGCATCTGATGCCAACTTTCCAATATTCCCTGTGATTCGGGATGCGATGCACTTAATTTAAACTGCTGTGTGCCGAAGCTATCCAAGATGTCCTTAAACAGCTGATTGGTAACATGAGACCCTTGGTCTGACTGAATCACACTGCGTAACCCACAGCGAGTAAAGAAAGCTACCAACTCCTCTACCTCCCCTTTTGCCTTAACACTCCTTAATGGAATTGGCTCTGGAAATCTGGTGGACACATCCATTATGATCAGCAGATATTGGTTCCACTTTAATTTGGAAAGGGGAGCTACACAGCTAATCATAACCCATGAGAAAGGTTCTTCGAATATAGGAATTGGCAACAACGGTGCTGGTTTTATTATTGCCTGTGACCTACCTACCAATTGGAATGTATGACATGTACAACAAAAATTAAGCACGTTCATGTGCATTCCAGCCACTAGAGATGCTTTATCCTGAGTCTTCCGTGCATCAACTCCTTTGTTTTTTTTTCTTTCAGTTTTCTTTCCTGTTGTAATTTATGACAGTGGGATCTTGTTACTACACTTTCTGGAAAAATCACTGGGTATTTTTCATTTAATTCCCTTGATCCCTGGTCTTACTTTAGCTTCACCACCACAAGGGGTGCTTCTCCTACCTTGGATCCTGCTAAATCATTCCCAGAACAAACTGCATTCCTGGAACTGACACACTGTCACTCAATCTCACTGTTACTTCCCCAACCTTGACTTGGCACTCCAACCTAATGTTAATCAGGGAATGCTTAATTTCTGTCCTCGTTCCACAAATTATAAGGCTGTTAAGTAACATGTCAGAAAGAGTGAAAATACTTCCATCTCTTACTATTGAAGGCCGAGAGAAAGTGAGGGGTGCAAATGCTGGAGGTCAGAGTTGAAAAGTATAGGGCTGAAAAAGTACAGCAGGTCGGCAGCATCCGAGAGGCAGGAGAGTTGACGTTTCAGGCGTAAGTCCTGCATCAGGAAAGTGGGGGGTAAGGGAGGAGGAAGGGGGTTGAGAAATAAATAGGAGGTTGGGGATGGAGCTGGGTGGGAGGTAGCTTGGAAGGCAACAGGAAGATGCAGGTAGGGGTGATGGTGAAGGTCAGAGACGAGGGTGAAGTGGATAGATGGTAGGACATTTGGACCCCTCAAACTATACAGCATCAACGTTGACCTCCCCAATTCCCAAATCTCCCCTCCCCCAATCTCTCCCAGATCCAACCGTTCAACTTAGCACTGCCCTTTTGAACTGTTCTAACTGACCATCTTCCTTCCCATCTATCTACTCCACCGTCCCCTCCGACATATCACTGGCACTTCCACCTACATTTTCCTATCGCCCTCCCAGTGATCCTCCAGCCAGCCCAGCTCCTACCCTCGTATTTACCTTTCAGCCCACTTGTCACCCCGCCACATTCCTGACGATGGGTTTATGCCTGATATGTCGATTGTCCTGCTCATCGGATGTTGCCTGATTTGTTGTGCCTTTCTGGCTCCTTGCTTCTCAACTATTAGATACTGAACAGATCCCGTATCTTGCAAAATTATAACTTCTTGTCGTCCCCCTACACCCCATTTTTTTCTTAGTGAGGTTTATCTGTGGAGGCAAATTCTTTATCGAGATCAGGCACTGACTCCATACACAGCCCCTTCCTAGGCTGTGCACTCTCCTGCAGCTCCTCGGCTCGACTTTGTGTCTCCTTTACCAGGTTCACTAATACCACTGGCTTAAACTCTTTTACCACATCTTTTCCCAAAGTATCTTCCTTCAACCCCCAGCTTTGTGGCTCCCAGCTTACTGCAGTGAAAACACCTTTTCCCAGTGCCCTTCTTAAACCATCAGCACTGTAATTTTATGTGTTCCGCTCCGTTATAGTGAGAACACCTGAGGCCTTTCACCACCTCTCAACCCCCTTGGACTTCTTTTTCACCGGTGGTAAACTAGTGCCAGTGTGCTCTCCTCTATGTTTTGTAGTGTAGGATCTCTCCTTCTCCCAATATCTATCCCTCAACAGGATGAAAATCCTCCCAGAAGCTAAATTTCATCTCATGCAGCATTGTACACTGAACTGCCATTTCTGCTGCGCTTCTCACTTCTTGAACTTCCTGTGCATTCACATGAATTCTTACCGTCTCTGGAAGTGAGTCTTAAAACTCGTCCAGCAGTATAATCTCCCATCGGGCCTCACAGGTCTTATCCATGTTTAAGGCCTGCACACATTTATCAAAACAACTGTGGTTATTTCTTTCAAACTCAACATAACTCTGACCTGGTTCAGTCTCTATATTTCTGAACTGGTGCCTATATTCTTCTAGTACCAATTCATAAGCACTCAAAATACCCCGTTTGACATCTGCATAATCTCTTGCTCCCTCATGTGACAGCACTGCACATACCTCTCAAGCTGTGCCAACCATCTTAGTCTGAACTGGCATTACCCACATGTTCACTGGACACGCCAGCTGCCGAGCCAATTTTGCAAATGAAATAAAAAAGGTTTTGGCATTTTTCTCAACGAAATATTGCAATGTATTAACACAGTTGTATACATCCCTACGTTCTCCCTTCATCTTCATTCTGCTAATTTAACTTTCTTATCTAATTCCAAACTTCTGAATTTCAAATTCTCCCCGTCTTCCTTTTTCCTCACTTTCTCTTTCACTATCTTCTCTCTCTCTTTCTGTCTCTCTCTTTATCTTCTAACTCCAATTGCTCCACTTGCAATTTAAGATCTTTCTAACTCGACTGCAGTTGCCTGCTTCTCTGATCCAGCAAAGTGCTTGACCAACTCCATTGTGGTGACAGCTTTCCTTTTGTCCCTGGTGAAACCCAATCCTAATTTACATGTTAATTCTAAAAGTATGCCCTTCCTTTGTCTTTCTAATCTTTGTCGGCAAATTTGTGAATCATCTTCAAACCTCAGAACCTCTTTAGTAATGTTAAACGCCATTTCTTTTAATTTAACCAACCACAAGGAAACAAAATTAAATGAATTTTGTCACCTGTTTTATTGGAAGATCTAGGTCACTAACTGCCAAGTGATGGAATCTGCTGGGACCTTTTGCACCCCAAATCTGTTCAACTCTGTCCAAATCCTGTATGACAAGCCCTCAAGCCGTTATGATGGCGATATCGAACTCCCCTGTTAATTAAATCACACACCCACAAAAGCTCACCTCGCCTCGTACTCTGTTAAAACATGAATGACAGAGAAGTCCCAAATTCGACTATTAAGAGAAAAATAACCATTTATAAGTATGCAAGTTAGCTCGCTGAGCTTGAAGGTTTGTTTTCAGATGTTTCATCACAATGACTAGGTAACATCATCAGTGAGAGTCTCTGGTGACGCACTGGTGGTATGTCTCGTCTTTCTATTGATAGATCTTGGTTTCTTAAGGTGTGTGATGTCATTTCGAGCTTTTTGTTCAAGGGAAGGTACATAGTATCTAAATTGATGTGTTTATTGATGAACGTCTGGCTAGAATGTCATTCTTCTCAGAACTTGCGTGCGTAGCTTTGTCCGAGGAAGTGTGTGTTGTCACAGTCAACGTGGTGTCCTTCGTTGTCTATATGTATGGAAACTAGTGATAGTGGGCCATGTCTTTTGGTGGCCAGATAATGTTCATATATCCTGCTAGCACGACAACAAAACAGTTCAGCTGAATGAGAGTATGAAAATGGAAGTATTTCCACATCAGAAACCAGGTTATGTCACTGAGTGCAGGGCTGACCGGTGAATGGATCTCAGTGAGAATTGGGGAACAGACAGCAGAATTGCAATGCAGGTATTGCAGCTCAAAACTGCGTATTCATGTAGTGCTGTAGACCACAGCATCAGGAGAGGCAGACATGCATTAAACCACAACCTGTAACTTTTTGCCAGGGTAACACCTCAGTCTGTCATGACCATCAACACCATCTATGGCTCAGTGACGAGTGTGGGTGAACATTTCAGAGTCAGAATCACATGACCTTTAACCTGTTGCTAACTCATTAAAGCTACCGGACTTGACCAAGAGATCTGAACGAAGTCCTGCAGTTCTGCCACATTCAGTCATAAATGGGAATGGACGATTAAACAAATCACAAAGGAAAGGGCTCCAGAAATATCCCCATCCTAAATAATGGAACAATCCTGCACATCAGGGAAATAGAGAAGGACGTTTTATCTGCACCATCCTCTGCCAAAAGTGTTGAGTCGATGATACACCTCACCCTCATAATGATGCCCACAAAATCACAGATGCCAGTCTTTAACAGATTCGATTCACTGCCCGTGACATGAAGAAGCAGCTGAACACAGTAAATACGACAAAGGCAATGGGCTCTGACCCCATTCCTGCAATGGGACTGAAGACTTGAGCTGCACAACAGCCGTGTTCCTGGGGAAGCTGTTTCATTCCAGCTCCAACTCTGACATCTCGCTGGCAATGTGGAAAATTACTCAGTTATGTCCCATTCCCAAAGAAGGGAATAATTACAATCTGACAAATTACTACCCCCGCAGTCCCATCACTGCAGTCACATTGGTGGGAGTTCTTTTTGACAGAGCTGTCAAGCAGCACAGAAATAACCTGTTCAGTGTGGTTTCAGATATGTCCCCTTGTAGAGATGGTGCTGCTGTGGAAATGTCACTGGATCACTAATCCAGACCAGGCTAATGCTGTGGCAAGTGGTGGAAGTTAAAAACAATTAATAAAATATCGAGATCTAAAATCTGGGGTCAGTAACAGTGACCTTGATGCCAATATCGATTGTAAACAGAATTTCCTTCTCCAATGTACTTTTAGGAAGTGAATCTCCCGTGATTTCCTGGGTTGGCCTAAAAGTGACTCCAAAGACCCTGACATGTGATAAACATTTCAATGGTCTCTGAAACGGTCAATCAAGGCACTCATTTGTATCAAACTACTCAGAGATCTGAAAGGATAAAACCAGGGAGAACATCCGGCCTCAGCGTCAGTGTCGGAAAAGGGAACGGGAACACAGTCCTGTCGACCCTGCAAAGACTCCTTTCCTAACATCTGAGAGTTTGTGACAACATTTACAGAGCTTTCCCACAGACTTCACAGAAGCAGCGGGAAAGGATTGGGTCATACAATACATTGAGTGCCCTCCATTCTCGTTCATGGAAAAAAATCTCCTCAATGTACTTACCCCACATGTTATACATATCCGTTAATGTGAGTAACCTTGGAAAACTATAATATAGGAAGTGCAGTAGTAAGTTTGGTCCATTGAGTTTGCTACCGAACTCAATGTAATGATGGTTGGCCCTTCATTTCCCCACCGTTCTCCTGCTCTCCCACCATCTCTTTACTGTCTCTAAATCCTTATTTATAATCAGTGTCTTGGTTTCCAGGTGCGACAGAATTCCCCAGGTTCATCAGTCAGTGAGTGCAGACATTTATTCTCATCTCAATGCAGAGTTTATGCCTGTACCGAATACTGGAGCTCCTGGTTTTAGACGTCCCAGCCTGGGGAATTATCATCCCTGCTTCCAAACTGTCTCACCCTCTCAGAGTTTATATATTTCACTGAGATCTCCACTCATTTTCCTAAACCTCATGGAATACTGGCCCAGTCAACCTAAAGTCTGCTCCCGCAACAAGCCAGGCATCCCAGTTATCAGTCTGGTCATCCTTCACTGCTCTCTCTCAATGTCAGGTTTGTCCTTTATTAGGTACAGATATCAAAACTGCCCACAATGCTGCACAATGTTTGAGATGATGTCTCACCAAGGCCCTGTACAGCTACAATAAGACACCCTTTCTCCTGGACTCAAATCCCCTGAAATGAAGGTCAGTATACCATTTATCTTCCTCACTGCTCTCTGTTTCTGCAATATTCCTTTCAGCGACTGGTGTACGAGGAGATGCAGATCCTTTTCACTGTTGCAGCTCCCCACTTGGTGGGTCTGTGTACACTGGTCAGCGTGCCAATGCCATGCCCAGTATTGACTTCTGGTTACAGAACTCCCCGAGCCGCATGGGCCTCAGAGGTTTATGCAGAAGGAAACAACGAAAAGGAGCATACGTCCCTTTGTAGATCAACATGTTTCAACCAATACCTTTCAAATGGTAGGCTGCCAATTTATCGTTTCCATCAAAGGGCCCACCGTCACCTCTATCCACATTGTTCTCCATCTGTCACGTATTTACCCATTCACTCCACTTGTCTTAGTCTTCTCGGTGCTTTTTTACATCCTCCTCACACACTCACAATCCCACATCCGTTAGTGCTGTCAGCAGGCTGGGATATATTGTATCTGATTCCAGTAACCAAATGTTTAAAGGGCATTGTGAACAGCTGGGCCCCAAGCACCGATCCCTGTAACACCTCAGCAACCGTCCTCTGTTAATTTCTATTTATTTATTTCGTGAATCTGGGTGTCACTGGCTTGGCCAGCAGTTATTGCCTGTCCCTAATTGCACTTGAGAAGATGGTGGTGAGCTGCCTTGTTGAACGCTGCAGTCCTCCTGATGTGGTTGACCTCCAATGCCATTAGGAAGGGAATCCCAGGATTCTGACCCAGTGACTGTAAAAAAGCGGTGATATATTTCCAAGTCAGAATGGTGAATGGCTTGGAGGGGAACCTAAAGATGATGGTATTTCCATAGATCTGCAGCCCTTGTCCTTCTAGATAAACATGGTCGTGAGTTGGGAAAGTGGTCTCTGAGGATCTTTGATGAATCATTTCATTGCAGCATATAGATAGTAAAACACTGCTGCTGCTGCTAAGCGTTGATGGTAGAGCCTTGTGGATGAAGGGACAGTCAAACTGGCTGCTTTGTCCTGGATGGTATAAAGCTTCTTGTGTGTTGTTGAGGCTGCACTCATCCAGGCAAATTGGGAGTCTTCCATCGCACTTCTGACTTACAGACGTTTGGAAGTCAGGATGTGAGTTACTCGCCGCAGTATTCCTAGCTTTAGACCTGCTCTTATAGTTATTGTGTTTAAGTGGCGAGACCAGTGAGTGTCTGAGCAATGATTACCCACCAGGAATCTGATACTGGGGGATTCAGTGAGAGTAACACCAGTGAATGCCAAGGGGCAGGTTAGATTATATTTTATTGGTGATGGTCACGATCTGGAATTTGTGTGGTCTGAATATTACTTGCCATTTGCCAGCCTGGATACTGTCCAGATCTTGTCTCATTTGAACATTGACTGTTTCAGTATCTGAGGAGCCACAAGTGTTGCAGAATATTGTACGATCATTGACGAAAATCCCCGTTTCTGACCTTAAAATGGAGGGAAGGTCATTGATGAAGCAGCCCTGAAGATGTTTTCGGTCACTGCTTGAGGGACTCCTACAGACGTGGATTTGAGTTGACTGACCTTCGTCACCCATGACCAGCGGGGAGTTTGCCTCTGATACCTATTGATTCCAGTGTTGCTAAAGCCCCTTTATACCACATTTGGTTGAAGGCAGCTTTGATTTAAAGGGCTATTGCTCTCACTCCATCTCTGTAATTCAGCTAAATTGTCCATGTTTAAACTACGGTAATGAGGTCAGGAGCTGAGTGGACCTGGTGGAGTCCAAACTGGGCGTCATTGACCAGGGTATTGCTGAACAAGTGTTGCTTAAAAGTACTGAGACCTTCCACCACTTTACTGATGCTCGAGAGTAGACTGATGGAGTGGGAATACCATCATCTTTAGGTTCCCCTCCAAGCCATTCACCATCCTGACTTGGAAATATATTTGCTTTTTATAAGCAGGAGATACTTAGGGTAATTTTCCACATAATCGGGGAAAGCCATTGTTGTAACTGCATTGAAACGGTTTGCCTAGGGGAGTGGCAAGTTATGGAGATTAAGTTTTCAGTACTATTTTCAGAATGTTGTCAGATTATGGACCCTATGGAGTATCCAGTATCTCCAACCGTTTCTGGATATCACGTGGACTGAATCGAATTGGTTGATGACTGGTAAATGAATTGCTGTCGACCACTGGAGGAAGCTGAAATGGAGCATCCACTGAGCATTTCTGACTGAAGATTGTTGCGAATGCATCAACCTTATCTTATACACTGAAGTGCTGGGCTCTTCTATCATGGAGGAAGGGGTTATTTGTGGAATCTCTTCCTCCAGTGAGTTGTTTAATTGTCCCCAACGTTTCTGGACAAGGTGTGGAAGGACTGTAGAGCTTCGATCTGATCCTTTGCTTGTGGGATCACTTAGCTCTGTTTATCACTTACTGCTTATGCTGTTTGATGCACAAGTTGTCCTGTTTGGAGGCTTCAACTGGCTGACACCTCATTGTCAGCTATGCCTGGTGCTCCTGCCATCCTGAACACTCAATTGAAACAATGTCGATTCTCTGGATTGATGGTAATTGTTGTTAGGTGGATATGCCAGGTCATGAGTTTGTGTGGGTGTACAATTCTGCTCCTATAGATGAACCACAGCACCTTATGGACTCCCAGACTTCAGCTGCAAGATCTGTTCGAAGTCTGTCCTATTTAGCACCGTGATAGTACCACCCAACATGGTGGAGGCTATTCTCAATGTGCAGGTGTGACTTTGTCTCCACAATGACCATGCGGTGGCGACTCTTACTGCTGTGTCAATCCTTCTGATGAGACAGGAGATATCCGGGAATGATGATGCGGAATCTGGGACATAGTCTGAAATGGTTTATCCACTCAGCACTTCTAACTGAGGATTGTTGCGAATGAATCAGCCTTATCTTATACACTAAAGTGCTGGACTCTTCCATCATGGAGGAAGGGGTTATTTGTGGAATCTCTTCCTCCAGTGAATTGTTTAATTGACCCCAAAGTTTCTTGCCGAGATGTGGAAGGACTTATACCTTACAGAATCATACCTTACAGACAATGTAAGGCTGTTGCTTGACGAGTCTGTTTATTTCTATTCACTGTTTCCTGCCAGCTGTCCCATTCCAGAAACATTCCCATACATTAGCTCCAATCCACTAAGATTTGATTATGCAAACTGGGCTTGAAGCTGTACCAAAACTTTTCGAAAAATCAAAATGTTTAACATATATTGCTTCTCTTTCATTTGTCTCCCAGTCTGTTTCTCAAACATAATTCCCATTTCATAAATCTATGTTAGTGTTGTCTATGACCATTACTTTCAACCCCAATAATTTCTCCTAAACCATTTTCGTACTATGTTCTATGTTCCATGTACTCTATCATTTTCCAACACAATACTCGGATTTCCTGGTATTGTTTGAAAGTTCTGTGAAGACAGAACTGTAGTAGTGGCTTCATAGTTCTGCCATTTCCCTGTTTCCCATTCTCTATTCTCTGGTTTCAAACTGCAAGGAAACTGCACTTGTTTTCTCATATTTTTCACATTGACATGATTTACCAAGTTATTACAGTTCACTCTTATAACCCTTGCGAATATACTCTTCAGAAATTCATCAATTCCTGCCTTAAACTGCTCAATAATTGACCTTCCACACCATACACTCACAAGAGCAAAGACTCTGTGCCAACAGAAATACAGCACGATCTATATTAGTCCCACTTTCCAACAGCAGGCCCATCGTCTGGAATGTTATGACAATTCCAAGTGCTCGTCCAAGTACTTTTTAATGATTGTGAGGTTACTCGTGATAATTCCCCTCTCAGGAAGTAATCCCAGAACACAATACCCTCGAGGTGAAAAAAAGTTTAAATCCTCTCTGAACCTCAAACATTTCACTTTAAAAGTGTGCTCCTATGTTCTTGACCCTCTGACTAAAAGGAACAGCTGCTGTCTATCCACCCTGTCCGTGTCGCTTATAATCTTATCTGTCTGTATCATGGACCACTCAGCTTTCTCTGTTCTTTATTCTGTTCGAGTTGTCCGTGTAGAATATCGTAGGATTCTCCTTGACCTCGCCTACTTGTACTTCTCCTTGTCCTTCTGTTATTCAGTCCGCTCTATGTTTCTAAATTTCACTGCAATCACCTCTCATGTTTTGAAACTCGAGATCACAGGCTGAGTTTCTACATCAGACAATCTTGCCATTTTAGTGATTAATCTGGATAATACCTTTTGCAGTTCCTCTGTAGCCAGTACATTCTTTCTTAGATTGGGACTCCGAACGATACACAATACTCTATGTGTAGTCTCATGAACACTCGGTGCAACTGGTGCACGACATCCTCTATATTTCAATTACATTCACATGAATGTAAACCTAATTTTTACTTTCTCATTTGCATATAATCTTCCCAATTCCTCTCGCTTTAACTCTTCTTATGAGCTTACCGTGTGAGTTCTTTGAAACAAAAAGCTCATGAATATCCAACTATACATTATAAATTGGTTCTTCATTGCCTATGTCCACAAGAATCATCTTCAAACCATTCCAAAAAAATCTTGCCACTTCTGGTTTTCTTTTCATCGGTACATACTCACACTGCCCAATTATGTTATTACCTTCTATATATCTAGTAGCATGTTCTTTGTAATGGAGTCCAACAGATACCTCACTGTGGATGACAAGATAACTGGTCAGTAGTTCACCATTCTCCAAATTCATCCTTTCTTAAACTGTTGGATAATATTTATAACCTTTGCCTTATCCAGATTGGCTAAATGCCTTTCGGGAATGTGTCGGAAAATGAAGTGAAAATCGCGATGCACTCAACATGTCTATTGCTGCTTCCTCTGAAATTCTTGTATGAAGTACATCTGGTCTGCTAGATTTATAAATACTCAATCTTTCTTTTCAAAGATAACCCCAACACTGATAAGAATGACCTTAGACTTTACTTACACAAGTCCCATGGTCACTTGGTATTTCTGGAAGAATTTCTGGACATTCTTCCATGAAGATAGACACCAAAGAAACTGTATCTTTTCCCTGCGATTTCTCCGTAATCTGCAATAAATTATCCTGAACGCACACCAACTGCTCCACATTTGACCTTAATTTTGTTTTTTTAAATACATTGATAGTCGCTTTTTAGCTGTCTTTATGTTTTTCTTTTGTTTGCACACTTTTTCTCCTTTTGATTTTCTTCTCAGTTTCTTTGTCATCCTTTGCTGGGTTCGACATTTCTCTGAATCCACTGGTTCACTGCAACACTTGACATTTTTCTAATCTGCCTCCTTTCATCTAAAAGGAGATGAAGGTGGGGTTGAAATTGAGAGTTGGAGAGGAGGGTGGACCAGATTGATAGGAAGGAAGGAAGACACGTAGGAACATTTAAAAAGGGCGGTGCTGACTTGAAAGGTTGGAGTGGGATAAGGTGGAATTAGTGGAATGGGGAAATGGGGAAATCAACTATGATCCGCTGTGGTTGGAGGGTCCCAAGGCAGAAGAGACGGCTTTCTTCCTCCAGGCTTCTGGTGTCTCTGGTTTGGCGATGGAGCAGGTCTAGGACCCTCATGTCCTTGGCAGAGAGGGAAGGGGAGTTAAAATGCTCAGCCACAAAGCGATTGTGTCTTTCAATGTGGCTGTCCCAGAGATGTTCCCTGAAATGATCTACAAGTTGACCTCCTGCCTCGCCAATGTAGAGTAGACCACATTGGGTTAATGGATGCAGTAGATGAGGCGTTCTGTCTCCCTTCATCACCTATCACTTTCAACCCCACTTTCATCTACCTATCGCAATCCCAGATACCTCCCCCCCCAACCCCACGCACCATCTTCCTATTTATCTCTCAGCGCCTTGGCCCAGCAGCTTCATTCCTGATGAAGGGCTTATGCCCAAAACATCGACTAATCTAATCTACTCTTAGAATGCTGCCTGACTGTGCTTTTCCAGCACCACACTCTTCGACTTTGATCTCCAGCATCTGTCGTCCCCACTTTCTCCTCACACCTTCATGGTTTGCATGACTCAGATTTATAACGGTTACTTCACATACAACAAAAACTGTCGTGTACTCAAACAGCATAAAAGAAAACCAATGCATTGTGGTCACTGTTCCCAAAAAGTCCTTTCCAGTAAAATTTTCAATTAGCTCTTCTGATCACACAACACCAATTCCTAAATAACCTGATCTCGAGCTCAGTGCTCAACATAATGTTCATGTAAACCATCTCACACCTGGTCATGAAATCCATTATCCCAGCATTAGCATTCAATTGGGTTAACACAGGTTAGATTTAATTTAAATAGTATATTATTACTGCAGTAACCACAAATGTGTATATCTCATTTCCTGTTTTATTACATATCCAGCATTTGTATTGCAGCTTTAACTTTGATATAGAACTCCCATCAACGTTTGCTCCACCTTTCTAGATTCTGTGGAATCTGAGCGATGTGGGCTCTGGAGAGATTAATGGTAGAGATCATTTTGCCACATCATTTATGATCTTCTCAAACTTTAATTTCTCCAGATCTCCCGTTATGCTGTAGCGTAGAGAAAGACAATGATCTCTCAACAATGCTCTGTATTCCCCCAGAGAGCTGAGACAGCTCTAACCTGGTGGGAACCTTACCGCAGGCTGGTAAAGTGTTGCTGCTGCTGTACAGGGTCTTAGTGACATCACATCTGGAGTAGTGTGTACAGATTTAATCTCTTCAATGAAGAAAGGATGTTGTTATATTGGAAGCAGTTCAGAGATGGTTCCCTCAACTGATTCCTGCAATGAAGGTGCGAGCTTATAACGAAAGGATGATCAGGTTGACCCAGTAGCCATTGGAGTTTACAAAAAAATAAGGATGATCTTATTTCAACATAGATGACAGAAGGAGTCAATAAGTGAAATGAATTACACAGATAATGGAGGAATCCATTCCGTTCTCCAGCCCGTTATACAGGAACAACAGGAGGGTATTCAGGCCTTCGACCCTGTTACACCAGAATAGGACGAGGCTATTCAGCCCCTGGAGTCTGATATACATTTTCAGAAGGAGGTCAATGAGTCACTCGAGCCTATAACAGTAGGCCATGCTGCACCAGTATCCTGTTCAACAGCAACAGGATCAGTCCATTCAGCCTCCTCAAATCTGTAACATCGGAACTGGAAGAGGTCATACAGTGTCTGGAGATTGTTACACTGGGATAACAGGAGGCCATTCATACCTACCGAGCCTATTGCAAGGGAATTGGATAAGGATAAAAACTATCTGAGACTTCTTTCATGAGAAAGGAAGATGTAATTTAGACACGTGTCTGTTGTATGGGAACAAGAGAAGACTAATCAATCCCTCGGTGCCATCTCTGGGATACATGAGGAGAACGTTCAGTATATCCATCTGTTGTGGAGAAGTATGAGAAGACGCATCAGCCCCTCAAAATGTTACACAGCAACAGGAAGATTCCATAATCTCCCAATCCTCTAAAGCACCAATAGGAGGAGGTCATTATGGCCTTGGAGACGACAACATGGGAACACCAGAAAGACGTCAGCCCATCAAGTTTGTACACCAGCAGGATGATGAGTCCATTCAGCCACACGTGACTCTTACACCGCACTGGAGCAGATCTCTTAAAAACGTGTGCCCATTAAATAGGAATTCAAAGAAAACGTAAAGGCTTTCGAAAGGGAAGAACTTATAATAATGGTATACATTAGGGATTAAAGTGTAACAATAAAATATTATAATTTAAGGCAAATTGTTAGAGTCCATTGTTCAGGACATTTGTGAAGTTAAACTACAATCCGTCAGAGTCAACATGGTTTTACAAAGGATAATCAAGTTTGAAGTGTTTGCTTGCGTTATTTGAAGATGTCACAAACAAGGTGGATCGTGGGAGATGGAATATATCTGGTCTTCCTGAAGGCATTGGATATGTCGCTTCTCCAAAGAGGAAGTGATAAGATCAGACAACATGGGTTTAGGAGTAATTTATTCGCTTGGATGGAGGATTGGTTAACCAACAAAATGGAGTCAGATGGAATAAATGTGTCATTTTATTTTGGCAAATGCAATTTGAGGGGTGCCATTGATTTCAGTACTCATGCCTCAACCATTTGCGATCGATGGGATTACTGTACTCGGTTGATGGGATAGAAAATGCAATGCCACATTTTCAGATGACACTAACATTGGTGGGAAGTTACTTCGGAATGATGATGCAAGAGATTTTAAAACTATATGGATAGGTTGGGTGAATGGGCCAACATTTGGCAAGGCAAATTAAAGTGAATAAATATGGGGCTATTCAAGTTGGCCAGTATAATAGAAAGATAAATTATTATCTAAATGGAGAGGAAGTTCAAAATGTTTAGGTGCAGAGGGATCTGGATGTCTGCTTTTATATCACAGAAAACCTGCATGTGAGTACTGCAAGTAATGAGAAATGCAAGTATAACTTCATCGTTTATTTATAAAAGGATAGAGTAGAAAGGTAGGGAGTGTTGCTGTAGCTATGCAAGGCATTAGTGAGGCTGCAACTGGAGTACAGTTTGGGTGTCCTGCAGAATGAGATATTTCCATTGGAGGCAATTCAGAAGAGCTTGATTAGATTGATTCCATATTTGAAGTGTTTGCCTTATGAAGAGAAATTGAGCAGTTTAGGCCTATACTCTCGAGTCTATAAGAATGAAAGGAGATCTCATTGAGGTCTGTAAAATGCTAAAGGTAATTTAAAGTGTAGATGTGGAGTGGATTTTGTTTTCATGTGGCGCAATCTACAAGAGACGAGAGTTTTAGGATGGAGAGATGGCAGGAAATTTGAACAGAGGCCGTGCTGACATCAGCCTCATCGAGGGTTTGGATTCCTCACTGATACTCCTTGTTCTTATTCAACCTTTTATGTGTTGCACAGGAATGGGAAAGGACTGGGTATCAGACAGGAGCAGGCACTCAGCATAAATCAGTCTCAATCAGTTAGGCAGAACGTAACCAGTGGAGTCACAGTGACAAGCGCTGGGTTCTCAATCATTTACAATCTATATTAATGATCAGGAGGACGGAACAGACATACAGATGCTGTTTGGTGATGTCGCTGTGATAAGCAAGAGATTAAATTATCAAGAGAGGGTGGAGAGTCTGCAAATAGATTCAGAGAGATAAAGGCAATAGATAATAGTTTGGCAGGTGGAATTTAACGTGATATAACCTGTCATTTCATTTACAGAAATAATGGAAAGCAATATGTTGCTAAAATGGAGTGGGATTACAGGACTTAATGATACTGTGTACGGGGGGGTTCACTCAGACCCGTTCAGACATGGGAGGTTTTGCTCCATCCTTGATTGTCAGCTCCCAGACACTCCAAGTTGACCCTATTGCTCTCCGTACACATGGAATACTTTGATGTGGTTGATTGGTGGTAGGGATGGTGTTTTGACACGTGTATCAAGGGGACGGCCTTTATCCAAGATATATTCATTTCATTCTACGTGGAGACCCGATGACGATGGGAATGCCTGACTGCTTCTGAATGAAGAGGCCGTGACTGCTGCCAGGACAGTGGGTATTCACCAACATGATGCACTGTGCATGTGTACACTGTAACATTAATAGAGAGAGAGAGAGAGCTCCTTCAGTTCCTCTACCTCTCCCCATTGAAATGGATACTCTGCAGATGCCATGTGCACCATCGGGAATCCCACTATACTGGATACACCCGGCAGCACCCTGCTGTGGGAGAAACAATATATTAACCTCATCCAAAACATATATCCTCCATCACCGAATGGTGACATTGATGTTGAGATACTGGGAAAAGATGGATATGTCACCTAGTGCTGCCTGGAAAGTTCTCGATCATAGAAGCTGAATGAAACAGTGACCCTAACAGCCACCAGCAGCACCATCCTCCCTCTGGTGTGAAGCTACAGGTCATGTTGAAGGAGGTGACACCGCTCTATGATCAGCTCCTTGTTCAGTCATGGTCCCCTCACACTCTGCTCATGGGTCAAGTGGAGTTTGGGAAGCTGTTCCTGGAAAACCCGGGTTGGATACAGCAGATCCCTTTCCCCAGACACACTAACGCTTGGTTTCAGAGCTTCCCCTCTCTGCAGCCTCTGCTCCATTTGTTGTTCATGTTGCAGGCTCAGATGCTGTAATTACAGTCCCCATGTTCCATCCAGAGTTGTGTCACCAAATCCTCAGGTCTCCCTGAATGTCTGAGGCAACTTACAGCACAACCTCCAGCAAAACATCCCCTGCCACTCCACAAAATTTCCAATTGCAGAAGCCAGTCAGAAACCCCTCGCTACAAGTGTTTTGGACCAGACCAGATCCCCCCAAAATATTTCCAGATGTCCGTTTAGACCCAAACCTTTCCTTATTTTGAATATTGATGTGAAGTGTGCCTTACAGACATGTTGTGACTGGTCAAACCACTCGACATTAAGCAAAATGTAATCAATTCAAATGTTTTAGTTAAAATACAATCAAAGAAAAGAACAGTTTGGAATAGCTTATATGATGGATCATTTACAAAAACAATAGATACTGTACCTTCTTGGTTTACACCGCTTGGCACAAAGATATATTCAATTACAGATCCTTACAGCAGTTTTCCAATCCAGGGAGAAACAACATCAACAGAGATCTCAGAGAGAAATCCAGCTGAGGATCATGTATTGAAACTTCCAACTCTTTTGGGACGCCGAGCAGCTTCTGAATGCTGCAGCTAAAAACTAAACGAGAAGACCTGTTCTGGGAGAGCTGGCCACTACCCTTACATTGTTACCACCGTTTTATGGAAACCTAAAATCTCTGTTATTTACTTAAACTGTTTTCACGCAGCAGTTCTGCACTTCTGCCTTTAACATCTCTCTTTAAAAAAAACAAGAGAAAATAACCTTTTTACAGTGATAGTATCCTCACAACTCCATCTTTAATAAAATAATCCATCAATACACAATGGTGGATTCATTTTAGACATCCTAATCTTCCTCTATTAGCAGACTGAAATGCTTATATATTACATTGATTCTGAGCATACAAATATACACATCTATTTCGATTTCAGTCATTTTACTCCTGCCACAGAATGCCTTTGTCTTTCTTCATCCAAGTCTCCACAAAGTGTCAAAACTTAGGTTTTCTCGCCCTGTCACCTGTATAATTTCAAACTGAATGGCAGCAATAATAAGCTCAGTCGAAACAGACTGGTATTTTTCTAACTAAACTTCTCCAATAACTTTAAGGAGTCCCAATCAGTGGTAAAGATTTGTCTCATGTATGTTATTCGCAATTTAAATGCTGAAATGTTGTAACGCCAACACCAAGCTCAAGGCCTCCTTCCCCATTGTGGAATAAATCTGTTGATGTTTCCACTGGACACTCCAACCACACGTTACATAATGGAGCACTTCCCATCTCTCCAATAGTCCTTCTGAATGGCATAGCTCCTCATGTATCAGCATAAAAGAATTACATACTTCTGTACCTCTCAATGCTCTAACCTCTTTACCTGCTACTCCTGGCCTATGCCAGTAAACCTTAACAAGACCTCGCACATTCTTTTCCATCTCTCACAGAAACCAAACTTTGATTTCTGAATTCAATCATCATCATCATCATCAGCTATTTCAGCCTCTAATCTTGCCGTTTTAACTCTTTGCTTTTCCACACGAGTTTTCACGACTGCATTAAGTGAATTGTCGAACTTCTCCAAAATAAGAATCTCTCTAACAGTGTCATAGGTTTGCTCTGTTTTTAATACCCTTACCCACCTTTCAAAATTACTTTGTTTGATCCTTTCAAACTCAATGTGCGTTTAACCAGGGACCCTCTTTAAGATTCCTGTAACGTTGTCTGTCAGTTTCTGGCACAACCTCATATGCACTTCAGATGGCTTTCTTGACCACTCCATACTGGCCAGATACCTCATCCGATAGGGATGCAAATACCTATCAGCTTTGGATCAACTAAATCCACATGGTCACTTGTGTCTGCATTTGTCTAGCCACTTTCTCAAATGAAATTCAAAAGGCTTCCCCATCCTTCCCATCAAATTTAGAGAATGCCTGGATGCATTTAAATTGAACCCCGTTAGGCCATTGGTTACAATAGGGTTGCTCAACCTCACTGTCCTCCTCATCCCACCGACCTTCTCCCTTCATCTCCGCGTTTTATGTCAACTTTCCTCTCCAATTGCTAACTTTTTAAGTTGAAACTCTGTGCTTTTGTTCTGTCCGTTTCTCCCTTTCTTCTTCACTTCCCTTTCTTTTATTTCTTCTTTCCATCATAATTCAAACTCTTTCAATTCCTTCTCATGTTCAAAGAGCATCATTCGAAATTGAAGTCCAGTCATTTCCAAAGAGTCTGATGGTGGTTCCACTAAACGTAATTGGCGAACTATAGCTGTAATTATCTCTCATTTTCTCACAGATAGTCGCAACCCCAACTCCAGGTTTTCTGTCAATTCCTACAGCTTTGCCATCATTACCTTTTGTAAAATTCCAACTTCACTTGTCTACACCCAAAGAACTCTTAGTGACTGAATCTTTATACACAAAATACTGTTTAAACCAACCGAATTCAACATCCAGAAAAAAGACACTATCAACTACCATACGCGACCTTTGAACCCAATAGCCTCCTGGTCCATACTCTCCAGTGCCTATATGAGCTTACTCTGGATGATTTGGTTTCCTCCCACAATCCAAAGATGTGCATGTCAGGTGTATTGGCCATGAAAAATTGTTCATAGTTTTCAGGGATGTGTGGGTTAGTTGCCTTCATCGGTGTAAATGTGTAATAACAGGGTAGAGGAATGGGTCTGGGTAGGTTACTCCTCGGAGGGTCGGTGTGGACTTGTTGGGGAGAATGGCATGTTTGCAAATTCTAAACCCAATTTTGTATTTTCGATTCAGAACCGGACAAGAGTCCCCAGTTTGCTATAGTCGAACCAGACTGCCTCAAACTATTTTAAGAACGTAGGTTGGATGTCAACCTTTTCTTATTTTAAAGGTAGATGTGAGTTGGGTGTTCCAGATGTCAAACTATTCAAACCACTCACCATTAAGCAAAACACAATATATTTAAACACTCTAATGAAAATGCATAAAAAATGAAGAGAATTTAGAATAATTTAACTATTGGAAATCTTAACCGAATAATGGATGCAGTACGTTCTACTAATGAACTGTTCCAATTTATCAACATCCCATAAACACACCCCTTGGCAAAAATGAACATTCAGGCATGCATTCTTGCATGCAGTTCTCCAATTCAGGCGGAGACAGCATCAAGTGAGGTTCCAGAGAGAATAGCAACTATGGATAATTTACTGAAACTTACAAACATTCTGGGACCCCAAGCACCTGGTGATTGTTATAGCTACAATTAAAAAAAACTAGAAATCCTGGTGTGTGCCAGCTGGCCACTGTTACTGCTATTCATTTAAAAACCCTAAAAGCCCCATAATTTATTTACTTGAGCCGTTTTCAGTAGGAAGTTTTGCCTTTAAGACCTCTTACTAAATAAAGGGAGAAAATAAACTTTTATTTAAAAAGTGACAGCATTGTCAGGCAATTTATATGCCTGGTCCTTTACTCAGTGGGCTTCCTCGTGTTATTGATCGCAAGGTCACCTGGGAGCGACAGCCACAGGTACAGACCAAGTTTCAAGGATGTTTCTCATAACGTCTGAAACACACCTGTCCATGGACCATCACATCGGACATACCAGGAAGTGAACAACAGCTTGACACACCCCATTTCATTATTTCTGAGCTACACAAAGCCAGCATTAGATACACTAGGGAGGCCAAAACCCAATGCCAGGGAAAGATACAAAGGGACAGAGAGATTCACATTAAAGACAGAGACAGACAGTTAATTAACTGAAAAGATGTTGTGGAAAAATGTGGAAAACGTCAGGGCAGTGGGACTAACTGGAGAAGTGAGATCTTCGAGAGTAAATTGCCAAGAATGAGAACATTGAATTAAGGCATTGTCAGATCAGCTGGAATGGTTTGTTCCATCAAATTCTGAATCTGCTTCACAGAACACCACAAAGAACATAAACTGGGACAAGATCACAGCCCAGCATGGAGAATTGTGCAGACCATGCTCGTGTGTTGCTCAGTAAACTGCACTATCTGCCCAGCATGGAGAGTATTGCAAACTTTACAATCATATGCTAACGATACTCGCATCAGATTACTGCCTACAATGGGAAGGTTTGCTCTCTCTGCGCGTGTGTGTGTGTGTTCATGAGAGACTGAGAGAGAATGAGAGAGCGTTGTGTGTGTGTGTGTTCATGAGAGACTGAGAGAGAGAGAGAGCGTGTATGTGCGCGCGATTGGCGTGGTTGAATGCAAAACTCATTGTTTGAGAAGGAACGCACATGGAACAAACTATTTTAAATATGAACAACAGGCAAGATTTTTGTTAATCAACAGAGAGAGAACGAGAGAACTTTCATGGACAGATAACGTAAAGTGTTTGAGAATGTTAAAATAAAGGCATTGCCAGACAAAACAGCAATACAGATCGGCGTGCACATGAATGACAGATGAATGAGAGTTTGGTGTGAGTTCGAATCAGATTTGCATGGGTAGGTTTGAAGCCGAGAGCATGAGCAGCAGATTATTGGTTTCATTAAGACTGCACTTCATAGCTCAAGGTTCAAACAGCAGATGGAATAAACCAGTGAGATATATTCTGGAATGGTGAGAATTGTAAGTTAGAAATGGTCAGGAATGGTGTCAAGAATCAGCTCATATTCAAAGGAATCTCCCACAGTTTGCTTCAGCTGTAGATATTGGCCAAGAATGGAATGGAAACAGTGGAAGGAAGTGGATTTTGTAACCAGAACAGTAGAGAGTGACCTCCATGCTCTTTACAGTGAAGGCAATGATACAATGCATTGTGGCTCACCCCTGAAACTGAACAGTTCAACATAGAGACCCGTGAGTAACACTGCCAGAGCAGAGAGCGAGACAGTAATTGAACACCTTCTTTGATGCAGTTAGCAGTGGTCTGTAGAGTGAATATCTGGATGGAGAGATTCAACAGGAACAATAATAGTGGCAAGAAGTGTTGACTATATGACATAACAATAATACACTCATAACTGGTTTATAGAAAACAAAATCTGATTAATGACACTCATCAGGAACACCAACGATAGCCAGGAGGGATAATAAAAGTATTGAATAATGAGAACAGCGTATTAGATCTGCGATGATAATGACAACCAATCAAATGCAGAAAGATACCAAACATAATCGGATAGGCTCCTGTCTATTGTTGGAATATTCCAGTCTAATGTTCCCAGATTCTGATCTCTCCTCCCTCTCTCTGCATCTGCTGATCCCTATCAGTGCTGTCGGTGATGTTCCCGCTCATGTTATGGGTTGACACATTGAACGGAGCCCATTTATCATTAAAAGATGGAAGACTGGTAGACTGGTTAGCAAGGTTAGACTGCCTGGCATCCAGAGAGATGTCGCCATTTAGATCCAAAATTTTCCTGAATATTGGAGACAGGGCGTGACAGTGGACATTTGTTCATTAACCTTGGAGAGCTGTGACCAGTGGCGCTGCTCGCAAAGATCGATAGTGGGTCCACTGCCTTTTGTCACTAATACAAATCATTTACATTTGAGTACATGAAGTATGGTCAGTAAGTTTGTAGATAATTCCAAATTTGTTGGTGTCGTCGACAGTGAGGAATGATCTCTCAGACCAAAATGGGACTTTGCTTAGGTGAACCGAGGAGCGGCAGATGGAGTTTATTTTAGATAAATGTGCGGTGTTGCATTTTGGTAAGACAAATCAAGGCAAGACATATATGCAGTTTCATGTCGAAAGCTGCCAATCAAGGAGTACGCCATAGAAAGTATCGAATCCCTACAGGGATGAAACAGACTATTCGGCCCATCGAGGCCATACCAAACCTCTAAGCAATATCCCACTGGACAAACCCCAACCCTATCGCTCTGAGGCGGCATTTTCCTGGCTAGTCCACCTCGCCTACACATCCCTGGGTACTATACACGATTTAGCATGACCAATCAACACTTATCTGTATATCTTTATACTGTCGGAGGAAAACATAACATCCAGAGGAACTCATGCAGACACGGGGAGTATGTCCAAACTCCACACAGGCAGTCACTCAAGGATGGAATTAAACCCAGATCGCTGTGCTCTGAAGCAGCAATTCTAGTCACTGAGCTACTGTGTCACCTTGTGGTGCAGGTTCTCTGTTCTTTGAAAATGCCGTCACAGGTAGACAGCGCAGTGAAGAAGGCACTTGGTGATCTCTTTATTGGTCCTTGCTTTGAGTCTAAACATTTTCTCGACATGTTGCACCTGTACAGGACATTGGTTTGGCCACTTTTGTAATATTGCCTTTAATTCTGGTCTCCCTGCTGTCGGAAAGATGTTGTAAAACTTGAAAAGGTACAGAAGAGATTTAAAAGAATGTTGCAGGTGTTAGAGGGTTAGAGTTACAGAGAGTGTTTGGATAGTCTCGGGCTATTTTCAAGTGTTGAGGCTGAGCAGTGACCTTATAGAGGTATATAAAATCATGAGTGGAATAGATAAGGTAAACAGTCAACGTCTTTTCCCAGGATAGGCGAGTCCAAAATTAGAAGACAAACGTTTAAGGTGAGAGGGGAAAGTTTTAAATAGGGACATGAGGGACAACATTTTCACACAGAGACTGTTGCGTGTATGGGTTGAACAGCCAAACGAAGTGGTGGAGGCAGTTACAGTTACACCATTTAAAAGGCATTTGGATGGATACATGCATGGGAGGTATTTAGAGGAAGATGGGCCAAGTGCTGGCATGGGGGGAGAGATTTATTTAGGATATTTGGTCGGCATGGACGACCGGACTGAAAGATCTTTTTCTGTGCCGTACATCTCTGAGACTCTATTGCCTCTTGAGTGTATAACACAGGAACAGGAGGAGGATATTCTGGTTCTGAATTCTGTCAGTCAGCTTGTTTGCTCAATTGCTGAGAGTAAAATGCAAAAATACATCATTCAGATTTTGATGGTGTTTTACAGAAACAGGAGAAAGGCTTTTAGTCAAGAGAAGCTGTAAGGAATGTGAAGAGGCCATTCGGTCCCTCAATTCCATTCCACAGGAGCAGCAGGTGAGCACAGAGCTATTGGAGCCTGTTACACAGGAACAGGAGGAGGACAACTATTTTCACAGACTTGGGATCGGGAGGCAGTCATTCACCCGCTCGAGGCTGTGACAGAGGAACAGGAGGCAGTCACTCAACTGCTCGAGACTGTGACACAGGAAACAGTGACACCCTCCAACCTCAGTCAGAATAGAAATTAGGAAAATTCACCAAATGAGAATTCATTCAAGTGTGAATTCTCTTTGCGATGGATGACTCTTTATATTATATGGAGGCTGGCTTCGTCTGGTTGTCCATGGACGGTGAATCAGGGATAATAGTACATGGAGATAAAAGTGTAGCTGGGACCACAATGAGATGAGCCACGACCTTATTTACTGGTGGTAAAAAAGCAAATTACTGTGGATGCTGGAATCTGAAATCAAAAGAGAAAATGCTTGAAAATCTGAGCAAATCTAGAAGCATCTGTAAGGAGAGAAAAGAGCTGACGTTTCGAGTCTAACTGACCCTTTGTCAAAGCTAAAAAAAAGTGCAGTCATAGGGAGGTATTTATACGAGGAAAAATACCTCCATATTTCTGCCTTTCAGCCCTGCTATACAAGGGCAAATCGAGGTCACTCCGACGGTTAGGTGTAGTTTTGGAAAGGTATTTGAAAAATGCAGGCTGGGTCGGGAAGCGACCCCACTCCCAATCCCTGTTTCCAGATGTGTGTCATGTCACAGATCCAGATACGCTGGGGATACGGCCCACATACCCCACCCGGGGTTAACTTAAACAAATCCTCTGCTGTCCCTGAATACAACATTGCACAACACAACTTCCAGGAAAACAACCAGTTACTTTCCAAAAGCATAACATGTGAACTGAATACATAGAAACAAGAGTAGGCTATTCGGCCCCTCAGGTTTGCCCTGTCATTTAATATGAACATGGCGGATCTACTCCAGGGCTCAATTCCACTTTCTTGCCGACTCCGTGTATCCCTCTATACCTCTCTCGGTTATGGAATTCTGGACATTTCCTACCTTCTGAGAGAAGACATCACTCTGTGTCTCAGATTGAAATCGATGTTCCATATTCGGTATCTATATTCTCGAGTTTGAGACACCACCCAGGAGTGGAAACAATTTGCCAATACCTACCTTCTCAAGCCCCTTCTGTGTCTTGTATTTTACAGGGATATCACTCCTCATTCATTTAAACCCCAATAAATAATCGCCTCACCATTTTAGAGATTCTGGCCCAGGAAGCGACCTAATGCTGAACCAACATGCTGACTTTATGTTTCATACATAGGAACACTCCTTTTCAGAAAGTCCCCTCCATTAAATAACAGCCTGCCTTTTGATTCTCAGAGTCATCCACAACCTCGAATGTGTATTGCACTTAGCTCCCGCCGTCAGGCTTCAGTATAGAATGTAAATAACTGATGCTATTCGACTGATATTTGTGGTACTCCAGCAGATAGACCTTGATCATGAAGATCCATTAATCCTGACTCTCCGATTTCTATGTGTTAACTAATGATCATCCCAAGTTACCACATTAGCCGTCATCCTACGAACTTCAGTCTTGTGTAAGAACCTTTATTTTGTAATACTTTGTAGAAAAGCTCTGGAAAGCCTGGTTTCTCCCAGATCCCCTTTATCAAGTCCGCTTGTTACATTCTCAGGCATCTCCAGAAGTACTTTGCATGATTTTACAGGGCAAAGTATAATTTCCCTCTCACAAAACTACACTGACCCTGTGTGAAGCTTTTCTGAATGTCCATGCTGGCCAGCTTTTCCAAATTAAGCTCGTCCCATCTGCTTTAATTTGGCCCATATGCCTCTAACTGTTTCCCATTCATATGTTTGTCCAAATGAGTTTTAAATGTTGCAGCTGTACATGCATCTACCACACTTCCTCTGGCAGCTCATTCCATACCCACACCACCCACTGTGTAAAACTGTTGCTCCTTCTTTCCTTTTAAACCTTCCGTCTTTCACCTTAAAACTATGCCTTCATTGTTTGAACTCCCCCATCCCGTCGTAAAGACTGTGGCTATTTACCCTATCCATACTTCTCATGATTTTATAGACTTCTACAAAATCAACCCTCAACCTTCTACACTCCAATGCTAACTTCAAGAACAAACATTTAAAGATAAGCTCTGCAAATTTGACACTATATTAAACATGGCAGTAAAACAATACTCAGCCCAATCTTCATGCTGTAATTTGTTTTTCTCCATATTACAATATACTAACACAGCAAGAAACGTTTACTAGTGTCAATAAGAAGTAAGACACCTGAATTCCTTTGTCTAAAAGGGATGATGATCTCGACAGTGAAAACGTAATTATGGCCAGATCTATATAATGTCACATAGTCAACATTCTCCCTCCTGGCCTCCCTATGACCTCGTGTGATTGTGTCTTCTTTATCTTGCACTCAGTAGAGAGAATCCCTTTCCCCCAGACATTTCTTAATTTAAAGCCATTCTTTATTATCTTCTTGTTCACCACTGTTAAAAGCCTGTTTATCTTTGTCACACCCTCTTTTCCCTGTCACCCATCCCCCACCTCTGGCAAGCGATTAAAAATCCCAGTTTCCAATCCTTTTCGGTTCTGAAGAAATGTCACACTGGGCTTGAAACTATAACTCTGTTTCTCTGTCTCTGCAGGTGCAGACAGTCCTGCTGAGTTTCTCCAGAAATGAATGGGCTCAGAACAAATTTTCAATTTAATAAATAACTATGAATTCTGCAAATAAAATTACAAAAATTGCTGGAGAAACTGGGAGCTTGTCGAGGGTTACTGGACCTGAAAGTTTCACTCTGCATTCACTCCAGAAGATGCTGCAACATTGTCTGCAGTTTCTTCAGCAATTTCTGTTTTTGAACAACTTCCAAACAAGTATGTCAAAGATGCTCAATCATCCCATCCAACCTGGAGCACCTTCCACTGGGGACTGAACGATAATGCATGGTGACAAGTTCCTTGATTCTGAAACTGCATAAGACTGGCATCATCGACACTACAGACCACTTAATCATGGTCAGGGGGAAAAAACAGAGGGAAACATATTCACATCGAACACAGAAGATGGCATGGCGGATGAAACATTGTTGAGTGGATGAATCACCTCACCTTCGCCATGGCGCCCACAGAATCACAGATGCCAGTTTTCAAGCAATTCGATTCGAAGCACGTGACGTGAAGAAACAGCTGAACACAGTAGATACGACAAAGGCAATGGACCCTGACACCATTCCTGCAATAGGACTGAAGAATTGTGCTGCACAACAAGCCGTGTCCCTGGGGAAGCTGTTTTATTCCAGCTCCAACTCTGACATCTCCCTGGCAATCTGGAACATTACTCAACTATGACCAATCCTCTAAGAGGGGAATAACTGCAATCTGACCATTTACCACCCCTTCAGTCTTTCTCGACAGTCAAATTAGTGGGAATTATTTTTGACAGAGCTTTCAAGCAGCACAAAACTAACCAGGCCAGTGTGGTTTCCGATAGGTCCCCATGTGGAGATGGTGCTGTTGTGGAAATGTCAATAGATTACTAATCCAGACCAGGCCAACAGTCTGGCACACGGTGGAAGTTAAAAGTAATTAATAAAATATCGAAACCTAAAATCTGGTGTCAGTAATAGTGATTTTGTGTCCAATGTGATTGTAAACATTGATCTTCTTCAGCAATATACTTTCAGGGGGTGAATCTCCCATGCTTTCCTGGTCTGGCCTAAAAGTGACTCCAGCCACACAGAGACATGTGATAAACTCTTCAATGGTCTCTGAATCAGCCAAGGAAGACACACTACTATATCAAAATGCTCCAAGGTCTTAAAGGATATAATAGGACAGAACACCCGGCCCCAGCCTCACTGTCGGAAAAGGGAACGCGAAACACAGTCTTGTTGATACTGCAGAGGCCTCCTTCCTAAAATCTGAGAGCTTGTGACAACATTTACAAAGCTTTCCCACAGACTGCACAGAAACGTCCGGAAAGGAGGAGGTCATTCAACATATTGAGCTTTCCCCAAGCTAATTCATGGCCAAAAGTCTCCTCAATGTAGTTTTCCCCATACAGTGTTCATTTCACTGAATATGTTTAAACCTCTGAATATGTTGTGAAATATAAACTCGGAACTGCTGTAATCCCTTCGGTCCATCAATTTTGTGACACCATTCAATACACAGGCATTTCTCCGTTAACATGCATTTATTAAATACGATATGGCTGTGGCCCCTTGTTTTAGGCATGCTAGCCCGGGGAACTATCATCCCTGGCTTGCAATCTGTCTCGCCCTGTCAGAGTTTTATATATCTCACTGAGATCTCCACTCATTTTCCTAAAGCCCATGGAATACAGGCACAGTTTCCCTAAACTCTGTTCCTACAATAAGCCTGTCATCCCAGAGATCAATCAGGTCATCCTTCACTGCACTCCCTCGATGTCAGTTTTGTCCTTTATTAGGTAAGGAGACCAATACTGCACACAATATTGCACAATGTTCGAGATGAGATCTCACCAAGTCCCTGTACAGCTGCAGTAAATGACCATTACTCCTGCATTCAAATCTCCCTGAAATGAATGTAAATGCACTATTTATTTTCCTAACTGCTTACTGCTCCTGCAAAATTGCTTTCAGTGACTGGTCTACAGGGAAATCAAGATTACTGTGAATGTTACAGCTCCCCACTTGCTGGGTCTAAATGCACTGCTCAGCGTGCCAATGCCATTCACAGTATTGACTTCCGTGTTCAGAAGTCACTGTCCTACATGGACTCAGAGTGCTACACAGAAAAAAATTAAAATGCAACTTAAGTTCCTTTTCAGAGCAACATTTTCAACCAATCTCTTTTCAAATGATAGGCTGCCATTCTATTTCCACATCAACGTACACAACATCGCATCTCTCCCATTGATCTCCATCTGCCAGGTATTTGCCCAGTCACTCCACTTGTGTGAATTACCTTGGAGCTTTTTCTTTACATCCTCCTCACCCACTCACAAGCTGACATCGTTTAGTGCTGTCAGCGGGCTTGGGAATATTGCATTTGAGCCCCTCAATCAAATATATGATGTGTACTGTGAATAGCTAGATCCCAAAACCTGATCCTTGTTATATCATCCAAGCCTTCCGTTCAAAAATCATGGTTTTATTCCTACTCAGTGTTTCCTGCCAGCTCTCCCAATCTAAAAGAATGACCATATTAGCCACAGTCCCACAGGATTCGAATTTGCACGAAAGGCATGGGCTTTAACAAAAGTCTTTCTGAGGTTTCAGTCGTGTTGCATTGATACCTTCTCCATAATTTTGCAAATGCCACTTTCTCAAATATGATTCCCATTTCATCAATCTCTGTTCACTTTGTCTATGCCCATTACTTTCAATCCAATACTTTCTCTAAAACTATTAGTTGCTAATTTCATTCTATTCCCTTTTTCTCATCAGACTAAAGTTCCAAAGTATTGCTAGGAAGTTTTTTTTTTGTTTTGCTTTCTTCTGTGAAGGCATAACTGAAGTATTTGTTCCATAGTTCTGCTATTTCCCTGTCCTCAATTATCCGCTAACAGACTGTAAGAAAGCTGCACCTTTTTCTCTTAATTTTGACAATGATATATTTTCAGAAGATATTAGAACTTCACTGACATAACTGTTGATAAGAAATTCTTCACTAACCCATCAATTCCTATCTTAAGCTACTCAATGATTGACCTTCCACAACCACACAATCACAGAAGCACAGACTCTGTACCATCAGAAATACAGCACGGTCTACATTAGCCCTACTTTACGACACAAGGCGTGTAGCCGTGAATCTTATGGCATTTCAAGTGCACAACCGTGTATTTTCTCGTGGTTGTGAGGTTGACATAACAACTCCCGTCTCAAGATGCGCATTCTAGACCCCAACAACTCTGTGTGAAAAACAGTCACCAACCGCACGAAACCTCAAACGCATCACTTTAAAATTGTGGGCCTTTGACGAAAAGGAACAGCTGCTGTCTATCCACCCTGTCCATGTTCCTCGTAACGTTATGCTTCTGAATCCCGGTCCCCTAAGCCTTCTTTCCTCCAAACTGAAGAATCCGAGCTTATCCAGCCTCTCTCTATAGCTGATATGTTCCATCCCAGGGAACATCCTGTTGAGTCCCCTCTGCACCCCCTCAAGTGCAATCACATCCTTCCCGTAGTGTGGTTCCCAGAACTACACACAGTATTCCGTCTTGGCCAAGCCAAAGTTCCACATAGCTCTGATAATCTCTGCTTCGATGAATAAAGGCTGTGTTATTGGTCCATTATGTTTTCTCAAATTGTGTATTAACTTGTCCGGTCACATTCAGGGATCTGTGGAGAAGCACCCTCTGACCTTCCTAGTGTGCTGCCATTCATTGAGTCCTCCCCTGTCTGGTTCCTTCTTCCAAAGTATATCACCTCATGTTTATCAGGGTTACATTCCATCTACCATTGATCCACCCATCGAACCATTCCATCTGTATCGTCCTGAAACATAAGACTTTCCTTCTCACTGCCAACCACCCGGACAATCATTGTATCAAACACAAACTTACTTATCACCCCGCCCCACCCCTCGTCCATATTCACAGCTGCATCATTTATGATTACCACAAGTAATAAGGTTAAAAATCACACAGCATCGGCTTATTGTCTAACATTTTTATTCAGAGGCACGAGCTTTCCAAGCGCTGTTTCTTCATCAGGTGGTTGTGAATTTTGATGAAGAAGCAACGCTTCGAATGCTCGTGCCTCTGAATAAACCTGTTAGACTGTAAGCTGTTGTTATGCGATGTTTAGCATTGTCCACTCCAGTCCAACACCAACACCTCCGAATCACAAATAATAAGGGGCACAGCACTGATCCCCGAGGTACACCATTGGACACTGGCCTTCAGTCACACAAACAGCCTTCTATCTCTACCTCCTGTCTCCTCCCACTGAAGTTGATTTGGATGCAACTTGGCAAGTCCTAACGAGTCCTAACTGTTCCATCGATATTCTGTTTCGCTTGACACACTTGCAGATTATCTGGGGATACTCCCTAATCTTGCCCTGCCAGCAGGTTTCCATTCCCCTGTGATTGGTAGTTCTTTCCAAGTGAAGAATTTCCTCCTTATTGCAATCTTAACTGGTCTGTCCCAGATCATTGCATTATTTGCCTTGAATGTGGATTAGACAGCCAGGGAAGCATTCTGTTAATTTCCAACTTGTCATATGTTTTGTGAATGTTCTAAATTTCACTGTCAACCACCTCTCATTATTTGAAGCGCTAGAGAAAATAGGTCGAGTTTCCTCATCAGGCAATCTCGCTATCTGATGGATTAATCTGGAAAATGCCCATTGCACATCCTCTGTTAATATATTCTTTCTGAGATTCGTTCAACAAAACTGTGCACAATACTCCAGTTACTGTCCCTGTGAAACTGCTTCAACATGTCTTTTCATCAATGTTCTGACTCTCTTAAATGAAGGCGAACCAAACTTTAACTTTCCACTTACATATATTCCTCCAAATACCCTTCACATTATTTGCATTTACGAACTCATTATTTGAGGTCTTATAGAAATCCTTCCGAAAATCCAACATATGCCACTTCTAGTGGGTCCCCATTATCTATGTTGTAAGAAACAAAATCAAACAATTCCGAAGATTATCCAGTATGATGTCTCTATCAGAAATGCATGCTGTTTCTCTCTATTGTTGCTGTTAATTTCTAAACATCAAAAATCTCATCCTGTGTAATAGATTTCAAAAGTTTCCTTATAGATGTCAAGTTAATTGGTCTGCAGTTCTCCAGGCAATGTCGTTTTTCCCTTTGTAGCTGTTTGGATCCCTTCCATTCATCTATCGTGCTTGGATCACGTTTACTATCATCCATTTATCTACAATAGTTTCTGCCCTCTGCAGAATGTACAGGAAAATAAAACACAGTCATCGACAGGGCAATTAATACTTCTATTGCTGATTTATTTCCGACATATTCATAGGAAGTACATCTAACTTAGCAATGCTCAATCCAGCTGCACTACCTTGTTACTGATTTGAATTGACTTTATGTCTTTAGCTCCAGGAGTCCGATATGATCACTTGGTATTACTGGGGGATTTTCTGGATATTCCTCCATGAAGACAGATCCAAAGTAACTCGTTATTTTCTTGGCTATTTCCTGTTCTCCACAATGACCTCTCCTCTCCCGATTACACATTTCCACATTTGACCTTGCTTTTATTTTGTTTCCTAAAAATTTAGATCGCAGATTGATGCAGTCTTTGTATTCCTGTTTGTTAGCATGTATGTTCGGTTTTTGATTTCCTTTTCAGTTTCATGGCCTTCCTTTTTTGGATCGTTAATTTCTGAGAATTCTCAGGTTTCCACAATATCTGGAATTCTTCTGAAGTCACTTCCTGCGATTAACATATTTTCTAATTTGTTATGTTAATCATCATTGAGTCACTTTCTCACTCTTTGGTGTTTGTACCTGAAATAAATAGATGTATTTTTCAGACTTTGCAGTATTTCTAAAAACACCTGGTCCTCACCAGACGTATTCAGGAACACCGCAGGAGTATAGGAGGATAGAGAAGAAATTGTGGGAGCACTGCTTGGCTCTTTTCTATCATCATTGGCCTACGAGTGAGGGCCTGGACGACTGGAGGGTAGCGAATGCTGAGCTGTATTCAAGAAAGGCTACAAAGATAAACCTGGGAACTAAAGACCAGTAAACCGAAAATCTAGTGGGTAGGTTACTTGAGAAGATTCGGAGAGATTGGATATATATGCATTTGGAAAGCCAGGGTGTTGTTCGGAGTAAGATTAGAATTGTGCTGGAAAAGCAGAGCAGGTCAGGCAGCATCCGAGGAGCAGGAAAATCGATGTTTCGGGCTAAATCCCTTCATCCAATTCAGCACGGGAGTTTGTGCAAGGGAGATCATGGGTCACAATTTTGTTGGAGTTCTTTGATGAAGTGACCAGCAACATTGAGGAGGTCTGGGAGGTATACATAGTCTAGATGGATTCCAATAAGGTCTTCAATAAGGTTCCACACGGTCCGCCACTCTGGAAGGTAAGATCGTATGGAATTGAAGGGGAGCTGGCAAATTAGGTACAAAATTGCCTTGATGATAGGTAGCAGAGGGTAATATTGGAAAAATACTGGTCAGACTGGAGGCCTGTGACCAGTAGAATGTCTCAGAGTTTGGTGCTGGGTCCACTTCATATTGCATATATCTATGATTTAGATGAGAATGTACAGGCATGATTTGTAAGTTTGAAGACGGCGCTAAAACAGGCGGCATCATGGAGAGTGAGGAAGGTTATCAGAAATTTTTAGAAATTACAGAAGTGCCTTGATCAGCTGTGAAAATGGGCTGAGAAATGGTAAATGGATTTTAATATAGATCAGTGTAAGTTCCTGCATTTTAGAAAGTCAAATCAAGGTTGGAGTTTCATGGTGAATAGTTAGGTCCTAAGGAGTGTAGTGGAACAGAGGGAGCTTGGAATTCAGGTGCATGGTTCTATGAAAGTTGATTCAGAGGTAGACACGACAATGATGAAAGCTTTTGAAACACTGGCCTTAATCAGTGTATATCACTGAGTATCAAAATCAGGGAATTACGTTGCAGTTAATAGGAAGTTGGTGAGGCCATACTGGTAGCGTAATGTTCAGCTTTTTTTTCAATTTGCTATTGGAAGGGTGTTATTAAATTGGAAAGACTGCTGAAGAAATTTACAAGGATGTTACCGTCTCAATGGTCTGATTTATAGGGAGAGGTTGGACAAGCTGGGATATTTTACTTTAGCCTGTATGAGGTTGAGGGGGATCTGAGAGAAGCGTATAATATCATGACAGGCATGGACCGAGTGAATGTACTCAGTCTTTTTCCCCAGGGTTGGGCAATCACAGACTGGAGGGCATTAGTTTAAGGACAGAGGGGAAAGAATAAAAGAGAGCCTGAGGAACAACTGTTTTACACACAGGCTGGTACACATATGGAATGAGTTGCCAACGGAAGTGGTTGAGGTGGGAACATTAACAACATTTAAAATGCATTTGGACAAACCACAGATAGGGAAGAATTAGAAGAATAAGGAGCAATGGCAGGGAAATAGAGTTAGCGTGGATGGACACTTTGGTCAGAATAGACGAGTTTGAGCCGAAGAGCCAGTCTCCGTGCTGTAGGACTCTATGACTCTAACAATCATTTCTTGTCTCCCACTGAATATTATGTTGTATTTTCCCAATTCACTGAAGCTAACTTGACCCTCTAGCCTCCAGTCTTACATGATGTTTAACCAGAATGTTGAATCATTCTATATTGTATACAGGCACCGTGTAAAGTGCACCTTATTAATGCCACTATTCCTTAAAAGCTGCTTCAGAGCAAATTTATAAATTAGCCCGCCTGACCACACAACTCAAAATCCAAAATAATCTGCTGTCTAATTTGCTTCACAACATACTCTTAAACCCACCTCATATACACTTACAGAATTTATTTTTCACAACATGAGCAGTCACTGAGTTAATGCAGTTTTGGTGCAACTTGAATCCATCCAATAAGACTGCAGTATCCACAATACTTGCGTATCTAATTTCCAGAACAGATGATATTCAGATTTTTCACAACTGTTTTGGTTTAGATATATAACGCATCAATATTTGCTTCTCCTTGCTATTTGTAAGCTCGACCTGAACTGATTCTGTGGAATCTGAGGAACCGGGTCTGTAGCGTTATTAGTGATAGACTTGAACAAGACATTCGGGGAGGCTCACCTCGACTCTGAGACAATCTGAAGAAACGTCCATCAATTCAGGACAAGCAACAATATCCTCCCCGCTCTGTCTGGACAAATGTAACCATATTCTATTTGCTCCCTCACACTCACTGTACATCAGATATAGCAGCTACCCCTGAACAAGGTTCATACTCTATCTCCAAATAACGTTCAGGCACGACCACTCACTCTCACTCAACTTTCTTCCTCTCTTTCTCTGTTAACTACTCAATAGCCCCACACTAATAATACTATATTGGTTCAAACTGCCGACTGACAACTTCCAGACACCTCACAATTCCCCCCACCTACACCGGCACTCAGAGAGGGGTCACCCAATGCCACTCTCCCTCCCCACTCCCTCTTTTTCTCCCACTGCAGGAGAAGCAGCCTGGAATAGGACAGAAGGGCTATTACAGTGATATACCGTTGTCCCTACCCCATGTGTTATTCTCTCAATACACCCTTGAGGCTGTTACAGTGATATACTGCTGCCCCTCCCTCGTGTGTTGCTGCCTCAATCCACCTCTCGAGGCTGTTACAGAGATATATTGCTGCCCCTGCCCAGAGGGTTGCTCCCTCAATCCACACCACGAAGCTGATACAGGGTTATACGACTCCCCCACCCCATGTTTCGCTCTCTCAATCCACCCCTCGAGGCTGTTGCAGTAATATACTGCTGCTCCTACCCCAAGTGTGTTCTCTCAATCCAACCCTCGATGCCGTTACAGGGTAGGGGACCATCCAATTCTGTCAAACAGAATCGTTACATTGAAACAGGAGGAGACCATTCTGCCCTTCGAAGGATCTACACAGGAATATGGAATGAAGTAATTCAGCTCGTTGAGTACATTACACAGCCCAGGAGGAGGCCATTCAACCTGCCTGAACTGCTACATAGGAACAGGGAAGCTGTTGTTAATAGGAAATAGAGAATAGAAATAAATGTTTATTTTCAGCTTGCAAAGCTGTAAAAGGTTAGTGAGCTAACCTGCAGCGCCAAGAACATTGGGTGAATTGTCTATTTTGGCATGAAGGATAAAACAATGGTAAACAATTTAAATGGAGAGATATTGCAGAACTCTGTGATTCAGGCGGTTTCCATGTTCCTGGAACATGAATCACATGAAGTCAGTCTGCAGATGCTGCAATTGATTTGGGAGTAACTGCAATGATGCTGTTATTAACAAAGGTATCAGGTTTAATATCAGAAATGCTGTAGTGCAACTATACAGGGCATTGCTGAGACCACATCTGAGACACTGCGTGCGTGCGTTTTTGATCCCAGAAACTAAAAACAGGATATAATTCTTTTCGAAGATTTTCAAAGAGGTTTACCTTTACTCATTCTTGGAATAAGGGCCTTTTATTATGGGGGAATTATCAGTTTCGAACTCACCTGGGAAATATTATTGAACCATCCATGACTTTCTGAAAAGTGCATCAGCCTGACACATATTTTCTCTTGTCAGGGAGATTAAAGCTAGAGATTACATTTTAAGAAAAATGTGTATTGATATGAACATATGTACTATGAAGACATCTACCAATATTCCCAAATTACACAGATACATGAAAGCATGTCAATAATTCATAAAGTGGGATCATTTTTGGGATTGAAAGCCACTGTGTGCAACAAAAGCAATGACGCACCTGCATATATTCCATCATCAGCTTTTCCAAAGAATGTTCCAGGAGAGCACACGTGGTCCAGTTTGATGTTCAGTTGACGTTATTGTATGTTCCAACACCGAGATGGAGAAAACTATTCCCTGCCTGAGAAGCAGCTGCCGATTGATCCCTCTCTCGTACTTTGTTCCACCCAATAGCAATGTGTGCGACCATAAAATCCCTGAATTATCTTTACCATTTGTGAAGGATTCCTGGAAAGGATTCATGGGAATCTCTCCACTGCCTGAAACAAACGGAATTCAGCCAAATCCAACTGTTCCAGAAAGAAATCCCATTACCAACATCTTGTGTGAGCAAAATAACTTCAAAGGCAGAATAACGTTTGGGGCACTCTGTCAATTTACCATTTGCTATGAGTTCAAATTTCTGTGTCTCACATTTTTTTTCTAGAAAATGAGCTACTCTGATGCCCAGGTCATTGGCCACCTCACTAAACTGGTTGCATTTAAAATTTATTGTAATCAGTGGAGGAGTGGGACTGGAAAACGAAACAATGACCCTGCAACCTTGGTTGGAACACAAATGAGAAAATCTCAAAGGATTGTTCAAGTGGAAATTCCCTTCCCCAGGAGTTTATGGTGCCTGGATGATTACATTTTTTCAAAGTTGTGTTGTATTCAAACACTTGACAGACATATGAAAGTAGAAAAATGGTGTACAGACAGAATACTGCTGCTTACACCATAATCACATCACTTTGTGAGTGGTGGAGCGGTGACAAATTGTCTAATAGCCCACTCCTGCTGCTCAGTCCTATGTTCCTATGTTCCAGTCAGCTCCTCATAGCTCCTGAAATTAGCAGATGGAGGCCGCCTGCTCCAAATACCTAGTCCACAGTAATACAGCATATCATTCAATCACTCAAGACTGTCACAAACGGTTTGGTGTGGGTTGGAAAATGTTATTTGGAAAACTGGGTTGATTTCGAAGGATACCTCTGGTCTCTTTACAAAGTGTCTCCTCTCTGCAACTTGTGCTTCATTTGTTGGTCATGTTGGAGACCCAGATTCACTGTGAATACAGCCCCCATACCTCACCCAGAGATGATTCACAAAATACTTTACTCTCTCTGACTGCAACATTCACTAACAGAACGTTCAGGAAAATTACAATCATTTACTTTGTAATTACAGAACATGAGAACATAAGACGCAGGATTAGGTAACTCGGACGATCAAGCCATTATATACCATCATGGCTGATCTACTGTTGGCATTAACTCGTCTTTAATACCCAATTCTTCACACCCCTTAGCTCTCTGACAGGTCAAAAATTCATATAACACCTCTTTGAATACTTTCAGTGAAGTAACGCATCTCAATCTCTAGCTCAGATAATTCCTGGCATTGATTACCCTCTATGAGAGGAAAACACTCCCCACACAAACACTATCATCTATTGATATGAACAAGAGGTGAACACAGAAGCTCAGGAAAGAGGGAATGTCCTTGAAAACAAGGCAGTATTTGAATGAGGAAGGCATCAGGACCACCTACTTATTTGAGCTTAATGGAAATCAGGTGTAGACCCTCCCCCTCCCCACCCCCACCCCGTCCCCACTGGTTGAGGTCTTTCAGAGCACAAAGGAAGATGTTTTTGGTCAGTGACCGACAATCCTCTCAGTCCTGGGACATCTCTGCAGGAGATCCTCAGGGTAGCTGCCTGAAAACAAACGTCTTCAGCTGCTTCATCACTGTCTTTCCTCATCATAAGATCAGAAATGGGGATGGTCACTGAAGATCACCCAATGTTCAGAACAATGTGCCACACCTCAGCTCTTGAACCAGTCAGTGCCTATGCACAGTAAGACCCGGATAGCATTCAGGCTTGCGCGTTAAAGTATCTGTAACATTCATGTAACCGCAAGGCCAGACACTTTACATTTCCACAGTTAAATGAAAAGCTCATTCAGCATCTCAACCACGTTAGAAACGGATATGTGGCAGCCATTCAGGCCATAGAAAGTATTGAACAAAGATAGGGAAAGCCCATTCAAACCTCCTGCCTGTTCCACAGAAAGAAGAGAAGTCTGGTTCCCGCATCAATCTGTTAAACAGGAACAGGCAGGGTCAAGTCAGACACATGAACCTGTTCCATGGGACCTGGAGGAGGCCATTCAGCACCACGAGACACAGGAGGGTGTTATTGATGCTCCAACCTGACAAATCAATGAAGCAGGTAATGCACGCAGAGACGGCTCCATGATGTTCCTCGTAGCTCCATTGCATGTGGGACACATGACACTTTAACGTGGTTTAACGCTGGCAGTGAGGAAGGAAGCCAGATGTTTTGTGTCAAGTCTCAGAGAGGCATCTTCCATCACTGAGAAGACAGACCCATGTTCTCCATGGACGTCAGAAGCTGCTGGGAATAGTTATCTGTTTTAGAATGAAGGTATTGTGGCTGTTGTCGGGATTGTGGTTAACATGACGTTCAGTGCAGGATCACACACGAAATGAACTGTATTAATGTGGGGAGTTTATTCAATGACTGACCCTCTGTCTCTCTCAATCAACATGAGGAGTGGGGGTGGGATGAGGTGGACGTCCTCAGAGGTTCTTTACCTATTGAGAAGCATGTAATCCGAGTAAAATAAAATCAAAGCCATGGAAGTTATCACCGTATCAGTGCCTGGTTAGAACATCATGAGTGACTGTCCATCCCCCTTAAGGTTCAATGCAATCACCTCTTATACTCTCACTGAGCTTCACTCTCTGTTCATGGTGCCATCATCTCAGGGATTAGTCTGGTGAAACTTGAGAGAAAGTCTATCCACTGTACCCCAAATACTGCCTCAACACACTCTGAGGGATGATCACAATAACCCTATTCTCTCACTCTGACATCGCAGTTTCTTTCCTGTGCCACAAAAAGACATTCCTTCTCTATGCACTGACATGGAATTTATAACTCCCTTACATCTGTACGTTAGCATCAATAAAGCCAACACCAGAGATGTGTATGAAGACGTGCATCACTCGCGGGGAGAATTTCAATGAGATTGAATTCACCTAAAATAGGGGATGATCACCTACCTGAATAGAACTGCGCTGTAGGAATTCGGGAAACAGACAGAGGAAGGGAGCTATCTTTACTTCTGTTCTTCTCTCACAGGATGTATGCAGCCCTGGTCAGGGCAGCAAGTTATGCCGACCTTGAACTGAGTGTTTGGTTCAGCTGTTCCACAGGACAGCAAAGAGTAAAACACATTCCTGTGGAGTTGTAGTGTTACAACATAGGATGAATTCTCCTGCTTAATTTAAAACCAGCAACAGAGAAAAGGTTTATCCATTGCATATTCTGCGACAATTCTAGAGTCCAAAACTATTGACAGAAAAATTTAACAACTTTATTTCTTAAAGTATAAAGGGAACAATAGACGAACGTCTATTTACAACTTCTTCCTCTAACCTATATTTTACCATCCCCCACCCCCACCCCACCACTCCCCCCCCCCCCGCCCCACGACACTCGTCCGGTTATACTCCTAATTAAGACCTACAAAACAAAATTTCTAATCTCTAAACGAAGAAACTTTCAGTTCTTCTCCATATTCCTATATTCTTTTCTTCTTTGGGATTCAGATTTACCAGTTACTAATCAATAATGGTACCGAGAGGAGAGCTATTTTTCAGGCAATCTTTGCATGCCGATAACTTGGAAGTTCTCCTCTCAACTGTTCAATTTCCCACGGTCGTGTACCCCCGAACCATTGGATCGTGTCATTGGCTTTTAAGATTAACAATATACTAAAATCAAACTTGATTGGAGGTGGGTATTTTGAGGTGTAGTTCAAACTGTTTGGCTGAATTTATTTTTGTCTTGAGACAAGTTGTTCAACCAAATGTCACACTAAATCTATTTTTCAGAACACTTGGTGCTGTCCGGTAGTTATTTCTGACATTGAATTCTTTTAAAGGCCCAATACACCCACATGTTCATCACAGAAGTCACACTGAAACCTGACTAGGGAAGAATGACACATTGACTTCCCTAATGGACTTGGGGCAAGCAGATGGACTTTTAGAGCAAATGAAAATAGTTACTTTTAAATTCCACCAATTTCCCTCATGGGATATCAACAGAGTATTATTCTGTGGCTCTAGAGTATGAGTCATAGACTTGACCACCATAAACTGCTGTCCCATTTGTGCAGAGAACAAGTTAAACATCCACAAGAGCAATTATTTAGTGACGGACATGTGGGTAGAATGAACTTGAAACTGTTGCATCGGAATTAAACAATGGCACAAATTATGGTTTATTCAGAAGTTGCACTGAGACTGAGAACGAGACAGGGATATCCTGAGGGTTGTATTGGACAGGATTGGTGAGGGGGGAGGAGCTGGAGATGTAAATCTGTGTAGGACAAAATGGATTATGGAGTTTGAGAACATTCTGGTTCCTTCTCGCATGTCAGTGAGTAATTTATAAATCGTAGTTTGTTATTTATAATTTATAAGGAAAGGAGTTTTTGTTTGGAACTGAAGATATTGTCTTGTACTTGCCAAAATTTATATATCATGAGCAGAAATTCAGTCCAACTCGGTTTAGTAGATAAATATAATGACTTACCAGGAACACCAACTGTAGCGAAGATGGGATAGTAACCACCTTGCATAATCCAAAGGATATTCTGGATCCGTGATGCTAATGATATCTAAGGCTGAGAAAGATAGTAAAGACCCAAGGATAAATTCCTCTCTGTTATTGCAATGTTCCAGTCTAATGATCTCTGATTCTGATACTTTGTTGAACCATTCCAGTCTAATGATCTCAGATTCTGATTCATTCTTGGAACATTCCAGTCGAATGATCTCAGATTCTGATACACTGTTGTACCATTCCAATTTACTGACCTTAGATTCTGATCCATTGTTGGAACATTCCAATCCAAGGTCCTTACATTCTGAAACATTATTGTAACGTTTCAGTCTAATGTTCTCAGATTCTGATCACTTGCCCCCTTTCTCTGGAACAGTTGATCCCTGTTAGTGCTGTCAGCGATGCTCCTACTCATACTATGGGATAACACATGGACACAGCCCATTTATCATTCAACGATAGAAACACTCCACCGGGATAATCAGGATCCACGGAGATTGACATTAATCACAGTCACTGAACAAATATCTCCAGTTAACCCCTTTCAATTCAATATTGGGTTTATTAAAATTAGAAAGAACGTTAAAATATACATATTTGTTATGGACTATATGGGAGTTACTGAGCGAAGGACTATTGGAGATGGTAGATTGAATGCATGTAATCATTCAATCTGCCTTGGATATGGAGGTAATGTCAAAGGATTGTCAGAACATAAACAAGTTTCTCCGTTTATAAAGTGAAACATACAGTCTGTAACTACTGATCAGTGATCATAATGTCAGTAAAGTATGGAGAGAAATTTTCTAGTCCATAATCTGACAGGGAAATGGACCTACGACAGCATGATTGATAACACACAAATGGCATGGATAACAGAAAATATGAGGGCAGGTGAGGGTCATGCTGTTTATGTTATCGATGTCAATCAACTGTGATTAAGTACCATTCACTGGATTCCAATTGCAGTGTGATTATGATATTGGGGACATGGCTGCTGAGACTGGAGGGAGGGAACATGATATTTCCCGGTCATCAGTACTGAAATGTTACTCTTTATAAATCATTTGAAGATCAAATTCCAGGAGAAAACTTCAATGAGGAATGAGGAGAGCCAATATTAATCATACAACCAGAAGACATTGGAGTAGAAATTTGGCTATGAGACCCATTGAGGCTGCTCCACCATTCAATGATGGCTGCGAAGCTTCTCAACCGCATTCTCGCGCTTTCTATCTGCAACCCTTGATCCCCTTTACTGTCAACCACCTAACTGTCTCACTCTTACATATACTCAATGACCTGGACTCGACAGACTTCTGTGGCAGTGAATTCCATAGATTCACCACTCTCTGGCTGAAGAGGTTTCTCCTTATCTCTGTTCGAAAAGGTTTCACTTTACACTGTCCCCTCGGGTACGAGTCTCTCCTATCATTGCATATATCTTCCCAACATCCACTCTTTCTCAGGTCATTTAGTATTCTGTAAGTTTCAATTAGAAGTCCTAACATTCTTCTGAACTCTGTCAAGTACAGACCCAGAGCCCTCAAATATTCTTCATATGCATGCCAGCTTTGCATTCTTGGTACCATTCTCGTGGATCTCGTCTGAAAACACTCCAGGACCAATACATCCTTCCTGAGATATGGGACCCAAAATTACGCACAATAATCCAAATGTTACATGACTAAAGCCTTGTAGATCCTTAGAAGTAAATCCCTGCTTTTATACTTAAGGCCTCTTGAAATAAGTGGCATCATTGTCTTTGCCTTCCTAACTACTGACAACCTGCAAGTTTACCTTTCAAGAGACCTGGACTAGAACTCCGCAGTCTTTTTGCTCGCTTTTAGTCAAATAGTCCATGCCTCTATTCATCCTGGCAAAATGCTTTCCCACACTTTTCCACATTGTACTCCATCTGCCACTTCTTTGCTCACTCTCCAAACCTGTGCAAATCCTTCAGAAGATGAAAGTGAGGACCGCAGATGCTGGAGAACAGAGTCAAAAAGTGTGCTCATAGAAAATCACAGCCTGTCAGGCAGCATCCGAGGAGCAGGACATTCGACGTTTCAGCCATAAAGCCTTCATCTGGAATGTCGGGTGGGCAGGGAGGAGCAGAGAGATAAATGGGAGGGGCTGGGGCTGGGAAGAAGGTAGCTTGAAAGGCGATTGCTAGATGTAGGTGGGTGGTGATAGCGATAGGTCAGAGTGGAAGGTGGAGTGGATAGATGTGAAGGAAGATGGACAGGTAGGACAGTTGGAGGGTTTGATCTGGGATAAGGTGGAGGGAGTGGAGATGAGGAAACTAGTGAAATTGTCCTTGATATCGTGTATCTGGAGGGTCCCAAGGCAGTAGATGATGCGTTCTTCCTTCAGACGTCAGGTGGCTAGAATCTGGTAGTGGAGGAGGCCAAAAACTTGCAAGGCCTTGGTGGAGTGGGAGGGGGAAGTTGTAGTATTCAGCCACAGGGCAGTGGTGTTGTTGGGTTTATGTGTCCTAGAGTGTTCCCTGAACCGTTCTGCAAGTTGACGTCCTGTCTCGCCAATGTAGAGGAGACCAGGAGCAATGGGCAGACGAGATGAGATATTTGGATGCACAGGATGTTCTCTGCCTTATGTGGAAGGAAGCTTTGGGTCCTTGGGTGGAGGTTGTAGTGGCAAGGGAAGGTGTTGGGAGTGGATTTTGGCTTGGTGGGGTTGCGTGGACCTAACGAGGGTGTTTGTGAGGGTTTGGTCTCAGCAGTATGATGATAGGGGTAGGGAGGGAGGTATATTTTTGGTGGTGAGGACTGACTGTTGGTGGCAGAAATGGCGGAGGATGATGCGTTGTAGCCTGAGGTTGGTGGGATGGAAGGCAAGCACCAGAGAGGTTCTAACTTGTTGTAGTTGGAAGGGTGGATTTCAAGGGCGGAGCTGTGGGAAGTTGAGGAGATGCGCTCGAGCACCCTCCTGCAGCTGAACCACCTCTTCAATGCTACCTGTCCCTCTATCTATCCTTACACTGTTTGAAAGCTTAGCCAGAATGCCCTCAGTTCCTTCATATTAATAATAAATAATGGGAGTTTCTAAATAAAATTTATCCTCATGCTGTTTTCTGATTTAACTGCACACTCGTCTGACACCCCTTGCTCTCACTCACTCTGTCGCTCCGTTTTCTATCCATTCCTTTTATCTCCCTTCACTTCATTTTTCTCTGTTAATTTCTCTCTCACACACACACACTTTTCTCTCTGTTTTCAAATTGTGATGTTGGAGAGCTCATCGTTGTACAATGTGCTAAACGGCCTCGTTCAGTGCTCTTGTTAATTCTGAAGCTCTCTGACCCACAATAAAGAATTTAGGTGCCCTGAGAGACAAACTGGTCCTGCGAAAGACACAGTGCAGAATCATCCTTTATCTCTTCCTGTTATCTGATATGCAGCGGCCTAGAAATAATTGTTCAAACAAAATAGATTGAAATTCGAGCAGTTGGGAGGACGTCAACCAGATGATTTTGCTGTCAGGATTTAACTAGCAGTTCCCACATACACAGTGTGGATTTCCCTGATAGCAACTCCTCCCAATTGACACGTCCTAGATCTGCCTGATACTGACGTAATTTGCATACCACCAATTCAGTAGCTTCACACAAGATCCTGAATTATCCGTGTTCGTAGCTATCTTAAATCTGATAGAGCTGTAATCACTCTTTCTAAAACTACATCCCACTGAGAGGTCAGTCACCAGGCCAGGATCATTAGCCAAAATGTTGTCCAGTATGGCTCTTCCTCTCGTTTGACTATCCACATACTGTTGCAGTTAATAAATTCTGTCACATCTCAGCCTCTTGCTCCAAGGGACTCCAAGTCATTATTGGGGATATTAAAGTCACTCACTATGACCAATCTCTTTTTAATACACCTTTCCTTAATCGACGAACATACTCGTTCCTCCGTCACTCCGTGGCTGTTGGGGGGATTATAATACCGCAGTGCTTGCAGCCATCTTATTTTTGAGCTTTACCCAGATTGATGCAGTGGGTGATCCCTCCTGTATGTACTCTTCAAGTGCAGATGTAGTATTCTCCCTGATTAATAAAACACTTCGTCCACCTTTTTTACCTTTCTCTCCATCTCGCCTAAAACAATGAAATCCTGGAATGTTGAACGGCCAGTCCTTTCCCTCTCTCAACCAAGTCACTGTAAACCCGCAACATCATAGTCCCATGTACGGTTTCAGGCTCTCAGTTCATCGGTCTTAACCATAATAATTCTTGCATTGAAATATATACACTTCAGCCAAACTCCATAAGATCCTGTCCTGATATTTGGTTTGAGTTTCCCTGAGGTAAATTCTCCTCGACTATTCTCTGGTAACAGGAGATTACAATGACTGTCAGTAAAGCAGAAAATATTGTAAACAGACAATTTATGCTTCCTCCCTTGTCCCTTCAATCTGTACATTGCATCACACTCTGTCCAATTCCAACAAACTGCTGGATGATTATTTTGCTTCAAACAATAGTCTCCAGCCTCTCACTGCACATAATTCAACTCTCTCTGGACCCATTGGATTGACTGCTTTCTGATCCCTCTCTCAACCAAATCTCTGTAATAATTATATCATTAGTTATATATACTCATTCAAACTCCAAGCTCCAAGCTCATCTGTCTTGCCTGCCATACTGTTCACATTAAAATCAGCACACTTCAGACAGCCAGTCCCATTGTGTTCACTCCCCTCTTACAGTTTGATGTTGGTCTTAGCTGTACTGGGATTAGTCTCCAACTACTCTTCAGTCACTGTGCTTGTGGACATACTGCTCTGGCTCCCCCCACTTCCCGCCACCGCCACACTAGGTTAAACCCTCCTGAGCGACAATAGCAAAACTGCCTGCCAGAAGATTGCTGCTAGTTCACGTCAATCCATTCCATCTTGTGTATTTCATACTGACCGAGGAATCCCAATGACCCACATATCGGAGATTGCTGCCAGTTCAGATGCATCCCGTCCTTCTTGTGTATATCCTACCAACCCGGGAAGCACAATGATCCACATATTGCAAGTGCTGCCTACCCGACCAGCTCTTTGGCCATGTTTTTATCTGTACTGCCTTCCTATTCCTAACCTCACTGGCACGTCGCATAATCTAGTCTCTTCAACATTCAAATATACTTTCAGCACAACTCAGGCAAGACATTTACTTTAAAATGGAGAGACCTGACAATAAAAACTTCAGTGTGATCTCATTAACCAGGAACATGGATCCCAACGAATCAGTCGTAATGACCATAGAATCTGATATCCATCACCTTCACCAAACCTGTGTGACAAGGTATACATATAGAGCATCTATTTGTAGATGGACGAGGATAAACAGAAGTTAGTCCAAAAGACCAGAGAATGTCAGAACAGATGGGTGTCATTCAACCTGTTTACTCTGCTTTGTTGTTCAATTGGATTTTAGCTATTCTGTTCTTTTAAATGGCAGAGTCTTTGCCCCGCTTCCCGAGCGGGTCGGAAAGTGGCCAGTGTCTTTATGCGCTCCGTGCGTAGCGAGCATCCAGTAGCAGGCGATGGAGTATGGGGAATCCCGGGGTGACTCGATGAAAGGCTGCATGCAGTGACGGATGGACTCAGAGATTGAGAGAGACAGAGTAGGTAATAAGGGACATGGACTCACATAAGTAGCTGGGCAAGATTCCCAAGCACTAGGGGAGCCCTAGCATCAGGGACACTTTTACAATAATCGCGTCATATTTGCAGCAATTCACCATGAAACACAAGCAAATATACTGTAGATGGCAGAAACCTGAAACAAACACAGAAACATACGGTGCGGAGAGAAAGTAGTTAATCCTCCCAATGCAGACACGGGGAGATTGTAAAAACCCCACAAAGAAAGGGTCCAGAGATTGGAATTGAACCGGAGTCCCTGACCCTGTGAGGCAGCAGTGTTGTGCCACCATGCTACCCAATGACGGGCAATAGGATTAGTTTCATTAGCATATTTTCGACAGTCAGTTAACAGGAATGTTCTCACTCAGCCTGTCTAAGATTGGGAAGTCTTTATATAGCAGCAGAGGACAATTTGAGAAGCAATAAAGTGGCGAACTCAAAACATGTAAGCTTGCTTGCTTTAGAAAAGGAGATTGCAGGAGTTTGTTAAGATATATAAAAGGGGAGAGTCAACATTGGACAACCAGAAATTGAGGCTGACTGCACAGAAATGGAGAACAAAGGATTGGAGAATGACCTGAATAGGTACTTTCCGTCAATCCTGACAATGGTAGAGACTAGGGACATTCCAGAACTTCAAGCAAATCAAGGGTGAGGGATGGATGTAATGATCGGCGCGGAGTAGAAGTTACTGGGGAAACTGCAATGTTTGAAAATGGATAAATCACACAGACTGGAAGGATAACAACCAATGTTCTGAAGGAATTAGCGGAGGAGATTGTGAAACCATTGGTCGTGACTGTTAAGGAATAACTATCATCAGACCGAGTCCCAGAGAACTGGAAAACGGATAATGTAAAATCTCTGTGTAAGAAGGTAGAAAGGCAAAATACAGTAAATAATAGGACAGTTTAGCCTGGCATCGGTCGTTAATCGGGATTTAGAGTGCATTGCTAGCAATGAGATTGCAGAGCACCTGGAGGTGCATGGAAAAATAGGGCTGAGTCAGCATGGCTTTATCAAGGAGTGGTCCCGCTGACAAGTCTGTCAGAATTCTATCAGAAGATAATGAACAGGTATGACAAAGGGAGACTGTGATCTGATTTGCTGATAGGGAGTGGGTTAAATTTGAATCTGTGTTAAATTGAATCATGTTAATTTATTGGTTACAACTTGCAGAAGCAGATGAACAAACACAACTAAAAATTGTAACGAACAGTTCAATAGTAGTTAAATAAAATAAGGATGGAGGGTCGGGTGATGTGTTGTTTCTCTATGATGTCAGAGTGGTGGACCCCACTGTGGATACCAGTGACCATGTCTAGAGTAATCGTTGCAAGCTGGAACAACTCTGGCTCTGAGTCGATGAGCTGGAGTCTGAGCTTCAAACAATGGGAGGCATCAAGGAGGAGGAGAGTTCCCGGGATGCTGTGATTCAGGAGACAGTTACACTCCTTAGATCAACTAACTCATATTCAGCCAGTGGTTAGAAAACGGAGGGTTTGGCTGTGAGTGAGGCAGGTAGAGGGATCCAGGAGGTAGAGTTGCAGGAGCCTCAGCCCAGGTCCGTGTCTCACAGGGTCAAGAGTTTTCTTCCCTGTGTGGATGGAAATGGGGACTGCAGGGAGGATGAGCATATTGGCCATAGCACCGAGTTGAGGGAAGCTTTCAAGTGGGGCAAGAGAAGAGAAATGCTATTGCAATTGTGGATAGTGTAGTTAGCGGCATAGACATTGTTCTCTATGATCGGGATTGAGAGTCCTGACATTTGTGTTACATACTGGTTTTTGGGTAAGTGATATCTCATCTGGGCTGCAGGGGAACTTGGAGTGAGAGAGTAAAGATCCATTGGTCGTGGTCAGTGTAGGTACCAACGATAGAGATAAAACTATGGCAGAGGTTATGCTAAGGGATACGATTGAGCTCACAGCTAAATTAGAAAACAGAAGCAAAAAGGAAATAATATCTGGATTACGGCCTGAGCCATGACTGAATCAGCAGGAATAATTGAAGGGCTTTTGCCCGAAACGTCGATTTCGAAGCTACTTGGATGCTGCCTGAACTGCTGTGCTCTTCCAGCACCACTAATCCAGGACATAGATTCGGCCACTGTTGGAATATTGCGTGCAATTCTGGTCTCCTTCCTGTCAGAAAGATGTGGTGAAACCTGAAAGGGATGAGAAAAGATTGACAAGGATGTTGCCTTGGTTGGAGGGTTTGAGCTACACGGAGAGGCTGAACAGGCTGTCGCTGCTTTCCTTGGAGCATCGGAGGCTGACGAGTAACCTTATACAGGTTTACAAAATTATGAGGGGCATGGATAAGACAAATAGATAAAATCTTTTTCCCTGGTGTCAGGAAGTCCAGAACTAGAGGGCATAGTTTTAGGGTGAGAAAGGGAAAGAAATAAAAGAGATCTAAGGGGCAACTGTTTCACGCAGAGTGTCGTACGTGTATGGAATGAGCTGCCAGAGGAAGTGGTGGACGCTGTTCCAATTGCATCATTTAAGAGACATATGTATGGGTATATGAATAGGAAGTGTTTGGAGGGATATGGGCCAGGTGCTGGCAGGTGGAACTAGATTAGGTTGAGATATCTGGTCGGCATGGACCGGTTGGACCGAAGAGTCTTTTTCCATGCTGTAAATCTCTATGACTCTATGACCCTAAGTTATTCAAATCGCCAACAAAGACGCAAGAGCATGGAAAATGTTAGTAATCAAACTTCAAACACACAGGACAAACAAATGACAATGAGAAGAGGAAAGGCTAATACAGGGCTAAACTGTTCTATCGGAATGCATGCAGTATAAGGAATAAGGTAAATAAGCTTGTGACTCATACTCAAATTGGCAGGTCACCATCACGGAGACGTCGCTGCAAGAGGATCAGGAGTGGGAGCTGAATATTCAAGGATATGCATCCTATCAAAAAGATAGGCAGTTGGATAGAGGGGATGGGTTTGTCTTCTTAGTAAGAAATGTAATTAAATCAATAATATGCAATGAAGTAAGGTCAAATGATGTAGAATTTGTGTCGGTAGAATTGACAAATCACACATGGTTAAAAAAAACTAGTTAGAGTTCTGTTCAGGCCTCCAAACAGTAGTCAGGAGCTGGGGTGCAAGATACACCAGGAGCTAGAAAGATGTGTACGAAATACAAAGTTACAGTAATCCTGTGGGATTTCATTACGGAAGTGGCTTGGGAATTCAGATTGATGGTGGTTTGCAAGAAAAGGAATTTGTAGAATGTCTATGAGATGGCTTTTTGGAGCAGCTTGTGCAGGCAGACTAGATAAGGGAGCTTAAGTTGAAGGAAATCAGAGGAGGCAGTGATCATAATATGATTGAATTTACTCTACAATTTTAGATGGCAAAGTTAGAATCAAAGGTAACGGTTTTAAAGCTGAATAAAGGCAATTACAGAGGCATGAGAGAGGAGCTGGATATAATTGACTGGTAGAAGGGCCCAGCAGAAAAGACAGTGAAGCATCAATGGCAGGAGAGTTTTGCTGTAACTCAGGATGCAGCAGAGATTTATCCCGAGTAAAAAGAGGCATGGTACATGGAGAATGAGGTAACCAGGACTAACAAGGGAAGTCATGTATAGCATAAAAGCAAAAGAGAAAAGATATAATGTGGCAAAGTTCAGTGGGAAACCAAAGGGTTGGAAAACTTACAAAGACAAAATAGAGGGTAAACAAAATAAAATAAGGAGGGAGAGTATTAAATATAGTGGTAAGCTAGCCAGTAATATAAAGGTAGCATGTAAGAGTTTCTTTCGAGATATAAAGTATAAAAGAAAGGCAAAAGAGGGCATTGGATTTCTAGAAAATGACACTGGAGAGATAGTAGTGGGGACCAAGAAAATGGCCGAGGAATTGAATAATTACTTTGCATCAATTTCATGGTGGAAAACAAGAATAATATCTCAAACATTCAGGAGGGGTTAGAGCTTAGGATGGTGGCCACCACCATGTAGAGCATGCTAGGAAAAAGCTGAATGGCGTAAAGTTGGTTAAATAACCTGAACCAGAGGGATTAAATCCCTGTGTTATAAGGGAGACAGCTCAAGAGTTAGTTGATGTGATGGTGGTGATTTTTCAGGAATCGCTCGAGAAAGGAACGATCCCAGAGCATTGGAAACCCACTAACGTGACATCTGTTTTTACCCAGGGAGTAAGGAAGAAAGGATTAAGTAAAACGCTTAAACTTTGTCGTGGGTAAGATCGTGGAATCCTTTGTGAAGTATGAGATTTCTGAATACTTGGAAGTGTTTGGTAAAATAGGGCAAAGTCAGCATGGTTCCATCAAGGGAAGGTCATGCCTGACAAATTTGTTTGAAATGTTTGAAGAAGAAATGAGCAGGCTCAATCAAGTACAGCCAATGGATGTTATCCACGTGGACATCAAGAGGTCCTTTGGCAAGGTGTCACACAGGCGATTATTGAGTATGATAAGGGTCCGTGGTGTTAGATGCAAGGTAGAGGCATGAACAGAAGCTTGTCTGTCCGACAGAAAGCAGAAAGTGGGGATAAAATGGTCGTTCTCAGGATGGCAGCAGGTGACAAGTGGTGGTCCGCAATGCACAGTGTGGGGACCATAACTCTTTACCTTATACGTTAACAATCTAGATGATGGAACTGACGGCACTCTGGCTAAGTTTGCAGACGAAAGAAAGATAGGTTGAGAGTCAGGTCAGAGAGAGGAGGCGGAGGAGCTGAAGAAGGTATTTGTCAGGTAAAGGGGTTGGCAGATGCATTCCAACGTCGGAAAGTGTGAGTTCATGCACTTTGGCACGAAGAATAGTGGCATGGTCTATTTCCTAAATGGGGACAAATTTCAGAAACCTGAAGTGCAAAGGGATTTGGGGGTTCTAGTGCAGGGTTCTCTTCAAGTAAGCTGGAAGGTTAAGGTGGTAGCTCGGAGGGCAATTGCAGTTATTATTGATGGCATTTATTACGAGAGAAATTGAATATAAGAGCAGGCTGTACAGCTTTGGTTGTGCACACCGTTGATCCCCATATCTCAGGGAGGATGTACTGTCCCTGGAGCGTGTTCAGAAGATTTTCACGGGAATAGTCATAGGAGTGAAGTGTTTATTGTATGAGGAATGTTTGAGTCTTTGGGTCTATACTTGATAAAGTTTAGAAGGAAGAGAGGAAATGTAATTGAAACATAGAGAATACTGAATGACCTGAACAGAGTGGATGTTCATAAGATGTTTCCATTGGTAGGAGAGAGTAGGAACCAAGAACGCAGCCTTAGCTTAAAGCGAATACCTTCTAGAACGTTGATAAAGAGACTTCTTTAACCAGGGAATGGTGAATCTTTGCAATTCATTGTCAGAGAAGGCTGTGGGGCCATGTCATTGTGCATATTTGAGACGGTGATAGTGTTTTGATTATCTAGGGGATCAAGGGTTACGTGGAGAACGTCGGAGAATGGGCTTGAGAAACTTATCAGTGATGATTGAATGCCGGCGTAGATTAGATGGGCAAACTGGCCTAATTTCTGCTCCTATGTCTTATAGTCTTACGGTCTAAACCTTAAGGGGCAACTTGCATCTCTGGGAATATAGATTCATGTTCTTCATGAATGTCAGTAGCTGGTGGGAATAGTTAACTGTTTTAGAATGAAGGTATTGTGGCTGCTGTCGGGGTGTTGGATTATATGACATCCAGTGCAGGATCACACACCAACTGCACTGTATTAATGTGGGGAGAGTTTATTCAAAACCTGGACCTCTCTCTCTCTCTCTCAATCACCTTGGGGAGTGGGGGTTGGGTTGGGTAGGAGTAACGTCCTCAGAGGCAGTTAAAACTATCCAGAATCATGCATCCAGAGTGAAACAAAAGTCATGGAAGTTTTCACCCTCTCATTATCTGTTTAGAATATAAGGAGTGATGGCCCATCCCCCTCAAGGTTCAATGCAATCACCTCTTATTCTCTCACAGCGCGACAGACCAACCTTCACTCACTCCACATGTTGCCATCATCCCAGGGATTAATCCGGTGGAACTCCTGTTTATTGTTTCTGTGATAAGGAGATCACTCCTTATAAAGGAGATAAAATCGGTCCACAATACCACAAACACTGCCTCAAAAACACTGTCAGAGTTGAACACAATAATTCCTTTCCCTCACTGATCTGGCTCCATTTCCTTCATGTGACACAGGAAACCATTCGTTTACGATGCACTGTCACTGATTTGGAATTTAAAACATTCTTACATCTGTAGGTCAACATCAATAAAGCCAGCACCAGAGGTGCCTATAGAGATGGACATCACTCTTGGGGAGAGACTTAATCACAAAAAAAATCTAGAATAGTGAATGGCCACTTACCTGAATGGAATTCACCTGCAGGAATGTGGGATACAGGCAGAGGAAGGGAGTTATCTTCTCTTTTGATCTGCCCTCATGGGATATGTGCAGCCCTGGTCAGGCCAGCATGTTACGCCGACCTTGAACTGAGTGGCTGGTTCAGCTGTTCCACAGGACAGGAAAGATTAAAATACAGTGCTCTGGGTTTGCAGTTATACAGAGACCTGAACGGGGAAGAATGACCCATTGCCATCTCTAATGGGCATGAAGCAAGCCGATATCAACAGATTATAATTTTGTGGCTCTAGATAATGAGCCAATGACGTAACCACCATACACTGTCTTCCAATCTTTCTAATTCTGTGCAGAGAACAATGTAAATATCTCAAGTACAATTATTTTGCAATGGACACGTGGTAAGAATGGACTCGAAACAGCTACATACGGAGATGAACAAAGGCACAAACGATGGTTTATCCAGCAGTTGTACTCAGGCTGAGGAGAAGACTGGGATGTCATTATGGTGGTACTGGACAGGATTGGTGAGTGGGTGGATATGGAAATGTAAACTTGTGCAGGAGAAAATGAATCACAGAGAACACTCTGTTTCATCCTCGCGTATTGGTGTGTAATTTTTAAATAACCATCTGCTAGTTACAATTTGTAAAGAATGGAATCTTTGATTGGAACTGAAAACATTGACTTGCACCTTTCCAAAATTTACATATCATGACCATCAAGTCAGTTCAGACCGTTTCACTAGACAGATTGAGTGACTTACCAGGAACACCAACTGTAGCAAGGATAGGATAGTAACCAGCTTGAATAACCATCAGTACATCTTCAATCCGCGATGTTAATGATATCCAAGGCTGGAAAAATACTCCAGGATAAACTTCTGTTCATTGCTGTAAATTTCCATTCGAATGTTTTCAGAGCCTCATCCATTGTTGGAACATTCCAATCTAAAGTAGCCAGATTCTGCTCTCTCCTCCTTCTCTCGCTGAAGCTGCTGATCCCTGTTACTGGTGTGGGTGATGCTCCCGCTTATACTATGGGATAACACATTGAACGCATTCCCTTATTAATAGAAGAGTGAAATTGTCTATCCGGCCCCTAGGATCCATGCAGACTCTAATAATCACAACCGCTGAACAAATAGCTCCAGCTAACCCTTTTCAATTTGATACTGTTTTATTAAAATTTAAAATAACTTTGAACATTTATGCATTCAGGATGTGACATGTGATTGTGACTGAAGGAAGGAATGTTGGAGGTAGCAGATTGATTGTGTGCAATCTTTCAGTCTGCCTTGGATATAGATGTAAATCCAGAGGTTTAACTGAACATAAACATGTTTCTCTGCTTATAAATGGAGAAATAAATCCTATACTTATTGATCAGTCATTGTAAAATCAGTAAAACATTGAGAGAAAATTTTTCATCCATGATCTGATGGCAACATGTGCCGAAGAAAATGTGAGTTTATAACAATCAAACGGCAGGAATATGTTAACAGATAATTGTTCGTGATAAGCACAAGTCAGATTGTTCCAGAATCAGAGAGGGTAAGGGTGGGTGTTGATGTTACCAATGTTAAGGAACTGTGATGAAGTATCATTTACTGACTTCAATTACATTGTGATTATGACATTGGGGAAAAGACAGAAGATGGAGACGACTGGAGGACATGGCTGTTCAAACTGGGAGCAGGGACATTGTTGTTCCCCAGTTATCAGTATTGGAACGTTACTCTTTATAACTCACATGAAGAAAAGATTCAAGGATACATTTACAATGAGAAATTAGCAGAGACAATATTAATGAAATGTATTTATGCAATACAAAATACAGGGACAAAATGCTTTTCCATACAGACCAAAATATGCAAAGTACAAAAGGAAAGGTTGTTAAAATGCACTCCTGGTATTGAGGTATATAAATTGAAAAGTGGATTAGAAAACTCGGAAAGTGGTGTGCAAACTGTATCAATCATTATTTGATCCACTGCGGAGATGCTGATTTCCCCTCTGTCAGTGATACCCCTCACTGAGATTCTCTCGTCCAGTGTCTCACACAGTATCTGGACGTGGAGTGGGATTGTTGGGTGCGGTTGTCATTTCCTGCTGTTCATGGCACAGTTTATTTTTAAAAATCCACCTACACCATGGAAGTAATCTACTGGACCATTGGGTTCTGTTTAGCTTTCAGTAAACCCAGCTCTGTGATATTATTGGACAGAAATGAGTTGGGATGACAATCAGTATCAACAGAGTGGTCACAGGGTATGTGACCCAGATAAAGGGCTTGCAGATCAGAGGAATTTCTGAATAAAACTTCCAACTTCTGTCCGTCCGTATTTTTCTACCCTCATGCTGTATTCTGATCTATCTGACTTTACCGTCATCTAACACCTCTTCCTCTCCCACTCAGTCAGTCGGTCCCCTTTCTATCCTCTCTCAGTTTATCTCCCTTCACTTTCTTTTTCTCTGTTTATTTCTCTCTCACACCATCTATCTCCACACACTCTTTCTATCTCCAATTGTGCAGTTGAAGAGCTTGTGACCCCACAATATGTTGACTGACCTCCATCGATGTTTCAATAATTCAGTTGTTCTTTGACGCACAATAAATACTTCAGGTGCCTGGACAGATAAGCTGGTCCGGTGACAGGTACAGTGCACAATCACCCATTATCTATTCCTGTTCTTCTCTGATGCACAGCTGCCTTGCAATTTTGTGCAAATAAAATAGACAGAATGAAATTCGAGCAGTCCAGAAGACGTTCATGACGGTGTATTTCAATTAGGATTTAATGAAGGATGAGATTCCAGAATAACATAAGCAATGAAAGAAAAACAGGGCAACACAAGAAATAGCAGCTGAGTACAATATATGGTTCCAAGTAGGCCTCATGATACTATCACTAGATTATCAATCCAGAAAATCAGCTCTTCTTCTGTGGACCCAGGTTCGAATCCAGCCACTGCAGATGGTGGAAATTCAATTCAATAATTTAAAAAAGCTGGAATTAAGAATCTATTGATGAGAATGAAATCATTGCCGATTGTCAGAAAAGAAAACCCATTTGGTTCACTAATATCCTCCAATGAAGTAATCTTCCACCCTCACTCCAGATCCAAAGCATTGTGATGACTCTCATTCGCCCTCTGAAATGGTCTAGCGTGTCATTCAGTTATACCAATCGCTAAAAAATCTCAAAGAACTGAGCAGGGTGGACCAACCGGTATCGATCTGACCACCCAAAATGTCAGCTGCAAACATCACTGTTGAAACTGCAAGGTCCTCCTTATTATCATCTGAGGGCTCTTGCCAATATTGGGACAACTGCCTCACATACTAGTCAAATAACAGCCTGACAAAGTCATGCTCACAAAATTATACCTTACAGAAATACCCCAGACACCACCGTCTCCATCATTGGATATGTCCCGGCCCAAGGCCAGGACCGATCCAGCAGAGGGGGCAGCTCAGTACGATGCATTCTGGAGGTAGTTTCTCTGCGAGTCCCCAAAATTAACTCCGGACCCAATGAAGTCCCATGGCTTTAGACTAAACGTGGGAAAAGTCGCCTTACTCATTACCATGTAACGTCATTCCTCAGCGGGATCAGAACTCCTGCATGTTGAACAACACTTGGAGAAAGCACTGACTGTGAAAAGAGCACAAAGTGTATTCTGGCTGAGGAATTTCAAAGTCAACCACCAAGATGGTTTAGCAGCAGTACTGCTGATCACGCTCGTCGGGTCCGAATGGACATATCTACTAAATTGGGTCTGCAGAAGGTCGTGAGTTAATGAACGAGGGGGAAAAAATACCTGACCTCATCCTTACCAATCTACCAAATGCAGATGCATCTGTGCATGACAGCATCGGTAAAACTGACCACCGCACTGTCGTTGAGGAGACAAAGTCTCACAGTCACATTCAGAATAAACTCTATTGTGTTGTGTGACACTTGCACCACGCTAAATGGCACAGACTTCCAACAGATCGAGCAACTCAAGACTGAGCATCCATAGACGCTGTGGTCCATCAATAGCAGAAGAACTATACTCCAGCACATTCCTTAATGTCATGGCCCAGCATATAAACCACTCAACCCATACCATCAAGCCAGAGTATTAACCCTAGTGCAATAGAGAGTGCAACAATGGGAGAAAAAAAATGCTCAATTATGTTCTGTACATAAAACGCAGGACAAATTCAACCCAGCCAAATACCGCCTCATCAGTCTACTCTACATCACCAATAAAGTGATGGAAGGGCTCATCATAAGTGTTAACAAGCAGCACCTGCTCAGCAATAACCTGCTCAGTGACGCCCAGTTTGTCTTCCACCGGAGCCACTCAACTCCTGACCTCATCACAGCCTTTCTTGAAACATAGAAAAAGGAACTGAATTACAGCTCTTGAAATAAAGGCTGCGTTCTTTCAAATGTGGCATCAAGGAACCGAAGTAAAAAGGATATTGCGAGCAAGTACTTCATTATTGGAGTCATACCTGATAGATAGGAAAACGGACATTGTTGTTGGAGGTCAGTCATCTCAGTTCCAGAACATGTTCACCATCTACAAGGCACAAGTCAGGAGTGAGATGGAATACTCCCCAATTGCCTGAATGAGTGCAGCCACAACGACACTGAAGAAGCTTGACACTATCCAGGACAAAACAGCCCAATTGATTGGCACCACATCCACAAGCATTCACTCCATTCACCACCAACGCACAGTAGCAGCAGTGTGTACTATCTAGAAAAGAGCACCTTCCAATCCTACGAGCACTTCCGTCTAGAATGACAAGGGCAGCAGGCATTTGCGAACACCACCACCTTCAAACACCCTTCCAAAACAGTCAACAACCTGAGTTGGAAATATATTATCATTCTTTCACTGTTGCTGGGTCAAACCCCTGGAATTCCCTCCCTCATAGCATTGTGGATCAACGCACAGCCCGTGGATTGCAGCAGTACAAGAAGGCAGCTCAGCACCACCTTCTCAAGAGGGCTACTGGGGACGGACAAGAAATCGTGGGCCCATCCAGCGATTCCCATAACCAAAAAATGTGTTCAAAATGTTCCAAGATGAACACTTCGACGGGACAGGTTTTCTGATTTGAACATGAAAGGAAAGCAGTGTTTCTGATACTGAACATTTTAGACCTTTCTGTTATTAGAAAGGTGTTCAGTGTTCCATGACATTTTGTTGGTGAGTGCTGTGATAAATTGCACCTATTTTGTTAAATGCAACAATATTAGTGTAACAGGATCGATACATCAAAAATACCAGACTGAAACTGGCAATTATCGTTGAGACAATGTACTCCCGCCAGATGAGACTCACAGATAGCAGCTTATATTCAACATCTTACTGCGCTACTGCTTAACACGGAATCCTTCCACCATCCATATTACAGGGGTTACCATTGACCAGAAGGTGAAGTCAAATCCACGTACAAATACAACGGTTACAAGAGCAGGTCTAAGATTTGCAATTCTGCACTGAATAATAGACTATATGATAATACGGGCAATTGATATTGCAATGGATTTAGGCCATTCAGCCTATCTCTTCACTCTGAAACTGTGCCATTTTGTCATAGTCTCTAAGACTAGTGGAAATATCTTCTATACTCTAACTGCATCAATGTTTGCAGTAATCAATCAGTTTCAATCAGATGCGCCCCCCGATTCTTCTTAATTCTATTGAGAACAGACATAGACCACTCAACTGCCGCTCAAATGACAAGGATAGATATTCCCAGGATAGTTCATGTCCAACACCCGTAGATCCTTCCCCAGAACAGCTCACAATAATCCAAATGCCGTCTGACCATAGCCCATTACATTCTCAGGAGTATGTCTCCGCTCTTGTATTCTCACTCTCTTGAAATGAACGATAGCATTACATTTGCTTTCCGAACTGCCAACTGAACCTACACATCAACCATAAGAGAGGACGAGGACTCCAAACTCCTTCTGTGCTTCAGATTTCATGAAGCCTTTTAGAACATAGTGTCTGCCTGTATTCCACCTACTGAAGTGCATAATCTCACATGTTCCCATATTGTCTTCCATCAGCCATGTGTTTTTCCAGTGTACTAAACTGTCCAAGTCTTTCTGCAGCCTCCCCACTTCCTCAATATCACCTGCTCATCCAATCATCATTGTATCAGCTGCAAACATAGCAAAACTGCCACCAGGTCAGATGGTTCGCGTGAATGACAATTCCTGACTAGCTAAAGACTGTCCACCATTGGAAAGGCACAATGCTGAAGATGCTTGACTCCATTTAGGTTTAAGCAGTGGCTTGACTGGAATTACAACTGCAAAGTCTTCACTCCTTGCACCACTGGCACTGACACCTTGTACATCAATTTATTATGAATTTACCCGATTATGGTGACACAGAACTTGATGGCGCATGATCCCAGTCTATTAATTGCAATTTGTCTCAATGTTGACTGTGTGGTGCTCAAAACAACCAATGTCATTGTGTGTTGATGACGACAGAGGGAGGTGGGGGGAGGGGATGCCGATCATAAATGACTGTGTGACTGTCACTGAGGGCTGACACCGGCTGCGAAAGCCCCAGATGTACCTGTGTCTGTTGTCACCGCTCCAGGCATGGTCAGTCTTTCAGTGAGTCAAATGAAAGAAAGTGATTGGCCTGGAGAGTGTTGCCGACTCAGATCCTGTTTATACCAACTAGGAGAGGTATTCACATACAACTTCAGCCTCTCCGTCTAGAAGCGAAAGTCCCAACCTGATTCAAGAAGTTCATCATCATCCTCGTAAGTGAGAAAGCACATGGAACGTGCCCTTATGGATTTCCACCCAGTGGCTCCGACCTCAATAATCATGAAGTGCTTTGAGAGGCTGGTTATGGCCTACACAAACTCCAGTCTCCCAGCCTGACCTGCTGCCCTATATTTTGTCGACTGATGTAACGGGTTCACAATGGATGCCATATCCGAGCCGTGCACACTTTCCAGGATCATCTGAACAATGAGCAGGAGTTTGATACCCCAGACTCCTGCTCATTGACTAAAGCTCCATCTTCAAAATCGTGATCCCTTACAGGCTAATCACAAAACTCCGCGAATTTGGTCTCAGTTCGAACCTCTGCAAGTGGATCCTCAGGCTTCTGACCCACAGACCACAGTAGTGAAGATCGGTAAATTCACCTCCTCCACAATAGCACTCAACAATAAAGCTGCTGAAGGACGTGTTCTCAACACCCGACAATACTCCTTGTACACCCACGGATGTTTCCTCAGCTCCTTACTGTCCTCCCTGTACACCCACGGCTGTGCCCTCAGCCCCTTACGGCACTCCTTGTTCACCCACGGATGTGCCCTAAACCCCTGCTGTATTTCCTGTACACCCACGGCTGTATCCTCAACACCTTACTGTACTCCATGTCCACCTATGTCTGTGCCCTCAGCACTTTACTGTACTCCAGGTGCACCCACGGCTGTGTCGGCAGGCCCCCACTGTCCTCCCTGTGCACCCACAGATGTGCCCTCAATCCCCTACTGTATTCCCTGTACACACACAGCTGTGTCCTCAGCCCCCTACTGTACTCCAGGTACACCCACGGTTATTTCATCAGCCCCCTAATGTCCTCCCTGTACACCCACGGCTGTATCATCCGCCCCCCGCTCACGTACTCCCTGTACACCCACGGCTGTATCCTCCGCCCCCCCCACGTACTCCCTTACAGCCACGGCTGTATCCTCCCCCCCCCCCCCCCCGTACTCCCTGTACAGCTACGGTTGAGTTTCCAAATTCCAAACAACATCAGCTGCAAGTTCGCTGATGACATCACTACAGCAGTACGGATATTAAACAACAACGCGTCAGAATGTAGAAAGGAGATAGAGAGCTTGATGGCATGGTGTATTGAGAATGACCACTCTCTCTAATCCGGAAAATGTAAAGGACGGATCATTGACCTTAGGAAGAAAGGAGGGAGCACACCCCATCTGCATCAACCGTTTGAGGGAGTGCAGAGCATCAGCTCCCTTGGAGTGATGATAACTGACAATCTATCCTGAACTTCTCACGTAGGTCCAACGGTCGGGAAGGTTCAACAAAGCCTCTCCTTCCTCAGGTGGTTCAGGAAATTCAGCATGCGCTACTTCTACAGATGCACCATTGATAGCATACAGTCCCGGTGCATAACAGCCTGTTACCGCAACTGCTCTACACAGGACTGTAAGAAACTACAGAAGGTTGGGTGCACAGCTCTGACCAACACGGACTCTAATATCCCAACCATTGATTCCATTTACATGGCTCGTTGCCGCAGAAAGGCTGCCCATATCTACCCCAGATTACTGAGGGTAGGGAGAAAGAAAATAGCTGAGGTATGAACGGATATCTTTGTAGCATCCATGAACATGGCTAAGGTCCCGGAGGGCTGGAGAATTGTTAATCCCCTTGTTTACGAAAAGTAGTAGGGAAAATCCAGTCAATTATAGACCGGTGAGACTGATGTCAGGGGTAGGGAACCTGCTAGAGAAAATACTGAGGGCTAGGATCTATTCTTATTTAAATGAAAATAGTCTAATCAGCGATAGGCAACATGGTTTTGTGCAGAGGAGGTCATGTTTTACCAAATCAATAGAATTATTTGAGGAAGAGACAAAGTTGATTGATGAGAGAGGGACTGTTCATGTCATGTGCATGGACTTCAGGAAGGCATTTGGTATCTTTCCCCATTGTCGGGTTATGGAGAAAGTGAAGTCACATGGTGCACCAGCGAAGTGGATAAAGAACTGGCTGGGCAACAGGAAGCAGCGAATAGTAGGGGAATGGAGTTTCTCAGAATGGAGAACTGTGATGAGTGGTTTCATTTAAGATGTTCTGGAAAGATACATGAATGGGAAAGGAACAAATAGATACAGATCCTTAGAAAATAGGTGACAGTTTAGATAGAGGATTTAGATCAGCGCAGGGTTGTACAACCGAATGGCCTGTTTCTGTGGTGGAATGATCTTTGTTCTAACATTATCAAAGACCCATCATACCCCAGTAAAAGTCTCCTCCAACCTATTCTATCAGGCTAAAATGTACAGAAGCTTGGAAACACAGAGCAGCTGGTTCAGGAACAGCTTCTTCCTGGCTGTTATTAGACTGATGAATGTACTGTCTAATCTCAGATAATGCTGATCTTGTTCATGTTGATCTCGCCTCGTGCACGACCTGTGTAGCATAACCTGCATGCCTCTCAGACATGTTTTACAGCCATTGTTCTGTATAAGCTTGCTTACTATGCTTTGCCTGTACATCTCGGCCCAGGTCAAAGTAAATCCTCACCTCCCTCCTTCCAGCTCCCACCAGTGCTCACACCGAGCTCTCTCCGGTCCTCATCCCCAGCACCTCCCATTACCTATCCCCAGTTCACTGTGGCCCTATCCCCAGATCCCTGCGTGCTTTGTATCTCACTATTTCTCTCACACTGTCTGTTTCCCTGTCTTTTCCTTATCTCTGTCTTCTGTTTACTTCCCTGAACTTACTATCTCCACTTCTCCCTGTCCATGTGACTGTTTGTTTCTTGCTTTGTTTCCTTTCTCTGTTTAACTGACTGTCCTTCTGTTTCCCTCGCTGTGTTTTCTCTCTCTCCTTAGACGTGTCAGTCTCTTTCTCTCTCCTTGTGATGGTGATGGCTTCTCTATTCTTTTGAAGCATGTGAAGGCTCTTTGGTTGGATGTTGGCTATACAATAAAGTCAATTGTGTTTTGGTATCTTGGACATAATTTAAATTTATTGGTTAATTTTCAATTGTTGTCAAAACAGCAACCAGAACTTGGATATCCATTTCACAGCCAATTAATTCTAAATATTTTGGAACTGCCTTTTCTCAGTGCTTTACATTCTGGCAACTAAAAGCATTCTGTTCACTTGCATAATAGTGTGGTAGTAACTGCTCTTCCCAGGACCATAAGAATCTGCAGACGGTTGGATGCACAGCCCAGACTATCATGGAATCATCCATTTAGACTTCTCATTGTCAGTGAAAGGCTGGCAACATCAAATATCTCTCCTAAACCGATAATGATCTTCTACAATCTCTTCTAAAAGGGAGGAGGTACAGAGGCTTGAAAACATGGAACAGCATGCTCAGGAACACTTGCTAACCCACCATAATTATATTGGCGAATTGACATCTCTAACTTTTCAAATAATATTAATCTTGCTAACGTCAATTATGCTTTACACAGCTCCTTTGCAGCTGTCACATTGCATGCCTCACTCTGTCCACGTGCCCTGTGAGGCTCAAGGTCTTCTCAAGGGCAATCAAAAAAGTGAACTAATGCTTGACCAGCCAACGATACCTATATCCCATATAAGAAGATGATGACACTCATGGAAGACAGACAGTTGGGATCAAATTGCTTGAAACATGATCTTAGATATATTTGGTTTCCCTCGGTAACTGAAAGTAGAGTGTTTCTACAAAACCTTTCGTAAGCTGATATGGCGTAAAGCGTAGTAGCATTAATTTATTTTGGGAAAAAAAAACACCTTTCTTGGAAAAAGTGAAAATTCTTTTCAGATTTCTTTTGGGTTGCAAAAACAGGACCTAACGGAGATTTTTCAGAAAGGGAAGTGGCAAAAAGCACAAGTTTAAAAAGCGGGTGATACATGTGCTGACATGGGCATGATATTCAGGAAGATGGGAAAAGTTAAAAATAAATGAGGTGAATCTCACATTTTATTTCCATCCCAGTTGATCATCATTCCCTTTGTTTGCTCTTTTTCTTCTATCTCTCTCTTTCTCTATCGATTCAACTCACTCCTCCTCCTCTTCAAAACAGACTTCCCTGTCACCAGCATTGTTCACACTATTTTCCAGCTGCATTCTGTTCAGAAAAGCTCCCCACAACTTTCTGTTCTTTTCTTTGAATTTTTAATGGAAATTCAGATCTCCAGTATCTTTCTTTATTTGGTTGAACCTTCAAATTTTTTCTTCCATGGCAAGTCGGCATCTCTGCCAAGGGCAGCATTTGTTAGTCAACACTAATTGCCCTTGACTGTGAGGTCATTCCACAAGCCAATATAAAATCAAGCACATTGATCTGAAGTCACACTTAGACCAGACCGAGTGTAACATTAGATTTCTTTACCGAAGGTCATCAGTGAAACAGGAAGATTTTCAGTCAAAAGATGGGTTTATGGTTGTTTTTCGTGAAATTCACTTTTATTCCAATTATTATTATTCTTACTTAAGTTCTGCCATCAGCTGTGGTAGGACTTGAAACAAATTGCTTGAAACAATGTCTTTCGTTTAATTAGCTTTGCTCCTGAATTACATCCAGCGACATTCCTACTCTGATACATTGTCCTAATCATGAAGTAACATCCGAGACAAGAACAATTTTATGACTGAAATACTTGTTACTGCAAAGGTTGGCAGAAGAGAGCTTGAAACATAAAGCCTGAATTTTACCAACGTGCAGACAATGGATTGTTCAGTCACATCATTGACGCAGAGATGGAGATTGGGATATTATAAGCTGGTAGTGGAGAGGGTTGGTGACAGTGAGAACATGAGACATAAATCAGTTCAGGGCAAAAAGGGATCCCGATGTTGTCCGCAGTTTTGTTCTCAGATGTTTGTAAGGGAGTGGTCTGCAATTCAGATGAATAGAGACTGCAATTGAAATTGAAGATAACAGTTTCTTTCTTCGACAAATATAGATAACAGAAATTGCAATGAAGTTCAAAATTGTTTATGGGTTTAACGAATTTACAGAAGTAGAGAACACCGACAATAGCGAGAATAGATTAGTAACACACCCTCCACCCCTCCCAAAATAATTATCAGCACCGCTAATATCCGATATGGTAGAAATTCCCAGGAGAGGGAAATCTTGAAAAGACCCAAGGAAAGCCTCCTCTCCATTGGTGTAATTATCGAATCCATTATTCTCACATTCAGATTTGTCCTCTCCACTTCTGTGCAGCTGCTGATCTCTGTTACTGTTGGAGCTGATGCATCTGCTCCTAAACTGAGATAGCGCCCTGAGTGAAGCCCTTCACCAATAGGAGAGGGAAACCCTCCTATGACACAGTTACAATGCATGGAGACTGACATCAATCACAGTCCCTGAGCAAGTAGATCCAGCTTTCAATACAACACATTCAGTTCACAATATAACTCGCCTGGACTGAGTGCTGACATCGCTGGCTATGGGTCACATCTCCCATCACCAATTCTTCCAGTGAAGTGAGTTGTGGGGGACAATGATGGATGTTTTCTTATCGCAGGCTAGATGACTCTGCTCTGTTGTACGTTTGCAATGCTATAACCATCTTTCCTCGAATCTCCATCACTCCAATATAAGGAAACACAATCAGGATGATGTTACTGTGCTGATCTCTCCTCCCCGGAACAAACGCCACCAAACAGACTGTCACTGGGCACAGTTGCCCTGAACAAAGACAGGAAGTGTGGACTTCTCTGAATGTTCCTCTCCCTGCTATTTACGGAACCGTTGGCACTCCCATGCAGAATATGCTTCAGTAATTTATTTATACAAATTGACAAACAGCCTAATGCAGTTTTAATTTGCTGTAAAGCAATATTTTTTACGCTTTTTCCCCTCAGTCCAAAAACAAAAATGATAAGTACAATGGACTTATTGATTAAGAATTATGAATTAATGAGTCAGGTTCGAATGAATATAACGTTGTCTGGGAGATAGGGCGGAATGGGGGCAGTAGCTGTGGAGACTACATGGGGAGTACAATGATATTCCCAGTCATCATCACTCTTTCTGACATAGACAATTAAATATAATGCCCAACAAGGAACTAGCCAACGTTGGGAGATTCAATGCTGAATGACAATGTGATCTGAACAGGATAATTTTCAATGTGATAAACTGAACTATATTTTATATGCACACAATGTAATCATTTGGAATACAGATTGAGCACCTGAAACATTAACTTTGATTTCTCTTCACAGATACTACTCGATCTGCTGAGCTTTCCCTCCAATGTCTGTTTTTATTTCAGATTTATCATACTGTTCATATCTGGCTGGAAACTTACAATTAAAAGCAGATACGTGTAACAAAATGTGCCAGGCTATGGGGACAATGATAGTAGTGACATTAGATCACTTACAGTGTGGAAACAGGCACTTTGGGCCAATAAGCGCACACACATTCCCCTACATCTAACATTACAGGCAATTTAGCATAGCCAATTCATCTAACCTGCACGGTTTTGCGACTGTGGGAGGAAACTAGAGCACCCGGCAGCAACTCACGCAGACACCAGGGGAATGTGCAAATTCCACAGAGACAATCGCCTGAGGCAGGAATGGAACTTAGGTCTCCAGCGCTGGGAAGCAGCAGTGCTAACCACGGTGCCACCGTGCCATAACGTACTGCACAATGTGGAAGGTACAATATGCTGAGTTTTCACCACCTTTGCTGTAATAGTTATATGTTACGCATTTAAAGCTTTTGGAGAGAGAGGAGACAAGCTTGTTCAGTGAAGGATACAGAGTGTTCCACCATCAATAATGTATCCCTATTATTTAATGCAGTTCAGCTGCCTCTAAAATGTATTTTCATACAAAATAGGTTTCCTGAGATTTAGATTACTTTCAGTGTGGAAACAGGCCCTTCGGCCGAACAAGTCCACCCATACCCCTACATTTAACCCTTACCTAACACTATGGGCAATTTAGCATGGCCAATTCACCTGACCGGCACATCTTTGGACTGTGGGAGGAAACCGGAGGAAACCCACGCAGACACGGGGAAAACGTGCAAACTCCACACAGACAGGCACCTGAGGTGGGAATTGAACCCCGGCCTCTGGCGCTGTGAGGCAGAAGTGCTAACCACTGTGCCACCGTGCCACGAGATGTTCAGAATTTTTTTTAACTTTGTATCTTCAAGAAGAAACAGATTTCGGCCGTAATTCAGGTGTCACATACACACCAACTGTAATAGGAATAGGAAATGACCACATTGTCCAAGTATAAAAAAGTGCAATATTTAGTCCTGTCAAGCAACATGAAATATAGAGATAATGGAAACATGAAATACAAACAGAAAATGCTGGAGGAACGAAAAAGATGAGGAAGCATTTGCAGAGAGCAACAGAATTAACATATGTCATATGACGTGACACTGTTCCGAAAAGTCATATTAGAATCAAAGGTTAATTTTTTGCATCTCTGCTTCAGATGTTGCCAGATCTACTGAGTTTCACTCCAGCTCTTTTGATTTCTTTCTTCTTTCTGAACTGTGACAAAGTGGCTGATCTGAATGATAACAGCAAAGTTGTTATTTCAGTTTAATCACAATTAATTTGCTATGAACATTAAATGAGAAATTTCGAAGTTCCTATGTTTAAGAGGCTCTAAATATCGATGACGTATTGCATTGTGAGACCTTGCCATGAATATGTTGAAACAGAACAGAAGTTGCTGCAAATGTTCAGCAGGACTGGCAACATCTGTGCAGAGAAATCAGAGTCCAATGTCCCTTCCTCAGAACTGATGGTAACACGGAAAATGTTGGTTTATAGGCAGAAGAGATGAATATCTCTTAATGGAGACTGTTAGCAGCTAACAATAGGATGTGAGTAATGGAAGGCTATGTGAGAACTAGGCCTAATGTATGGGTAGGGGCCTAGGACATTGGGGAGCTCAGGCCCGAAAATTATTGAACTTGATTTTGAATCTAAAGTGCTGCAGGGTCCGCACATGGAAAATGAGGTGTTGTTCTTCCAGCTTGTGCTGAACTTGCCTGGAACACTGCAGCAAGCCTGACACAGAGATCTTGGCCAGGGAAAAGGATGGGCTTTTAAACTGGCAGGCAACTGAAAGCTCAGAGTCATTTGCAGGGGTACAAATTGGATGTTCTGTGAAGAGGTCACCCAATCTACCCTTCATTTCCCCAATGCAAAGGAGACCACATTGTGAGCAGTGCATGTAGTAGACTGGATTGTGGGAAATGTTCGTAAGGTGCTGCTTCACCTGCACGGTATAGTTGGGCCCTTGGATACTGATGAGGAGGGAGGGAAATGGGAAAATATCACACTTCCGGCAGGGGAAAGTGAAGTGAACCTGGAGTGGGAGTGAATAAAGAGTAGACCATTCTGTCCAGGAGGGAATGATTCCTTCAGAATGTGTACAAGGGAGGAGAGGTGAATCTGTGCAGGTGGGGCATCTCGCTGGAGGTGGGGGAAATGCGGGATGATGATCCTCTGCATGTGAATGCTGGTGGGAGAGAAGGTAAAGACAAGGTAAACTCTGTTGTGAGAGGGAAGGAAAGGGGAGCCTAGAAGTGCAGGAGATGGATCAGACTCGGTTGAGGACCCTGTTGACAACAATGATGGGGAATCCCTTGATTGCGGATCAAGGTGGACATTTCAAAGACTTCCTTGTTGAATTTAGTATCATCAGAAGCAATGCAGTGGAGACGGAGGAACTGGGGGGATGGAATTGAGTCTATGCAGGAAACCAGGTCTGAGGACATATACTCCAGGAAATGGTGGGCATTGGCAGGTATGGGTAGGGGGCTAGGACATTGGGGAGCTCAGGCCCCAATATCAGTGGCCTGCCTATCCGCAGAAATGGAAGCTGAGATGCTGCGGAAAGGAAGGAAGACGTCAGAGGTAGACAAGATGAAAGTGATGGAGGGGTTCAAATTCCAAGTGAAATCGATTAACTTTTCCAATTCTGGACAAGAGAGAGAAGCAGCCGCGATGATATCATCTATGTATGGGACAAAGCGTTGTAGATGGGTGCTGGAATAGAACTGGAACAGGGAATGGTCGACCTACCCCAAGAAGAAACACGCATACCTGGGGCACACGTGTATCCACGAACTTCCTCTGTGTGGCAGGTGCAGGCTAAAACAAGGGGTCGACACAGGCAGTTGTGTTTGTGAATTTTTTCGGGGAGATAAAAGCAAGCTCTGCTATCAGAGGACCATCACCTCGGTGGGCAGTTGGGAGGAGGGGGCGAGGGGAGCAGGAAGCTTCAGATGAAATGTTGTCAGTTATCGTAGTTGATAGAATGGTCTGATGTGCCACGGTAGGGTCATGGTACAGGGGGAGATGAGAGGAGTTATCTGAGAGTGGGCGTTCAACCTGTGCAATGTCGAAATCAGTCCACCAGACTATAGCAGCACCACCCTTATCGGCACAGGCTGAATAACACAGTCAGGGTTTGGTCTAAGCACAGGGAATGCAGGCTGTTCGGACAGTGATAGGTTGGATTTGGTGAGGGGTGTGCAGAGAAATTCAAAGAACCAATGTCATGTTGAGATTTCTCAATAAACCGATTTAGTTCAGGTAAAGGCTAGAGGGAGGGGTCCAGGTGGACGAAGAGTGTTCCAGCTGGTTCTATGGGGCAGGGAGAGAAATCTTACCGAAAGAAGTGGGCACTAAGTCGAAGACAGTGGAAGAGCTCAAGTTAATTTCATGCCTAAAATTCATTAAAGTGGGGGCACAGAGAGGTAAAGTTCAGATATTTGCTAAGTACAGAACATTCAGCATCAAATAGTGTAAGTTCAGGAGGGATGATGAATAAACGACAGGAGGTAGAGTTTGGGGAGGGCATGGAGTCAGAAGGCAGAGTACGGGAGGGGAGGAAGGTTCCAGATTGTCAAGGACATCTCCACGTTGTTGCAAATTGTGTGCACAGTTCATCTGGTTAGCACGATGAATGAGCTGGTGAATAAATTAGATTTGTGGAGTGGTGCAGCCTTGAGCCAATGTGATGCGATGCTGCTGGACAGGGAAAACGTTGATCTCAGTGGTACTGACATCGCACGATCAATCCTCAGAAAGTAACTGATTGAAAATAATTGGGAAGTTAATCTTATTGTAACTTCCTGATATCAATGGAGTGACACTCAAGCAGCAAGGTCTTACTTTTCGGAGACTTTAGACCAAACTGTGAAAACATTATATGTCTTGATGTTATTAACAGGGCAAATTTATCCATGGATTTGGAAGGCCCTAGCAAGGGCAGAGTTTATTTGTCATTGCCAATAGCTCTGGGGAAAGTGTCATTGTTCAGTGAGGAAATAACCAGCGCAGAATTTCCTGTGTTTCTCATTGAACACAGTTTACTCAGGATCCCTGATATCACATGAGTCAAATACTACTTTGATGCAACCCCAGTTACTCTGACCTCACCTCAACTGACATTGGAAAATCAGTTAAATGAATAAACAACAAAAGGACGGTACACAGTCTGTTTAAACAATGTGCTCACTCTGTTTAACAATGTTTAAGGGAAAACTGATGCATGGATTTCTGACTGTGAGGAGAGGTTTGTCCTATTTGTGATGAGGCTGTTTCGTTAAGTGCTGTGACAGAGAGACAGAAAGACATTCCACTCTGTACCACGAGGAACAAAACCAGCCTGTTCACGGTGCATCAGACAGTGACAGAAACACAGTGTTGTCTGCTCCTATTGGACATTGATCATCTCAATCTTACCATTTACTGATGACAAATAGCAGCACAGGAGCCAGCGGCTCCCATTGTCCCAGTTGGAAAGCAAAAAGGGGAAGGGATGGCCAGAGAAAGTGGGAGTAACTGGGGAATTGGTGTAACTTATTGTGGGAGTGGCAGAAGAGTGTGACGGGAGATCATCAGTGGAAGAGTATGTAGCAACAGAAGGGGCAGTGCAAGGGAAGTAGGAGTGTAAGAAAAGAGGAGTACGGAGGAGGAAGAAAGGCAGATGAGGTTTTAGTGACAGGGAAAAGCTTGTTTTTGAGAAAGTGAGATTGGATGAGCAAACATCACTGTTCAAGAAAATCGGGATCTGGATTCCATTCAAAATTAGAAAGGGTTTCTTGTACTTTCTATTCTATCACTTGATTCTTGTTCAGTTTGTACATGTACTGTATATTTCTATATCTCCATCAAGTGCAGGCGACATATTTTTTTTCTCCCCTACTGTGGTGTTTCAATATTTTTGATTTTTTTTAACATTGCTTCCAATTCAAGGTGGATATGAGAATATGACTTGATCTTCTGCAGTTTTCCCATAACATCGAACTTAATTGTATATTTATCCTCATCACACTTTCTGATTAAAACAAACAATGAATGAGTCCATGTCCATCCTGCAGATGAAAAATTTCGTCAGCTCTGCCTATTGCAGGGAATGTTACAAAGAATAGTGCCAAACAAAATGTTAATGTTCCACGGCAAGGTGCCAAACCGTAGTTTATCCTAAATTATTTACAAGATATACAAATAAAACATGCAAAGAGGCAGAGTGTAAAAGGTGAATTCAACTCTGTGTCGAAAATGCTATTTGTTGCTCCCTCATAAAATGTGTTAACTACATCACGCATAAATTCACCAAAACAGGAAAAGCAAGAGACTGGAATTGTCAAATCATCCTCTGAACGACATTTGGAGAACAGGAAGGAAATTACGGCTTTTTTGCGATATTCAGAAATGACGATTGTGAGAATGTGGAAGTTGGGGAGCAGTGGAATGATGACCTAATTTGTGGATGACACAAAAATGAGCTTGGCGGATCACAGTCTGGAGGAATGTGTTAGGCGACAGGAGGATATAAACAGATTATTCAGATAGCCAGATCAATGGCCGACGAAATTTGACAACGATAAATTGGGAAGATGAAAGTTAGAAGTAACAAGACAAGTGAGTAATCAAAAATTAGTATGAAAGAGGAGGGCTAAATTTGATCGTTTTTTCTTTGCAGAAGGGAAGGTTGAGGAGGGAACCTGGTGCAGGTGTACAAGAGCATAAGGGGCATGGAGCGAATGAACAGACAGTAGCAGTTTTTCTCAATCAAAGGATCAAAAACAAAGGGACACACGTTTAAAGTGAAAGGCAGGGGATTGAGAGAGGATTTGTGGAATGATTTTCGAACTGAGAGGGTAGCCTGAATCTGGAATGCATTGTCTTGGAAGGTGGTTGAGGCAGGTAACCTCACAATCGTTTAAAAAGCCTTTGGATGTGCACTTGCTGGCACAGACGTGATAGGTCTGGTTTTCATTGCATGATTGTGTGCAGTGGCAGCTATGAACACTCTGATATATTCTGAAGCAATAACCAATAGCAGTTGCTGCTTTGTTCCTTTGACTGGTCTCGGTAAGTGGCTACATCACAAAACAACATCGTCTCATGGAGCTTCAACACTTACTCAACCAAAGGTAGCCCAGCCATCTCTGGGAACATCCAGGATAATTCATATGCTCAGTGCATGCATTGTTCAACAACAGCACTGACATTATTCTAGCTGTTTTCCCACATTCTTATAGATACAAACATAACATGAACACAGTATTTCCTTCATTATAACACAGACCTCGAGCAATAAGGCTGCTATTTCTCTGAAGCATAATAAATACTTTCCCAGGTATTCAGTTTGACAAACAGCAAGTTTTCCTGTCTTTTGCTGCAAGTTGTATATCACAGAATTCCCCACCCAACCTCTTTCCCCTTTAACATTTTCTTGTGCAGTGTCTCCCTGATCACACACACCTCACTCCCTCACATCCTCCACACTCTCCATCCTTATTTATTAATGCCTGAAAAAACCTGCGCCTCACCTCGATCATTTATTCCATCTCCCAACTCACATTTTGGACTAATTTGTTTCCTTCTCTCAGCATGGTCATTAGACTGGCAGTCCCTGATGTCCGATTCACCTCGACCTTCAGCTCTGTTCCTGATCCGCTGCTTTGGTTCTCACCCTCCTGGTGTACTCAAATCCATCTGACTTGCACTAGCAAAACTCTCATCAAGGATGCTGGTGCTCGTCCAGTTAAGACACAACCTGTCATTTTTTTACAGGTCCCACCTGTCCGGGAAGAGATCTCAATGATCCAAAAATCTGAAACCATCTACACTGAACTAGCTTTTTAACAAAATGTTAAGCTATACTGTCTTCCTTATCCTTCCCTCTTTTCCACATGGCACGGTGAGTAATCCAGAGATTACAGGTGATTGCTCTCTCTCTCGCTCTCTCACTCTCGCTGTCTCTCACACACACATTGTCACACAAACAGACAGACAGAAACCACATTACTTTGCAGAAGAATACAAATAACCTTAAAATAATCGGAATGATAACTGGAATGAAGGATTTAGTTAAAGGGAGGATGACAGAAATTGCGCTACTTCTGGATGTCAGTTTGCTCGCTGAGCTGGAGAGTTCATTTTCAGATGGTTCATCACTGTACAAGGGAACATTATCAGTGAGCCTCTGGTGAAGTACTGGTGTTATGTCCCACTTGCTATTGAAGTGTTTAGGTTTCCTTGAGTCAGTGATGTAATTTCCAGTATTGGTGATTTTATTTCCGGTTCTTTTTGTCAGAGAGTGTTGGATGGAATCAAAATCAATGTTTTTGTTGATTGAGTTCCGTTTGGAATTCTATGCTTCTCGGAATTCTCGTGCGTGTTTCTGTTTGGTTTGTCCTAGATGGTTGTGTAGACCCAGTCGAAATTGTGTACTTCCTCATCTGTATTTAATTTACTAGTGATAGTGGCTCATGACTTTTTTCTGGATAGCTGTTGCTCATATATCCAGGTGGCTAGTTTTCTGCCTGTTTTTCCGATGTAGTGCTTGTTACAGTTCTTGCAAGGCTTAATCTTCCTGGAAGAACAGACAAAGATGTGATCTTATTTCAGTGCTCAAAAGTATGATAAAAAGTTGAAGAGTAAAACAGGACTATGCTGTTTCCGTTAGTTGGCATTACAGTATCAAGGAGTTCTAATTTCAAGATTGTCAGCAAAAAGCAGGAGTGAGATAAGGAAACACTTCTTTATTGAGAGCGTCGTTTGGATTTAGAATGCACTGCCTGGGAGACTTTTTGATGAAGATTAAAAAGAGAAATGGTTATGTATTTGGAAATATGAATTTAACAGGTTGCAGAGACAGGGCTGACAAATGGGAGGGGCTTTGGAGACATTCCTGGAGCTGATGCACACACAGTGGCCAATGGCCTCCTCCTGTACTTTAAAGTTTTGCACTCTGTCATGTGTTTGATGTGAATACAAGTCATTATCCGATTATTTCCCATTGTAAATGCTCGCAAATATCTGATAATTTAGTGGAGCATAATCATTTAAAATGCAAATATTGCAAGGCCAGCTTCATTTTGTTATCTAATTATTGCTCAGAACATGAATATTTTAAATGTTGTATTCCAAGTATTAAAACAAATCTGTCATTGCTTTGTCTTTTAAAAGGTCTGACTTTTCACTCACACGATAATATGTTCATCATTTTTGTTTACTGTCCACATTTTATATTAAATAACATTCTTTCCAAAAATTAAAAGTTTTCAAATTATTGTACACTAAAATTTGATAGCACAAGTCATGAATTTAGGTTAATATTCACACTGCATGTTGAATTATAGCCGTTTCTAATTCGCTAGCAAATAGCTGAAGCTTGTACATTTCAGTGAGAAATTAAACTGATTGATTATGTATAAATGCATAAAAACGCTAATTCTATTTGATTGTTCCATCGTTTGCTCACCCTGAACATGTAATCATTCAGAAGCCAACCGCTTTCAAAATGTTAGAGTGACAATACATTATTTTGAATCCTGACATTGTGTGTAATTCTGATCGCCAAAAGAGTGAGATCAATATTGTTTGTGCGATACAAAATAAATTGTACATTCTTTATTTCTGTGTTAGGAAATCTTGACAGGAGTTTATATTTTCGTTCCATAAATATAGAATCAACCTATTTTTTTTCGGAGATTATAGTTCAGTCGAACAATCATAGTTGACATCTTATTTTTGCCCAATTCACGAAACATAGCAAACATCTGATTAATACATGGGTCACCCAACAGATTACCCTGAAGAAAACAGCAGCAAATGACAAGTCAAGAATCACGTTAATAACTGAACTTGGCGGAGCCTGCGTGGTGTCGGACACCACACATATTGTACTGACATTCAGGTGAATGTAACAATGAACAACATAACTGGAACATTTGGGCTAACGCCCCTCCCCAGCTTCCTAATCACATACAGATCACTCCCTCACACATTCAACAATTGATAAGAATCCACAGGCTGGATGAAACATAAAACACAGAACAGTACATCACAGTACAGACCCTTTGACCCTTGACGTCCTTGAACCTTTACCCTACTCTAATATTAGACGAGCTGACATACCCTGCATGTGCATATCCAATAGTCACGTAAATATCCCTAATGCAGCTGACTCTACTAACGCTGCTTAAATATCCCTAATACAGCTGACTCTACTAAACACCCACCACTCTCTGTGTTAAGAACCTACCTCTGACATCTCCTCAAAACTTCTTCCAATCACCTTAAAATTATGCCCGCTCGAGATAGCCGTTTCCACACTGCAAGAAAGTCTCTGGCTACCCATTCTACCAAAGCGTCTTATCATCTTATACACCTCTATCAAGTCACCTCCTATTCTTCATTGCTCCAAGGAGAAAAGCCCTAGCCCCCTTAACTTTTCTTTGAAAGACATGCCCTCCAGTCCAGGCAGCACCCTGATAAATCTCCCCGGCACCCTCTCCAAAGACTAAACATTTTTGCAGTAATGAGGCAACTAGAACTGGACACAATATTCTAACTGTAGTCTCTCCAGAGTTTTTCGGCGCTGGCGGCTCTTAAACTCAATCCCTGGCTAATGAAAACACCATACATCTTAATAACCTTATCAACTTGGGTGACAACTTTGAGCGTCCTATTGTATGGAACACAAGATCCCTATAGTCCTCTACACTGCCAATAATCCTGCCTTTAAAACTGTATTCTGCATGCAAATTCGACCTTCCAAAATGAATCACTTCACACTTAGCTGAAAATGCGTTGCTGGAAAAACGCAGCTGGTCAGGCAGCATCCAAGGAGCAGGAGAACCGACGTTAAAGTCATGAACCCTTCTTCAGAAATGCATTCCTGAAGAAGGGCTCATGCCCGAAAAGTCGATTCTCCTGCTCCTTGGATGCTGCCCGACCTGCTGCGCTTTTCCAGCAACACATTTTCAGCTCTGATCTCCAGCATCTATAGTCCTCACTTTTTCCCTCAATTCACACTTATCCAGATTGAACTCCATCAGTCATTTACCATCCCAGTTCTGCATCCTGTAAATGTCCAATTACAACCTACAACAGCCCTCCACACTCTCCATAACTCCATCTTTGTTACATCGTGAAACTTACCAAACTTTATCATCCAAGTCATTTGCAAAAATCACAAAGAACAGCAGTCCCAGAACCAATTCTTGAGGAACGCCACTGGTCACCTAGCTCCAGGCTGTCTACTTTCCATGTTCTACCACCATCGGTTTTCTACAGGCCAGACAATTTTGTATCCACACAGACAGATTTCCCTGTTTCCCTGTATCCCATGCCTCCTTATTTTACAAATGAGCCAACCTTACGGTAACTTATCACCATCTTGCTAAGATCTATGTACATCACATCCACTGCTCTACCTTCATGAATGTGTTTGATCTCATCCTGAAAGAATGCAATATGTTGTGTGAGGCATGAGTTGCCCCTCAAAAAGTCATGCTGACTATCTCTAATCAAACTATGATTTTCCAGGTAATCATAAATTCTGTCTCTCAGAATCCTTTTCAATACTTTGCCCAATACAGAAGTATGACTGACTGGCCTGTATTTCGCAGGATTATCCCTATTGCCTTTCCTGAACAAGGGAATAACTTTTGCCACCATCCGACCATCAGACAGTACTTCAGTGGACAGTGGGGACACAAAGATCATCGCCAAAGGTGCAGAAATCTCTTCCCTCAATTCCTCTGGTAACCTTGGGTTCTTCCTGTCTGGTTCTTCCTTATCTATCCTTATGTTTGTACTTAAATCAGTCTGTACTTCACCTCACTTTATCTGCTCCCTGTCCAACCAACAGATTGACAGCTTTCCATTTCAGGGCTATATACAGTGCTGCCCTCCTGAGCAAGTGCAATTCCAAATATTCCATGAATCATGGAATGAGAAAAAATGTGAACATACCAATGCCTTCCTGATGAAGCGCTTATGCCCAAAGCTTTCACTCTCCTGAGCCTCTGATGCTGCTTGACTCGCTGTGCTTTCCCAGCACCACACTTTTCAACTCTGATCTCCAGCATCTGCAGTTCTTACTTTCTCCATTACTGAGGGCTGACCCCTCTGCACACTGAGCATGGAATTAATCAGCAGGAATTCATTGTATTTGAAGCTGACTGTTCAGTTCTGGAACGTTGCATTTGATTAACACATTAATGAAAAAAGAAACTACAATTCAACAATTATTCATTCAGTACCAGAGTTATATTTTTAATTCATGGAAAGGCAGTTTGTTCACAAAAAAGTAAATGACTGAAGAACTACTAGTTTCAGAGTATTCCGGGTGCTACATTCCAGGCTGGATGTCCTTTACCATATTGCTGGGAATATTATCGGACCGATAGATTTGTTAAGGGAACGAGGTGACATGGAGAAGTGGACATTTTTGCCATCGCATAGATGTGTTTGAGGGAGATCAGGTCTTACAACTCAATATTCTGTGGTACAAGAACTATAGGCAATATAGGAGAGGGGTAAAAAAGAAGTTGGTGTTGCATTATTAATTATGGAGTTAAAGACTGCAAAAAGGACGGATGATATCTTGGAAGGGCATTCAACTAACGATTTGTGGGTTGAGGTTAGGATCACAACAATGACAGACACACTGTTGTGGATATATTATAGACCCTTAGATAAACGGAACTACAGGAGCAGATATATAACCAATTAACTGTGGTATGTAAATACCATAGGATCATTATATTCTGGCATTTCAATTACAAACATTCATTAGGGCAACGATAATTATTTTTAAGAGGGCAAAGATGTCTTGACATTTATTCCAGAGAGCTCCTTATGTAGCAGATGCAACAATGGGCGGGCAGTGCTGAGCCTCACTGTGGGAACGAAGCCAGTTAGGTGTTGCAAGCAGGATTGTGAGAGCATTACAGGACCAGTGGCCGTGTCAAGCATTTTTAGCTTATTAAGGAAAAGAGCAAAATAGAAAAGGTTCGAAAAATAAAAACAATTTGGATGATGGAGGCAGATCTGATCAAAAGAAAGACAGGATCTGGCCACAGTACAGTTACTTCTGGGTGAAACTGTAGCAGAACAGCGTGGGGGAGGTGGTGATCGCATGCTCAAAATGGAATCGATGAAGGTGTCACCGCAACATGTTACAACAAGGATGAAATTTAGGAAAACAAGACCAGAGAGTTTGGGAAGTCTACAAATACTCAGAATAGAATTAAAAATAAAAGAGAATCTTAAAGCAGGCATAAAGTGAGCAGGTCAATGGAGGTCCCAAAAGAGTAAAGAACGCGTAGGGCTAAACTCAAGAAAGTAAGTAGAAGAGCAAAAAGCGGGGTGATAAAAACTTTTGTGGGCAATATTTTCAAGAATTCAAAGACATTTTATCGGTTTATTAAGGGTAAGAGGGTAACAAGAGAAAGAATAGGGCGGATTAGGGACCGAGGAGGCAAGCTGTGCATCGAGCCGGAGAATATGGCAAACACGTACTACATATGGTCTTCACTTTGGAAAAGCAGTTCCTGGACAGAAGCTGAGGAAGAATTGGAAGTTGATGCAGGATAAAAAGTGGGCAAATCTCTAGATCTGGATGAACTGTGTCTTAGAGTGATGTGAAAGATGAGGGAGGAGATTACAGTCTCTTAAATTTTATGTTGTATTTTGTTTTGCCTCTGGCCACAGAGGTGGTGTGATCGAACAGGACAACATCTAATGTAGGTTCAACTACCACACAAAGTGCTAGAAAAAAAGCCATGTGATTAAAGACCACGAAGTCTCACATCAGTGGGAGGGAAACAATTGTCGAAAGTTGTGAAGGCTGTTGAGGAATGATTTCAAATATCTTCAAGACTGACATGGACAGATTTTTAAACAAAGATTATGGGGAAAACGCAGGAAAATGGAATGGAATGTTATCAGGATTAATGTATCCAAGTTGAAAGTAAAAGCAGGGTCAGCGAGGGAATGGGCATACTGTTCCTCATATGTCTAATGGTAAACCTTTTCTAATAGCCTGTATTCACTGGAACATCAACAACTCTCCCTCCGGAGTGAGTCACAGTTTCGAATACAATCAATAGATACAAGGAATTCATACATGCAGTAGACAGAAAAGACCAGAGGACTGCGACAACGCGGATGGGCTGTCAGGGTGAATATTTGCATAAGTGCAGACACAACGAACAGAAGGAAGACCTCAGAAAGACACCCCCAAGTCCAAGTATGTGCCTGGTGTCGAGTGCTTAAAGCCCAAACATTACATCACTGTAGTGTCTCCCTCCTGCCCTAACCAAAACTAAATGTGGAGTGTTCTATTAACGTGCTGTTAATGGCAGAGTAGGTAATAATACTCTCGTTCCAGAGATATTGGTGAGCAGCAGTTCAGTAAAAGGTACAGGTAAGCTCAGGTAAGCTCTTTTTAACGCTCGACTGAAAGCAGTGGAGATGGCAGTTTGCGCAGTTGCATGTTCCTCCTGCGGTTTGTAGAAGCTCAGGGAGATTTACACTGTCCCTCATGACTATACGTGTGGTCAGTGCATCCTGCTGCAGCTCCTGGGAGACCGTGTTCTGGAGCTGGACCTGGTAGCGCTTCGGATCATCCGAGATACTTAGCACTTCATAGATAAAAGCTTTAGTGAGGTGATCACACCCAAGTCCCTCCCTTAGCCATGTTTCTGTAAGGACTATAATATTCCAGTCTCGCGTAAAGATCCACTCCCTGAGTTCATCTGCCTGACCTGTCAGCCCTGATGCATTTAATTAACAGCAATTTAATCCAACAGGCGTTCCTTGCTTCCTGCCGTGTTCCAAGCAGAGAGTAGCTGGGCGACCACCAGGAATGCCGAAGGGAGTAGGCAGAAAATACTTTGGCCATTCCTGTCGAAACCAAGTATTCCATTCTGGATACTGATTTTGTGTATGTTGGGGGAAGGGCGATGAGTATCAGGAAATGACTGTTCAGGGGAAAGCAGCAGTAGCCAAGATGGTTGCACTGGATCTGGGGAGCAGTAGGAAAGGATAAAGGTAAACAGGGTCTGTGGGATAGGAGATTTGATTGTTCGGAGGACATATCGGAGATTCTGTGGCCTCAACCGGGAAACTAGGATGGTGTGTTGCCTGTCAGGTGTCAGGGTCCAGGATGTTTCGAAGTGGCTGCTGAAAGTTCTCAAGGGGGACGGTGAGCAGTCAGAAGTCATTGTGCACGATAATACAAATGACACGGTTAGATATAGGAATGTGTTTCTATAGAATGATTAACTGGGAGCTAGGAGAAAAGTTAAAAACCAGGACCTCGACAGTGATAATCTCCAGATTACTTCCAGTGTCATGAGCTAGTGAACGTAAGAATAGAAGGATATAAAGATAAATATGTGACTAAAGAATTGTTGCAGTGGGAGGGATTCATATTTTTAGACGATTGGGGCTTTTCTGTGACAGAGTTGACCTGTTCAAGAGGGACTGGTGGCACATCCACTGGAGGGGGGAACCAATATCTTCGCACCCAGTTTTGCTGGTGCAACAGGGGATTGTTTAAAAGAGATTAGCAGGAGGTGGTATCCTCAAGAGCAGGGAGGCAAGTGAGAGGCTGGAAGGAGATACAGTAATCGAAAATAGCATATTGAGGAGACATATCAGGCTGGAACACGATAGGGAGCAAGAAATGCCTGTGTATTAAATTGCGTTTATTTCAGTGCAAAAGGGCTGACAGGTAAGGCTGATGAATTCAGGGTGTGGATAGGTTATTGGCACTGGATAGTCTAGCTATTGCAGAACATGGCTGACGGAAAGATAGGGCTGACAGCTTATTGTATCAGGGTTAAATGCATTAGGAGGGAGAGAGATCGTGGAACGAGAGGAGGTGAGTCACATTTCTGAATAAAGGGTGTATCGCAGCAGCGATCAGAAATAAAATAACTAATGGATCATCCAATCAGGATTTGTGGGTGGATCTAAGAAATAAGAAGGGGTTTTACTATCGGCCCCCAAAAGTCAACAGAAATTGCAGGAACAAAAATATGTAGAGAGATTGCGGAGACTTTCAGGAACATTTGGGTTGTCATAATAGGGGCTTTAATATTTTTTATAATAGACAGGAACTGCCAGATCATTAAGTGATTTGATGGGATGGAATCAATTAGGTGCGTCAGGAAAGTTTCCTCAAGCAGAATGTAGAGGGTCCTAATCGGAAATGAACAAAATTTTACCTACTCTTAAGAGGTATGTCAGGACAGGTGAGTGAAGTGACAGTAGATGTGCACTGTGGGGCCAGTGAGCATGGATGTATTAATTTGAAAATAGTTATGCAGAGGGAAAATTTGGTCCACAGCTTCAAGTTCTAAATTGGGGCAAGTTTAATTTTGATGGACTTAGACAGCAGTTTGCAGGGGTTGATTGGATTAGTCTGTTTGCAAGCTAAGGGACCTCCGGCAAGTGGGAGTTTAAGATCTGTATGTTCCTGTGCGGGTGAAAGGAAAGTTGACCGGAATGAGGTACCCTGGATGACAAGAGATGTTTAAGCTTTTACCAAAAACAATGTGGAGGCGTGGTTCAGCTAGAGGCAGCTCGGATCAAGTGAATCCCTGGAGGTGCAAAGGGGATACAGGAGTTTACTCAAGAAGGAAATCAGGATGGCGAATAGGGGTTATGAGATAACCTCGTCTGAGAAAATCAGAGTGAATCCAAAGAGGTGCCTTAACTATATTAAAGGAAAAGCATTAACTAGAGAGAGAATAGGATCCCTCAAAGACCAAAATGGATATGTTTCTGTGGAACCATAAGAGATGGGCAATGTCCTCAACAAATATTTCTCCACTGTGTTTAACGTAGAGAAAAACATGAGTACTTGGGAAATTGGGGAAATTAATGGTGATAACTTAGGGACAGTCCATATCACAGTGGAGGAGGTATTGGATATATTAGAATGTTTGAAGTTCGATAAATCTCACGGTCCTTTCCAGATATATCCAAAAACAGTGCAAGGGGCTAGAGAAGAATTTGCGGGGGCCCTGGCCGATAATTTTGATCATCAGTTACCACAGGTGAGATCCCAGAAGACTGGAGGAAAGCAGATGTTGTTCCCTCTTTCATGAAGGACTGAAAAATAACGTTTGGGAAATACAGACCAGTAAGCTTAAAATCTGTGGTAGGTAAATTACTTGAGAAGATTCTAAGGGATCAGATGTACATGCATTGGGGAAACAGGGTTTTATTAGTAATAGTAAGAATGGCTTTGTGAGTGGAAGTTCCGGCCTGACGAATTTGTTAATGTTCTTTGATGACGTGACCAGGAAGGTCGAGTAGGGCGGGCTAATAGCATCCAAACATATAGTGCTGGAAAAGCACAGTAGGTCATGTAGCATTTGAGGGGCAGGAGAATCGACGTTTTGGGCACGAGCCTATCATCAGGAATGTCCAAGACATCGATACTCCTGCTTCTCGGATGCTGGCTGACCAGCTGGTGCTTTTCTAGTGCCACACTTTTCAATTCTGATCACCAGCATCTGCATTGATAACATTCTCCAAGGGTGGTCGATCTGGTCTATAAGGATTTCATTTCCACCAGAACAGAATGAGACCTTTCAGCCCCTGGACCATGATATACATTTACAAGAGGAGACCATTCAGCCCCTCCAGTCGATAGAACTAGACCCAGTTTAGATAATGCAGCAACAGTATCAGCCTATTCAGCGACTTGAAGCCAGTACCACAGGAAATGGAAGAGGCAACAAAGTGACTGGACGATGGGGTTTATTGTCATAATACCAGGCTATATAGCTTGACCTTCAGTAAGATCAAAGCTGATCTCTCTTGACCGCAATTTCTCTTTCATGCCCAATTCTTTGTCGCCCTCAACTCCCTGATGTGTCAAAATCCATTAACACCACCCTGTTCGTACAAACATTCAGAGATTTGGTGTCTGGGATAGAGAGGCCCCAACAGTCACTACCCTCTGAGAGAAGGAAACAGTCCCCATATATTTACCTTGGCCTTTGACGTGAATGAGATATAGGAACACAGCGTCAGAGTGACTGGGCCTGTCGTAACAGCAAGACGTGACTGAACAAAGTGTCAAAGAGGCGGAATAAAATCGAACCTAATGGGAATCATTGTAAACTCCCAAGCGGTTGGGCCGTTCAGGACACAATGTGGCTGGTGGAGATCAATCCTCTCAGACCCTGGATATCTCTGTGGGCGATCCTCAGGGTAGCTTCCTCGGCACAAACATCTTCAGCTGCTTCAGCAATGTCTTACCCTACGTCATTCGATCAGTATTGAGAATGCTCAGAAAAAATTGCTTAAAGCATCAAAACCTGGGCAACATTCAAGCTCATGTTGTTAACGTGTAGGTAACATTCATGTAACAGCACTGCTGGATTTATTAACATTTCCACAGGACTAAAAACGAGGAGCTCATTCAGCATCTGAAGGTAGTTTCACCGGAATGTGAGAACGCCATTCAGCCCATCGAAGCTTTTGGATAAGAAAGGCACGGCCCGTTCACTCTCTCTTATCTATGACACAAGAAGAGATTTTTAAAAATCTACAAAAGTGTTGGAATGTAGGTGGCTGAAGAACACAACAAGCCAGGGAGCATCAGGAGAAGAAGTCCACACGTTGGGTTTAAGCTTGCTTCTTGAGTGGGGTGGGGGTAAGGGTGTGTACAGATAAAGAGGCGAGGTGGGGGAGTAGGAGGAGGTGGCGTGGTGAGGTGGGGAATACAGGTAGAGGGTACCACCGGGTTGGTCAATGGGAGGAATGAATCCATTTGACAGCTGTAAGGTGGGTTGAACAGAGAATTGGAAGGAGAAGGGGCTGGGGAGGGAGTCAGGGGATTGGAAAGAAGGTTACTAGAAATTGGAGAACTCAATATTGAGTCCCCCCGGGCAGTAGACTACACTGGTGGAATATGAAATGTTGTTCCTCCAATTTGTGCTTTGGTTCGTTGTGGCAATGGAGAAGGTCAAGGATAGTCATGTCAGAATGGGAGTGGGTGGGGGAATTGAAATAGGCTGTGACTGAGGATCAGATCAGCCTTTACAGGCCCGGCTGAGATGCTGAGCAAAACATTCCCCTCAGTTTACATTTAGTCTCTCTGATATAGAGAAGATAACATCAGGAGTGCCAGATACAGTAAACTAGGTTGGATCCCATCACCTGGCACATCTTCCACAAGGACCAATCCCTTCGCTAATTTTGGTTAGTGCCTCACTCCCGACCAAACCCGCCATTCCCCACTGGCAACTGACCGTGAAGATGAAATAAATGTATCACCTGCTGGCACACCACCTCCCTCACCTCATCCAAGGCTTCAAACCGTCCTTCCAGGTGAAACAGAGGTCACCTGCTTCTCCTTCAACCTAGTGTACTGCATCAGGTGTTCCTGATGTGGTCTTGTCTACATCGGGAAGAGCAGCTTAAACGAAGGGCACATTTCACCGAGCATCACAGCCAGGCCCAAAGGGACCTGAGCTCCCAGTCACCAACCATTTCATTTCCCCTTCACAATCCCTTTCCAACATGACCATCCTTGGCCTCCTCTGTTGCCACAGTGAGTCAGACAGCAAATTGAAGGAACAACATGATACCTTCTGCTTGGGTAGCCTGCAGCCTGGAGGACGCAACATTGAATTCTCCAAATTGAAATAAACTTCTCAGCAATGGCCCTACTCCCTTTCCACCCCCGCCTCCACCCTTCCAGTCAACCAAATGACCCCGCCTTCTAGCTCCCAACCGGATTCATCCTTCCCATCAACCAACCGGCTTGCAATCACCACTTGTGTCCACCTATCCCCTACTTCACCATCGTGCTGCTTTCCCGATCCCAACCACTCCCTCCCCTCTTTATCTGCAGCTCCCCCTACCCACACCTGCAGTCCTGAAGAATGGTTATACTTGAAATGTTGACATCTCCACCTCCTGATGCTGCCTGCCTTGCTGTTTCTTCCAGCCTCCTGTTTGTCTATTATTACACAGGAAGATAAGGAATCTAGTCAGCACAACACGCAGGTAGGCAGCTATCACGGGTCACCCAATAATGAAGCGCTTCCCTGGAACGAGGAAGAGGGCGTTCAGGCCCCCGAGACACTGACACACGAACAGAAGAGGCCATTCAGCCCCTCCAAACTGTTACACTGAAATAGTAGTATGTCATTGATACTGCAACACGACAAACTAATGAAGCAGAGGCTGCACAGACAGACTGCGCCATGTTGTGTCTCCTGGCTCCTTTGTTAATGTTTCTCTCGTGTTACATTAACGTGGTTTGCTGATGGTAAGGACGCACAGCGGATGGTTTGTGCCACTACTCAAGGAGGCATCTTCCATCTCCTAGAAAACAGTCTAGTCTTCTGCATGGAGGTCAGAAGCTTTTGAGAATGGCCAATCTGTCAGAGTGTGGCTGCAGACAGGATTGTGAAAAAGATGATGCTGAGTGCAGGGTCTCACTCCAACTCAGACGTGAGAGTTTGTTCGGAACCTGGAGCTCTCCCTCGACTAACATGGTTGCTCCACAGAGATATGTAAACCGTCACATAGCCATAGAGTTCAACAGGCCCTTTAGCCGAAACTGGTCCATTCCGACTAAAATGTCCATCCATGCTAACTCCATTTCCCTGCACTTGGCCTATATCCTTCTAAACCTTTCCTACCATATATGTGTCCAAATGTGAAAATATATATTGTGCAAAACACGTAATATTTCACGATATCGATGTTCCATTTTAAAAATATTGAACGTTGGTCTATAATGCTCAAGTTTTCTTGCAATCTTTTTTTATTCTTTTGTCGCATTACAAATTAAACACTCATTTCCTTCACACTCTCCTCATGGTAAATTCACTGGAGTGATTAGTCTCGTGTAACACCTTTACTCTGTCTCAATGTGGCAAGGAGATCATTTCTCATAAATGAGAGAAAATCTGCTCAAAGCGCCCCAAGTTCTGTCTCAAAATCACTCTATAACTTCAGTAAGGTGTCTTCACTCTTATACTTTCATTATTTTGCAATGAAGGACACTATATATTTACAGCGCTGATGACTTATTGTTCCATATGAATTCTGTTGGTGACTCATGACCAAGGACATCCAGCTCGTTTTCACCAAGAGCACTTCCCATCATCTCGCCTTCTCATAAATACAAACTGAGGATGGTAAATTTTGCCAGATTATTTTGTTGCCTTGCAAAACGCTGTGCTTTAATCACAGCCGCGCCAACAGCAACACCACTGTTGGTTGGAAATGCTGAGGAGGTGATGGCCTAGCTGTATTATCTCTGGAATTGTTAACACAAGGACCCAGGTGATAACTGAGAACATAAGCTCGAATCCCACCATGGCAAATGTTAGAATTTGCATTCAATAAAATATCAGGAATTGAAAATCAAATAAAACCGAAAAACCATTTTGGTTGTCCTACCTGGCACAATCATGCCCTTCAGGGAGTGAAAACTACCATCTTCACCTGGTTGACCTTGCTTATAACTCCAGATCCACAGCACTGTGATTAACACACAGTTGCAGTTTGAAATGGCCAAGTCAGTTATACTACTCACTACAAATTCTCAAAGAAATGAAACCTCAGCACTGACTACGTACAGCCCACGGACTATAGTGGGCTAGGAAGGCAGCTCACCAACACATTTTCAAGGACAATGAGGAAAGCGAATTAAATACTGGGCCAGCATCCCATTAATGATTTTTTAAAAAAGATGATCACACTCAACAAAGAGAGACAAAGGGACATAACTCACTTCAAACCGGAACTTTGATGTACACCTTACATGGGCATGAATTTCAGCAATATGGGAACAGGAGAAACATAAATAAGATTAATCTGAATTTTTATTTCCATTCCAGCTGATCATCAACAATTCCTCTTTTTGTTTCTTTCTCTCTATCTCTCTATTTCTTTATCTATTCAACTCACTCCTTCTCCCCATCACAATAGACATCCCTGTCACCAACATCAAACACTCTATTTCCCAGCTGCGTTCAGTTCTGATCTATGGCGATTGGACTCGAAATGTCACATCTATTTTTCTCCCGACCTGAGGCTGCCAAATCTGTTCAGTTTCTTTGGCACTTCCTCGTTCTTTTTGTTTCTGACCTCTAGCATCATTCTTTGTTTTTTTAACATTTTATGTTGTTATTACATGGGATGTCTGCATCAGTGGCAAGGCAGCATTTGTTGACCTCACTAAATGCCTTTTACTGTGACGTCATTTCTTAAGGCAGTGGGTCTGACGTCAGTCTTAATCCAGACCAGGTAATAATGCTAGATTTCTTTCTCAACGGACAACAGTGAAAAAAATAAACTTTTTGGCAAAGTGCTGGTGGGATTTAATTAGTGAAATTCGTTCTTATTTCCAGTTCCTGTCATTTGAATTTAAATTCTGTCATCATCTGAGATAAGATTTCAAACAGTGTCTCTAGTGTAGTAACCTGGGCTCCTGAATTACGTGTCCTAGGTATAGATATTGGTTTATTTAGCACCCGCACTGAGGTCTAGATGGGGACTGGGGACAACATGGAGTTGGTAGTGGGTAGCTTTGGTGATGGAGAGAATACCAATCAATTCAGGGCAAATAGGTACTTCGGGATTGTGAACAGTCTTGTTCTCACATGTTTGTGAGGGCGGGGGTGTGGGCCGTTCTGAAATTTGTGGAGAATAAATGGATTTGCATTTGAAACTGAGGACAATATTTTCTGTCTTTACTAAATATGGATAACAGAAATAGCACTGAAGTTCACCATGGCTTATGAGATTAATAAGTCGATAGTGATGGGGAGACTTACCAGGAACACCAACAATAGCGAGCATGGGATAGTAACCAGCCTGAATGATCAGCAGTACACCTAATATCCGATCTGGTAATATGTGCCAATACCTGGAAAGATACAAAAGACCCCAGGATAAACTCCTGTCCATTGTTGCAACATTCCAGTATACTTTTCTTAGATTCTGAACGGTTGGTGCGATATTCCAGTCAAATGCTCTCAGATTCTGATCCATTGTTGGAACATTCCAGTCTACTGTTTTCAGATTCTGGTCATTTGTTGGAACACTCCAGTCTTTGGTTCTCACACTCTGATCTTTCCTCTCCTGTCTCTGCAACAGTTGATCCCTGTTCGTGTTGGAGGTAATGCACCTGCAGCTATAATGGGATAAATCATTGCAAGAAGCCATTTACAAATTAAAAAAGAAAACCATCCAGTGACATAATTAGGATCCATGGAGACTGATATCAGTCACAGTCACTGAACAAACAGATCCAGTTAACTCCTTTCAGTCTGCTACTTCAGTTCACAATAAGGTTGAAATCGCTGGCTAATGGCCACATCTCCCATCAATAATTAGTGTCGTGAAGAAAGTTGTGAGAGACAACGATGGATGTTTCCTTATCGCAGGCTAGATGGTTCTGCTGTGTTGTTGATTTGCAATACTATAACCATCTGAACGCTCCACCATGAGCACCCACAAAAAGTCAATCCGTGATATTGTTACCATTCTGATTTCTCCTCGACTAGAACAGGCGCCAAGCAATAGATTCTCAGTGGGCATATTTGCCCTGACCATACACAGGAAGTGCGGATCTGTCTGGACATTCCTCTCGTTGCTCTAGTAAGACAATGTTGAATCTTCAATACATAATACCATTGAATACTCTCACAAACACCTTAATACACTTTATTGGCTTCAAAGCAGTATGACTTACATTTTTGAAATTCATTCCAGCATTTAGATAGCGAGTGGCAGGTGTTCGTGTCTCTTATTTGGTATGTTGATTTGATGAGTAAATTGATCTTCAGATGCGAATGTTTCTTGCAGAAATCAAGCTTGTTTTGGAGGTAGATAAAGTGACCTAGGGGGTTTTACAAAATGCACATAAGTCCAAGCAGCGAGAATTAGTCGACGAAGGGAGTTGAAGCTACCTCATAATGTGAGGAAAGATAATAAGATTGCAGCAGTAGCTCAGCATTCTAATTTTTTGGAAACTCTATCATGATCTGTGGAGATGAATAAGCTTCAAGCGCAAATGAAGCAGCTTGAGTTAGAAGCAGAAATGAAGCAGTTTGAGCTACGACTAAAATCAGACGAGGAAGAAAGAGAACAAATAGGTTTAACAGAGGAAAGAGAAAAATAACAAATAGCTTTAGCAGGAGAGAAAGGAAAAGGGAGAGCATTTGAGCTTCAGAGATGGACACTTCGATAAAGTGGCTAAACAATTTCAGTGGCCAGTGACCATGTGGGTTTTGTTGACCCAAACAAAACTTGTAGGTAGAGCTAATGATGTATTCGCAATACTGTCAGAGGAGGGATCCAGGGAGTATGAGGAAGGGACATGTGCATATGGAGTTTCTGGCAGAAGCCTCCAGAAAAAGTTTCTAAAGTCGAAGGAGGGATCCTGGTCGAACTGATAGTGAGTTTGAAATTATCAAACAAAGTAATTTTTATCGATGGATAAGAGCTTTAAAAAGAGAGCAAACCTACGATGCTCTTCGAGAAACAATTAATTTGGAGGACTTCAAAAATTCACTGCCTGACATCGTGCCAACTCATTTGGAAGAGCAGAGAGTTAAAACGGTAAGGCTGGCAGCTGAAGTGTCTCATGATTATGACTAGTGGTTAATGATTATAAAACTTGTTTTGGCTTGCAGAATCAATTTCAGTCCATAATCTCGGTGAAGATCTTAATGATAACTTTCCACAGGGCAGAAAGGAAATACTTGAAGGAGACAAATAAGTTTAAAAAGCTCTGGTGTTTTCATTGCAACAAATTAGGACACATGAAAGCACTGTGTTGGTGGGTTCAGAAAAAAAAACACAGACGCAGGAAAACGTGATAAGTCTGGGAGTTTTTTTTTGGAGTGGTAATGGAAAGCACAGTGGAAGCGAGAAAGCTGCATTAAAGTGTACAAAATGATCAGAAATTTGTTAAGGAGGAAGTGCCAGATCTGCTTAGAAAATACACTTGCAAAGGGAAAGTTTATTCACATAGGACAGGTAAAGAGGATGCAATTTTAAGGGACACAGTATCCTCTCAGACTGTGATGCTGAAAGATGAGGAGATATGTACTCCTGAAGAACTATTTCCAGAAAAGATACTGCTAAAGGGAATTCATATTAAGACAAAAAATGCTACGTTTTGTAAAGCGAGGATAACGTGTCCAGAAAAGTGTGGAGGAATTGTGGTAGGGGCGTTGGACAAGCTCTCAGCTCCAGCAATACAATTTGTCCTTACGCAAAAAAAAAGCTGATTCACTGATAGGAGTACTGCCAATTCTGGTTGAAAAGCCAGTGGAGACGCAGGCAACTGAAGCAATGCAGGAGTATTATCCTGGAAAATTTCCTGATTGTGGGGTAACAAGGTCCCAGTGTTACCAGTTGAAACAGGCAATATCAGAAATGTAAAGATAAGGAAGCTTAAGTGGCATTAACAGAGACTTTGTTCGTTAATATTGTTGAGAAAAAAACAGGAGCAAGTAGGTGATCATGCAACTATTTTTAGTTCAGCTAAACTAATTGAGTTACAGCAGAAAGATAAAAGTTTAAATCAGTTGTATCAAAAAAGCATTTATGTTAGGAATTTTAAATGCATCCCTCAGTGTCATTACCTTTAAAATGATGTCCAGATAAGGATATGGAGACTATCACATACTCAAGGAGATGAGAAATGGGGAGAGATTCATCAAATCGTTTTGCCAATGGGGTATAGAAAGGACGTGATGCGAATCGTGCATGAGCTACCAACTAGAAGTAATTTAGGAGTTAGGAAACATAGGCTGAAATACAGAGACATTTCACTGTCCTGGACTGCAAAAGGATGTAGTTTAATTTTACCAGACGTGTCATACATGTCAGGTAATTGGAAAAACACAAGCGATAATAAAAAATGCACATTTTTTCAACTATTTTGGTATTTGAGGAACCTTTTGCAAGAGTCTTAATTCATTGTCTAGGTTGCCAACCTCACAAAAAACAGTGGGCACCAGTATTTGTTAACAATAATGGATGCATCGACTAGATTTCCAGAGGCCACCTCAAGCTGCTAAAAGAATTGCAAAGGAATTAATCTTTTTTTCCAAATAGATATAGACCACTAATACAGCTACAGTGGGATCAAGGTTCAAGCTTCACATTTAAATTATTCACTCCAACGTGTTAGGAATAAAGAAATTCTAATCTACTGCGTACCATCCAAAATTGCTCGGAGAGCTAGAAAGGTGATATTAAACATTAAAGACCATGTTGAGGGCTTATGATCAGGATTATCCAGATAATTAGGTTAAGGAAAATCCACTTGCACTTTTTGTGATCAGGGATGTACCAAATTAACGGAGCAAATTCAATCCATTTGAATTAGTTTTTGGGCCATTACAATTGATTAAGGAGAAAGTAGTAAATCAGAATTCAAAAGTCACATTTTTGGACTATGTCCCAACTTTCAGGAACGATTAATACCGCTGGGGAGTTGACTAGACAGCATTTAAATGCATTGGAGCATGCAACAAAACAGGAATTGGACAGGAAATTAAAAATTTGCAATTTTGCTATCCGAGATAAGTTATTACTGTTACTTCCAGTGATAGGTGAACCTTGAAAAGCAAGGTTTAGTGGACCTTATAAATAGAAAGAGTGGGTGTTACTGCTTGATAAGGACTCCAGACAGAAATACATTTCACAATTTATGTCATGTGAATATGCTCAAAAGATATTTTCACAGGGAAGTAAAGCAAGAGGAGAAGGTGTTAATGATTCTGGCATTCCTTAAATAAAGGAATGGGCGGCACGGTGGCACGGTGGCACAGTGGTTAGCACTGCTGCCTCACAGCGCCGGAGACCCGGGTTCAATTCCCGCCTCAGGCGACTGACTGTGTGGAGTTTGCACGTTCGCCCCGCGTCTGCGTGGGTTTCCTCCGGGTGCTCCGGTTTCCTCCCACAGTCCAAAGATGTGCAGGTTAGGTGATTTGGCCATGCTAAATTGCCCGTAGTGTTAGGTAAGGGGTCGATGTAGATGTAGGGGTAGGGGTATGGGTGGGTACGCTTCGGCGGGGCGGTGTGGACTTGTTGGGCCGAAGGGCCTGTTTCCACACTGTAAGTAATCTAATCTAATCTAATCTAATCTAAAGTGGACAATGAGGTAGTTTTCTAAAATTGGGATAAATGATTGAGTTACCTTTTTGAGAAACATTTAAATGACCAGAAAAATGTATTACTGTCACATGGGGAGATAAGCAGAAATTAACCTGGAATTACTCGCCAAATTGTGCATAATGTAGCTATAGGAGATGTTGTTATGAGTGAGCAACATCCTAACAGGCATAATTATCTAAGGCTGACACAAGTTCAGAAGGGGATTGAATGCATGCTGTAAGATGACATAGTCAACCTGCTTTACAGTGATTGGTACTCATCCATAGTCGTGGTGCCAAAGCCAAATGCTACCCAATGGTTACGTGTGGAGACTATCGTAAAGTCAATGTAGTTAAAATAATTGATTTGTGCCCAGTTACACGGTGGGAAGACTGTGTTGAAAATGTGGGACAAGCAACTTACATTTGATATGAAAAACTTGCTGGCCACATTTCAGGGGTATACAATAAATTACCGGATTATCAAATGTGTGGTGCACATTGATAACCTGGTGATGTTTTGTCAGTCATGGAAGGAACTTTTACAGCATTTATTGGATTTGTTCGATTAACTTCGGAAGGAAGGCTTGTTGGTAAAACGAGCAAAAAGTGAAATTGGCAAAGCAAAAATCACCTTCCTGGGCCATGCTATTGGACATAGATAAACGGTGTCATGGGAGGTAAAAGTGAAGGTATTTGGGGAATTTCCCATACTATTGACAAAAGGAGCAGTACTATGGTTCTTGGAATTGTGTAGATTTTATCGACGTTTTCTGCCTCATTTTCGCAATGTGATTGCTCCACTCACAGACTTGTTAAAGAAAGGCAAGACGTTTCAGTGGACAGAGGACTGTCAAAAGGCATTGAACGGCATGAAATATGTATTAACCACTGCCCCACTATCAGCCACACCTGATTATGCAAAATCATTCAAGGTGGCTTTAAATGCAAGTGATGTGGGTCTCAGTGCTGGGCACCTGCAGGAAAGTGACGAGAAGACAGAAAGACCTATTAGGTATTTCTCCAAGAAGTTGAATGTTCAATGGTTAAAATATTCAACAGTTGAGAAAGTCACTGTGAGCTTTGTGTTGGCACTACAACATTTCAGTGTTTAAATTACCAGCAACACATCGGAGATAATCATGTACGCTGATCATAACCCAGTGACGTTTTTGGAGAAATTTAAGGACAAAAACGCGAGACTGTTTAGCTGGAGCCTGTTCTAACAACCATTCAACTTGAAAATTGTGCATGTGGCAGGTCTTTAAAACACGATTGTTGATGCATTGTCCAAACTTGAATGACAGATTGAGGCAGTAATTGAAAGGAATACCACACACTGAAACCGGATGTAGTTGTGCAGGTTTGCATGTTTATAGTAAATGAATGTACATGCGTATTTTCGTGTACTAACCACTTTTTTTTTGGGGGGGGGAGTTGAAACCTGAAGGCATCTTTTGATTTTGATGATTGTTTATATCGGGGAGTTGTCACAAAGGTGGTCTCCTTACAAGGTTATGTTGTTCTTGAGTTGTTTTCAGAGAGGTTCTAACCAACCCAAAGTTCCAACATGTCTCAATTTTGAATGCTGCATTGGGGGCTTTGTTTTTTACCTAACAGATAATGCGTCGGACAGAAGGGATTTACGTCTCTAACAAAAAGAAAACTGATGAAGTCAAGGGGATGTGGCCAGCTCTCCAGCTGCTCAGGTCAGTTCAGTTCAGTTCGAGGGTTAGTTGAGTCAGGTTCACTGTTGAAATTGGATGCTCTCCCCCTCCGTCAGACCTCTGACTCTGTAACGTGTAATTTTATTATTTAATTTTACTTTTTTGTGCTCAGGTGCTTCTTTATTGGAATTGTTGTAAGTAATTTGGATCAGCATCGTTAATTCGAGGTAGCTTGTCAGGTTCAGATAGGATGGATTATTCAGGTAAGTTATTTTCGGTTCGTTGTGTTTCATTCCTTATTTTTGCAAATACATTCTATTTGTTTAAAAGTCGGCAGTCGGACCAGCTAATTATCTCTGGGAATATCCACGATACACTTTTCTTCAACAAATTACCACATTACAGTCTGAGCTATGTGCTTCAAAATGTTTTCAGGGATCGGGCCTGATCCATAACAAGGTACAAAAACCTTGTTCATTAAAAGTCATGAATTAATGAGTATGGGATGGAATGAATATGATAATGTCTATGAGGCAGAAAGGACTGTGGCCAGTGGCTGAGGAGACCTGAGGGGAGTGCAGCAACTTCTCCCAGTCACGAGTATTCAACAATTACTCTTTCTGACAAATGAAATGAAATGAAATGCAGAGCAAGATAACGGATGACCTTTGTAGATGGAATGTTGAACGATAATGTGAACAGAATAGGACAACTTTAAATGTGATGTACACAATTATATTTTATACAGAGACTGTTTTATCACAGGTTATACAGGTTGTCGAGATTGTTTCCATCTGAATGGGATATGCAGAAATAAGAACAGACACAGATAACAAAATGTATTGAGTTACAGTGAGTTACAGCAGAGTCAGAGTGAGTATACAGCTCATACCGAGCTGGTACAGATATGATGAATTACATGACAACCATATTTGCTGAAATTATTCAGAGAAATATATTGAAAATATTCAGGGACTGGGAAGAAAATTTTAGTCATAGAACGCACAGACCATGTCATAATTAATAAACTATTCCTGTTTTTTCATCGAGAGCAGCTGTCCCTAAAAGGCTTTTTAAATGAAAATCACTGATGAGATCCACGCATTTATTTGCAGAACTTAAAGGGGAAACAGAGTCGACTGTAATACATGCATCACTGGCACACATGATGGGAACAGGAATGGAAAATATGGTGCAAATATAATAGAGTCCAGCATCTAGAACAATCAAAGAAAAAGAAAAATATTCGAGCTAGTGAAAATCTGAAATACAAATGAAATATGATGGATAAATGCAATAGATGATGCAGGATCTGCGCAGAGAAATAGAGTTAACATATCGAATCTTATATGAACCTGTTCTGTACAGGTCATATTGGACTCAAATACTGCCAGAACTGTAGGGTTTCTCTTCATCAATTTCAATTGGTGCAATGGCAGGAGACAGAGAGTAATGGTGGGCGTATGCTTTTCGGACTGAAGGCTTGTGCCCAGCAGTGTTCCACAGAGTTTGGTTCTGGGTTTTCATTGTTTGTCACTTATGTAAATGAATTGTGTGAGACTATGGAAGGCATGGTATGTAAGTTTGCAAATGACACCAAAACAGGTGGGACAGTGGAAAGTGAGAAAGTTTTTCTAAGATTACAAAAGGATCTTGATCAAATGGGCCAACAGGCTAATAAATAGCTGATAGATTTCAAGCTGGATGAATGTGCGATGCACCCAATTTTGTGTGATTATTGCTGTTTAGTGAACCAGGAATGGGATTTTATTCGCCATCTCCTGGATTCAAAACATGGATAGCCTTCATGACCTTTGACAGCCTTACCATCTGGGTGGTTACCCTCTTGCTGTTACTCTAGTTGCACAATATCTTTGGATTGTCCTTAAACTTTTCTGCCCATGCTATCTCATATCTCCTTTTTGCTTTCCTGATTTCTCTCCAAATAATGCCAAATACTCTTTATATTGATCCAGACATTCAATTTAATAAAGTTGTCTATATCTGAAGTAAGATTTTCTTTGATGCTTGAATAAAACTTCAATAACTGTAGTTGACCATTGTTAACATAATGCCTCTCAACTCTCGTCGTCACACTGCTGAATGCCTCCCACTTTTCAGATATCGTTTTACCTGCTAACAGTCTACTCCAATCAAACTTGGAATGTCCTTGTTCCATGCCATTAAAATTTATGATACTCCAGTTAAAAAAATTGACAGGCTTATTCTTTTCTATAACCGTTATAAACTAATAGAGCTATATTGTAATACTCAAAATATTCCCTCACATTTACTTCAGTCACCTGCCCTGACTATTGCACAAAAGAAGGCCTAGTTTTGCTCCTTCTCTGTTCGGATCATCTACATATTGATGAAGAAAATTTTCGTGAAAACGTTTGACAAATTCTTCACCATCCAACCCTTTAACGCTGTGGTAGTTACAATCAATTTTAAGAAAATTAAAACTCCCCATTAGTACAACCTTATTACGCTTACATATATCCGAGATCGCCCTACATGTTTGTTTCTCAATTTCGTTCTTTCTGTTGGAGAGCATTTGGTACAATACCATCGATATGCTCCTTCCTTACTTCTTTTTAATTTCTACCAATATATTTTCATTGGAAGGTTTGTCACAAATGAGCATTTAGTGCAATCTCTTCAAACAGATCTTTACTTTCTTATTTTTAATACTACCCGTATATTTTAACTGGATTTTTTTTTCAGAAATATCTTTTCCAGTTGAAGCATTAATTTATTCCTTAATCAAAAACGGCAGACCTCCATCTCAAAGCCAACCGCATTTTTCTATCCTTTCTATGACACTTACCACCTGAAACATTGAATTGTCAGTCTTGAACATCTCTCAGGCAAAAGTGAGGACTGCAGATGCTGGAGATTAGAGTCGAGACTGTGGGGCAGAAATTGCACAGCAGGTCAGGCAGCATCTGATAAGGAGGAAAATCGCTTTTTCAGGCAAAAGTCCTTCATCAGCCCATTACTGATGAGGGGCTTTTTGCCAAAACGTCGAATTTTCTGCTTCTTACATTTGCCTGGCTGCTATGCTTTCCCAGCACTACATTCTCGAATTGAACATCTCTCAACCAACTTCCTGTAATAAATAAGATTTCCCAGTCCCATGTTCTTAAACAAGCTCTGAGTTCATCAGCCTTCCCTGTAAGACCCCTGACATTGGAATAAATGCAATTGAGTGCATCAGAATTACTATATCCCCTTGACTCACTCGTCTTTCTTTTCTAATTGACATGCTCTCCTCACATTAATAAACTTCTTCACAAATCCTACCATTTATTATGCTACTTGGAATATCCCCCTTGTTGTCTCTGTCAATATAAAGTCTCTCGACATAGAATGAACAAATGTCCCTGTCCAGATATTGGTTGTTTTCCAGTTTAGATTCGACCAATGCTTTCTGAACAGCTCTCTTCTATTCTAAAATAGATTCATTTTACTCAAATATCTAAATCCCTCAACAACATAGCAGTTCTTCAGCCATCATTTTTTCTCCTTTAACTTTTTGTTCCTTCCCGGTTGGGGTTGGCATTGGGAGTAAACCAGAAATCACTACTTTTAAGGTTTCATTTTTAATCTTCGACCACCCCTCTTAAATTCATTCTGTACTGCTTTAATCCTTCCCTTAAATATCATTCCTAGCAATATGTAAAATAGTTTCTGGTAACTCAATCTAACAATGTGCTTGAAACGTTTAGAGGCGTTCTTAATCCTAGCACAAGGAAAGCAACAAACCATCATAAATCCATGGCCACTGCCATAGAATCTTCTGTTGTTGCCCCCGACAGAAGCATCCAATGTAGCAATAATTCTTCAAAATCTTCTCAAACTCTGCCAAACATAAGAATCATTCCAACTGTCCAAAAACTGATGGCTCTTCCATTTTCCTCAGAGTGACAATCCCCTTCAGCAGTTATAAAAACTGAAAATCATATTGATAGAGGAACAGCCACAAGAGAGGGGTGAACCACATTCCTATCTTTCCAGACAGACATCCATTTATCTGACTGATTTGCTGGGTCTTTTTTTCCCTAAATCTACCAGCCGTCCTCTCTGACCCCTATATGTGACCTTAAAAGCAAGATTGTTTTATGACACCTTCTGTTTCCTTTCATGACGTACAGACAATGATATTAAAGTGGAAAAATATGGCATTAAATGTATATATATATAAAAATCAAGCATTTAGCTCATTAAATCAATACAAATATTCCTCATTAACAGATTCCGAGAAGATAATAGCCTTCTCCAGACCTGAGAATGTGTAGGACTCTCTGGAATGAAGGGACAACTCCTTTTTAAAAAAAACTGATTACATTTTCAAAACAAAAAAAAAGTTTGCAGTGTAACACAAGAAACATTTTAAAACATAAATAGACATTTTTTTGTAAACCAAACTTAAAAAGATCTTTACTAAAATATTCGTTTGAAAGGAAATCATGAGTTGTTTTACTTTTTTTGTTTGCTTTTGAATGTTAAGAAAACAAAATAGAAAAAAGTTAAATTAATAAACTATGATAACTATATCAATTGCAAAAAATACTGCCTTAAATATTTAACTGCCTGCAATCCGAGGAGCAACTGTAAGATCCATGCTGCTCTAAGAACATTTTGTGGACCTGTTTTTACAATAGGAAGAGAAGTGGGCGTATGTTTTAATAATTTGTTTCCAATTCTAGGTGACTTGGCGACATAATTTAATCTCCTGCCGTGATTCTATATATAGAATTTAATTGAATCTTTATCATCATCTCTCTCGCTCTTTCAAACAAAATTATGAATCTGTGTCCATCAAACAGACGGAAAGTTCCTTCAGCTCTGACTGTTGCAGGGAACGATACAACGATACCCAGGTCCATGTAAGACACAAATCCTGCAGTGAAAACCACCTCAATCTAATCCAATATTAATTACGTACAAGCCTTATGAATAATACATACAAAGGCGCATAGTATAAAAGGGGAATTCAGCTCCATATTGAAAATAAAATGTGTGGCTCTCTCATAAGGAAAAAATACCTCAACTGCATCACGGTGTAAATTCATTGAAATAGGAAAAAACAAGAGAATGGTTTCTCAGTTCTTTTCCTTTGAACTACATCCGAAGAACATGAGGAAAATCAAGGATAAATAGCGAACTTCATAAAAGATGATGAGAAGAATAGGAGCGATGGATATTAGGGGGAATGATAAATAATGCTGTGGATGACACAAAGATGAGATGGTGGTCACAGTCAGGAAGAACACGTGAGGGAACAGGAGGGTAAAACCTATGGTTCAGGTGGCCAGATCAATCGCTGATGAAATTTTACACTGATAAATGTGATACATTTCAGAAGTAACAAGACAAGAGAGTACTCAAACTGAAGGGAGGCTCTATTTATTGGATTTTACTTTTAACCAATGAAGAGGTTCCGTGGTGCTCCTGATGGAGGTGTTTAACAGCATAAGGGATATGGACAGGGTGAACAGAGAGCAGCTTTTCTCCTTTCTCAAAGGCTTAATAATAAGGAGACACACTTATAAAGTGAAAGTGTAAACTGTAGAAAAGCTTCCTTTTTCTAAACGCGTTTGGTTTTAAAATATTTCAAGATTTATATTGCCTCCAGAAAAATAATCTGTTTTTCCGTTCAACTCGCCAAAGTTCACAAACACAGGTACATTTTCCCAACTATGATCCAAACATCAATGTTAACCCATTCCCTTGACATGCCCAGACCTCTTTAATGACTTAGATCCTCTTCAGATTTTCCTTTTCTAACCATTTCAATGCTTGTATTCTCCCATGAAACATACAAAATATTTTTCACAAGATGTAGATAATGGACACTTTCCAACAATGTTGATAATGTAATATTCTTACTCAATACCGAAACTATAAAGTTGCAACAATGCTAGAGTGTTTTGTTGTCCCGCCACACGCTTCTCAGACTGCAGTTTCAAATAGCCATTAAATCTAAAAAGACTTGCCAAATCTTTACTTCCGATCTGAATGGTAATTTTTCCCTTTATTATGAGATGGATAAATTATGGATTGTCTGTCTGACTGCAACAGTGTGATTGGTTTATTACGAATAGGGATAGGCCACCTGGTTGCCAGGTTTGCTGTGATAATCAACAAGGCCTGACTGCGATATTTTCTCCACATTAATGTTATGTTCCCCACACACAGAGCAACCAGTATCTCCCTCAACCAAACCCCTCAATTCCTGTTACCCCAGTCATCAACGATGAACAAAATCCAAAGAACTGTTGATGGAGCAACACAAGAACATAGACATTAAGACTGACGGTAGGAAATTCAAGTTTGCACTTATCCAGATTAAACACCATCTTCCAGATACAGCAATCTGCCCCATTTTCCAAGCCGATCAATATTCATCTGTAAACTCTTCACCTCCTGATTACAGTCTGTTTTACCACCTAGTTTTATACCATCTGTGAATTTAGTTACTACACTCGGTCTCTCCTTCCTGGTCATTTGGGCAGATTGCAAACAATTGAGGTCCGAATACTGAACACTGCAGCACCTCACTAGTTTCACTTCGCCAGAGAAAGACGATTTACCCCAATGCTTTGCTTTCTGTTAGTCAACCGATTCTCTGTCCAATTCAATACCCTACACTTAACCCCTTGGATATAATCTTCTTGATCAGTCCTTTATGCACCATCTTGTCAAATGCCTTCTGAAGTTTAGTTGTAAAGCAGTTACTGCATCCTAATTATCCACATTGTTGGTTACATTCTTAAAGAACTCCAACAGGTTTGCCAAGCACAACATGTCAATCATGAAGCCTTGCTGACACTGGTGAATTGATTTTTGTTTTTCCAAGTGTTCAGTTATTTCCTACTTTAAAGTTGTTGAATAAACTTCCCCACGGCAGAGGTTAAACTGATTTGTCTATACTTTGTGATTTATTTGCCTATCTCCTGTTTTGAATGCTGATGCCATATTATTAATTTTCCAATAGTTCGGCACTGTTCTAGAATCCAGGGATGTTTTGAGTATCGTTACTAAAGCATCCAGTACCTCTGCTGTTACCTCCTTTAATATGATAGAGTGCAGGCCGACGGCCTGACCTGTCTTTAATCCCATCAATGTATTTAATATCTTCTTCCTCAACATCGTACTTCCATCAAGATCCTTTGCAATTATCGTACATTTTGGGAAGAAACTGTGAAAATAGGTAATATTGGTTTTGCCTCTGCCACTTCTGAGTTTCCCATTATTACCTTGCCGTTTTCATCCTCGAAAAGACCAACATTTCGGATAAGCATTCTTTTCCTTTTTTGTCTGATCGGAGAAGTGTTCTTTATCAATTATTATGATATCTGCTCGTTTTCCTTCGTAGCCATTTTGATTTTGTTTTTAGCAACCATTTACTGACAATGTAAGCGTTTTTCTTTAATTCGTTCACAGGATGATGGCGTCACAAGGTTGCACAGCACTCAGTGTCCGTCCCAAATTGCCCAGAAGACAGTTAAGCGTCAACCAAATTTGTATGGGTTTGAAGTCACATGTAGGTCAGATCAGGTAAGGATGGTGATTTCTGTCCCGAAAGGAGAGTCATGAAATAGATGGGTGTATCCAACAGTGAGCAGTGGCTTCATTACCATTAGTAGTCTCTTAATTCCAGTTTTACGTCGAATTTATCTTCCACCATCAACCATGGTGGCATTTGAAGCCGTGTCCCCGGAACATTATCTGCATTATTGGTCAGCGATAATACGACCAGGCTATCACCTTCATGTTATTATTGATTTCCTTGTTAAAACATGGATCACTTTTCACCTTTTTACAATTCCTGTTCCACTCAGGATTACACTTTAATTGAGGGGTTTTGATTATCTCCCTAAGTAGTTGCCACTGTTCTTCAACTGTCCTGCCCTTTAATATTTTGCCAAGTTCGCTCGGGCCAATCCCTTCCTCAGGCCAGTAAAATTATCATTGTCCAACACTAAACCTCTCATATGTGACTCTGTTTTTCCTGTTTCAATCTGAATGTGAAACTGCAGCATGCTGTGATCACTCTTTCTAAAATAATCCAGTACTACAATATGATTTATCACGCCTTCCTCATTATGTAATACCAAACCCAGTTCTCTGTTTGGATAGATCTCATGATACTCGAAGAAATAATCCTTCATACATTTCGTGAATCGTTCTCTGAGGCTCCCCTTGCCAAATTGATTAATCCAGTAAATGTGAATGTTCAAATTACTCATAATCACTGTGGTGCCCTTGTCTCAAGTCATCAATATTCTCTGCTTCATGTTATTTGCTACATTGAAAGTAGTTTTCCGGAGTGGGAGCTTGTGGGCTGGAAATGTTCCTACCAATGGTTTTCTTTCCATGTGTATTATTTCGAACCAGATTGATTAATAATTTTCTTCCCACGTGGTAATATCACTTCTTTATACAGCATTGACATTATCCTTAACCAATACAGACAATCCACCGGCTGTTCCTTCTTGTCTGAATAGAGTCCCCTTGACATTTAACACACCAGTCTTGACCTTCCTGTAACCATGTTTCAGGAATCCCCACAAGGCCATACCTATTTATCACTGTTTGAGCTGTCAGCTCATTCATTTTACTCCAAATGCTGCACACATTTAGTTGAAAAGTTTTCAACATATTCAAATCGACTATCTTTCTCTTCCTTGTCTCACTTCCAGGTGGCACAAGGAGCAATCCCAACATTACAATCCTGGAGAGCGTGCTTTTAAACTCACTCCGAGCTCCCTGAGCATTCTTTGCAGGATCTTCCACTCTACTTACCTCTGTCATTGGTACCAATGTGTCCCACGACCACTGGCCGTTCACCCTCCCCTTCAGGGTGCCCTGAACATGCTCTGAGACATCTTGATCCTGGCACCAACCACCATTGATTTGTTTTTCTCTTTTAATATTTTTGTGTTCAGGCAGTCCATCTTTATTTATTGATCGCCAACAATAGTGAGTCTATTATTTACTCCAACTTTCGATTCACATTTTTAAATTGTTATGTTTCCTTCCTTCAGCATGATCATTAAACTGGCTCTGCCTGTTTATTCGACTAAACTCAACTTTCTGCTCAGTTTCTGACCTGCTGCTGTGGTTCCCAGCCTCCTATATTATTAACTTAAATCTACTCTAGTTACACATTCACACCTCCCTTGCAGGATGATGGGGCCCCTCCATTTAAGGTGAACCCTGTACTTTTCGTACTGTTCCTACCTGCCCCGGAAGCTATCCGAATCATGCAAAAATCAGAAAGCCTCCTCCCAGACCAGGTCTTTAGCCACATATTTAACTTGACTATCTTCCTCTTCCTTCTCTCACTTCCAGGTGGCACAGGGAGCAATCCCAAGATTATCATCCTGGAGATCTTGCTTTTGAACTCACTCCGAGCTCACTGAGCTTTTTTTTGCAGGACCTTTCACTCTTCTTACATCTGTCATTGGTACCAATGTGTACCACGACCACTGGTTGTTCACCCTTCCCCTTCAGTGTGCCCTGAACATACTCTGAGACATTCTTGATCCTAGCACTAACCACCATTTGCATGAATAAATCATGGAATCACAGAATCTCTACGGTGGGGAAGCAAGCCGTTTCATCCAGCATGTATACGCTGACCCTCCAAAAAGCAACATAACCAGACCCATCCCCCTTCTCTGTTACTCTGCATTTACCCTTGACTAATGCATCTAACCGGCACATTGCTGAACACTAATGGAGAAAAGTAAACATCCCAGACCTATTCCGCTACCCTGTGTTGAATCTGCTTTCTCTCAACAGATACTGCCGAGCTACTGAGCATTTCCAGCAATTGCTGCTTTTTCACTGATAACGATTGCGTATTGATAAAAACATGTGCAACTCAGACTTGAAAAATACTGAATTTAAACTCTCAGGAGAAAACTAAATATTTGGTCGTTCAATAATCCCAGTAAATGTTCAGTAAATTATTTCTGTTCTGTACATGAACGTCATGTGCTCACTTTCCAATCCTGAATAAAGGAGATTTTTGCACCTTTTTTTAATATCAGAAAGCTCGGAAACGTTGCACATTTATTTCTTCATATGGGAATGTGATTGCATCTCATTCTTTCATGTCAGTTTAATTACAGAGGATTAATCACAAAACACACACACACACACACACACACACACACACACACACACACACACACACACACACACACAATGCAGTACTTTGTTGAAGAATACCAGTAACATTGTTAGTAATTGCAATCATAACTGGAAAGAAGGATTTAGATCAAGGAAGGATGATATTAAACGTGTCTTTTTATGGAACAGAATATGCTATTATGTGAACTTACTCAGATCATCAAATTTACAGAAAACAAAAGATATTGTTATGAAGGTGTAGGGATGTACATTATTTTGAAAGAAGTTAAAATATAAAATTTGACTGCGAAATCAACAGTGATACTGAGTTGCCATGGAACAAAAACAAATTAAAATTGGGCCAGTCAGTTTAAATTATGGCCAAATACACTGAAAGCCAATCGAGTTTGAAATATAATGTATTCTATGACTTCAAATTCAATGAAATGAACCAATGTTTTGAGGTATAAAACTGCTCATTTTGAACATTTTGGAGGAGAACTGCACAGGACAGCCACAAAGATAGATTGCTACCTGAAGAGCTTTCTAAAAGGTACCTGTCTATAAGAGGTTTCTACAGCAGAACATCTTAGCCGACCAAGAGAAAAAAAACCTACAGAGTAAAATCTACAAAGGAGAATTGAAAAAGCTGACTGGTTTTGGAATGCGTTTATATTTGTTGTAAATCTTAATCATGCTGTTTTGTTTTATCGGATCAGTATTGTAGTGTGGGAGGTAAAAGATAGGGTAAACAAAAGGAATTCTAAATAGTTGTTCGTTTTAATATTCTCTGCTGGACTTAACTAACAAAATTGTTAGTTTTACTTTAAATAGTGACCTCTGGAAATAGATCTTTGCCTCTCGAGGTTTAACAGTTTCCAGCATGAGGTGAACATTTTCTCTGTGTCTGGTTTAAATTAGGAGAAAGGTTTACCCTGTGTTAAACAGTGTGCGGGTTTTCCTTTGCGATTTGAACAGGCTTAGACAGATCCAGTCTGAGATTTGGACAGAGTTAACTCACAGTAGATTTAGTTATTTGCACATTATTGTCTGAGAGCTTTAAATAAAACGTCGGTGAGACAGTTTGTTTAATTTCAGTGACTTGTCGTTGGTTAAATTTAAAGTGCGAGAAATGGATCTTAAAAATTGTTAAAGATTTTCTGGGGTTTGAAGATGTTTCTCATATTTGCCGAGGGCGTTTAGAAGGAAAGATAAAGGCCAAACGTTTAGAATTAGCAAAGAATTTAGATTTGGGTCTAACCAATAACAAGAGTAAAGCAGAAGTTGACAGGAAATTACTCGAACACTAAGGTGCGTCAGAGAAACAGACAAGTGCAGGAGATTTAGAAAAAAAACTAAAATTACAATTGAAGAAAATGCAGTTTAAAGATAAACAAAGAGACAGAGTAAGAGAGAGAAGAAAGAGAGGAGGATGTTCTTAGCTGATCAAAGAGAGAAGACAGTGGGAGAAAAAGAGAAAAAAAATTCTTAGCTGAGCAAAAAAGAGAGAGAATTTGAATTTTAGAAATTGCGATTTAGTCAGCAAAGTCAAGTTAACAAGATGGAAATTAAAAAGGGCGTCAGTGATATATACAACTGTTTCAAAAGGTCTGCCACGTGTTGATGAGAAAGGTGTTGAAGCCTTCTTTATTTCATTTGATAATTTGGCTAGGCAGGTGGAGTTGTCCAAGGATCAATGGGTAATGCTAGTTCGGACTAAGCTGGTAGGCAGGGCTAGTGAGATATTTGCAGCGTTGTCAGATGAGGGTTCAGGAGATTATGAAGACGTCAAACAAGCTATTTAAAGTGTTTGCGAATTGGTACTAGAAGCATATAGATAGCAGTTCAGAAAGTTAAGGAAGGATCCAGGTCAGCCTTATGTTGAGTTCAAAAGAATTAAACATATGCATTTTGATTGATGGGTGCGGTGTTTAAAGATAGCTGAGACCTATGAGCTCTAAGGGAGGTTATTCTGCTGGAGGAGTTTAGAAGCTCACTTCCAGAGATGATAAGAATTCACTTGGAGGAACAGAAAGTTCAGGAATTGAGAAGGGCAGGGGAATTAGTAGATAAATACATGGTCCTGCATAAGACAAGCTTCCAGCCAAAATTTCGACCTATGAGGGATAGAATTTGGGAGAAGGGGAGATGCTACACTAAAAAGAAAGAGTAGAGAATAAGAGTTTACCACAGGTTAAAGTAGATGCCCAAGAGAGTGGAAAGGAGGTGAAAGGTCTCAGGTGTTTTCACTGTAATGTATTGGGACACAGAAAATTACAGTGTCGGTGGTTTAAGAAGTGCACTAGGAAACCCACTAGGAAATGGGTGGCACGGTGGTTAGCACTGCTGCCTCACAGCGCCAGAGAGCTGGGTTCAATTCCTACCTCAGGCGACTGACTGTGTGGAGTTTGCACATTCTCCCCGTGTCTGCGTGGGTTTCCTCCGGGTGCTCCGGTTTCCTCCCACACTCCAAAGATGTGCAGGTCAGGTGAATTGGCCATGCTAAATTGCCCGTAGTGTTCGGTTAGGGCTATGGGTGGGTTGCGCTTCGGCGGGGCGGTGTGGACTTGTTGGGCCGAAGGGCCTGTTTCCACACTGTAAGTAATCTAATCTAATCTAAAAATTATGTTTTCACTACCATAAGGAGGGATACGTATGGTCACAGTGCTAGTCGTTAAGAAAGGCACTGTGGGAAAATATGTCATCAAAGAAGGTAAGCCAGTGGCATTAGTAAAAGTTGTAAATAAAACCCCAACACGAGCCGAGGAGCTGCAGAAAAGTGCACAGCCAAGGCAGGGCTGCGTATGGAGGTTGTGCCTAATCTCTACAAAGAATTCACCTCTGTGAGTAAAGTTTACTCAGAAATAACAGGGGTAGAAGGGCAAGAAGTTATAATTTTGAGAGATACAGGGTCTAACCAGTCTCTAAAAGTAAGAGATGAGCAAATTTTCAATCTTTCTGATATGTTAAAGGAGACTGTGGTGATTTGTGGAATAGATGGACAGAAATGTAGCATTCTTCTATGGAAGATCAGGTTGGAGTGCCTAGCCAAGACTGGGGACTTTACAGTAGGAATGATTGACAGAGAGTCAGTTCCTGGAATCCAATTTGTTCTTGAGAATGATTTAGCAGGGTCCAAGTTCTGAGTGACAATCCTTGTTGTGGAGAAGCGCAAGGCAGACTAAGAAACTGAGGAGTTAAATCAGAAATATCCTGGTATTTTCCCAGGCTGTACAGTAACCAGATCCCACAATCATAAGTCAGAGCACAAAGCACAGCTGAAGACAAAGATGAAGGAGTTGACTTTCAGTTACCGGACACCCTGTTTGCCGTAATGATGCAGGTAAAACCTGAACAGGCAGTGAGTCAGGCAGAGGGGTTTTGTCCTGAAAGACTTAAGGGACTTGCAACAGGCAGACAAGTTGATAAAAGTTTTATATGTGGATGTGTATTCTGAAAAGGAGGCAGAGGATATTCGTGAGGGTTATTATCTGAAAGATAGAATTTTAAGTCTGAAATGGAGACCACGTCAAGTTAGTGCAGAGGAGAAATGTGCCAAAGTGCACCAGATTGTGTTGCCGATAGCATACAGACAGGAAGTGTTATGGGTAGCACATGAACTACCTGGACGAAAGACTCAGGCTAACGGGCAAAAATATTTTTATTGACCTGAAATGCACAAGTACTTGGTTAACTTTTGACATATGAGTCATTCATGCCAAATGGTAGGTAGGCCACAGGCAGTAATGAAACTAACACCTCTGTTGCCAATTCCCGCATTCTAAGACCCCCTTATGTTGGTTATAAATGAGTGTACGTCCCCTCCTAAAAAATAGAGGAGAGATAGAATTGGAGAAACAGGTGTCAGATACTTCCCCGCACAGCGAGAAACCAAATCCAAATCTTGTGGATTTTGATGTGCTCAAAATATGTTAAAAATGTAGAAGTCCATGAGCAATGGGATAGGTTCGTAAGCTGTCTGTCTCAGGAGCATAGAACAAAGTTGAAAGGTTTGTTATTGCAGTATGAGGACATATGTAAGAATCATATGTGGAGAACAACTGCTATTGTACATGAAGTAGACTTAAGGAATACTGTTCCAATAAAACAGCATCCATATTGGCTTAATCCTCTCAAAGCCAGATAGGTCCAGAAGGAGGTGGAGGCCATGTTCAATGAGGACATCATCAAAACAAGCCAGAGTGAGTGGAGCTAGCCAATCGTCCCAAACCTGACAGGAATCAATATTTTTTCTGGAAGGTCAACACTGTTACAAATTCAGAAATATCCAATACCAACATAGGAGGACTATATCGAGAAAGTTGGACAAGTCAGCTACATCACCAAGTTGGATTTAATGCGTGGATACTGGCAGGCACCTTTATCATACACGGGGAAAGAAATCTCTGATTAGTAACACCAAATCAGCTGTATCAATTAAAACTTTGAAATTAAGGACGCACCCAACATATTCCAAACACTCAAGAACAGATGTGTGGCTAGATTAACAACCTGTTCAGTCCATTTGGACGATGTAGTGATCTTTAGTAAGTCCTGGAAAGATCACTTGATACTGTTGGCAGAGCTCTTTGAACGAATACAAGCAGCAAAAGTAGTGGTAAAATTAAAGAAAACTGAATTTGTGAAAGCAGACGTGATGTTCTTGGGACATGCTCTTGACTCCATGGAATGCAAAGACAAAAGCTACCGAGGAATTTCCACGACCAACCTCAAAGAAAAAAAAATGCTTCATTTCTTCGGTCGCAGCGGATTCATTCAGAGGTTTGTTCCAAACGTCAGCAGTGCAGTGGCACCGTTAACCGATTTGCTGAAAAAGAACACAAAGTTTTGGTGTACAGAACAATGCCAGGACATCGTCGTCCATTAAAAAGAAATATTGACCACCAACCCAGTTTTAGATGCACCAAACTTTACGAAACCTTTCAAAGCTGCAATCGATGCAAGTGACTTAGGAGATGGAGTTGTATTGCTACAGGACGATGAGATGGAATTGTACTTTCGAAAGAAACTCAACAGCCACGAGAGGAAACATTCCATGATTGAGACAGAACTATTGAGTTTGGTACTAGCCTAATGGCATTTTAATGTGTATGTCACGAATAATGCATTGGAGACAATTGTGTACACGGATCCCAATCTGCTTACATCATTAGAACGCTTTAAAGAATATTCCTTTGGAGACTATGTTACATACTTTTAATTTTAAAATTGTACATGCAGCGTGTCATAAAAATGTAATTGCAGAGGCGTCCTCACGGATTTAACTGATAAAGTTGAGATGACATTTGTATTTATCCAATGTTAAATACGGGAAAAAGTTTAGGTGAACTTAGATTTAAGTTATCAGTATGTTATAGTCATCTGTTTAACGAATACAAAAAGAAATAAGACGGTGTTTACATTATGATGGCTCTTTTTTGAGAGGGAAGGTGTTATGAACGTGTAAAGGGTATTGTATCTTTAAGAGAGTTGAAGGATTTACTAACATTTGGTCCAGAAACTGGTAGTACCTGGATAACTATGAGACCAAAATAAAATGAAATTCGATCTATCAGTTTACATTGTGCCCCAAGATTCTAAACTCCAATCGAATTTGAATTTTGCATTTTGACAATGTTAAAAACAAATGAAATGACCCGATGCTTTAGGATATAAAACCAAAAAAAAATGAACAGTTGGGGGAGAATTACCAAGCCACCAACATCTGCAGACTGCCTTCCCGGAGCACAGCTATCCTACATGTACCTTTATTTGTCAATACCCTGGGAAACAAAAACCCGAAAGAAAATGAAACATGACAGAGCAAAATACAAAGAGAAGATGTAAAAGCGGTCTGGTTCTGAAATTTGAATGTTTTAGCAAATCTTAATTGAGTATTTATGTACCAGACCAGTAGTGTAGAAGGGAAAATAAAAGATAGGTCAGAGAAAGGAGTTGCAATTAATTGTTAGTTAATTATTCTCTGTTATACCTTTATTTTTAAAAAAAGAGTTGTTAATTTTTACTTTAAATACTGACCTTGAGGATTGTTCTTGGCCTCCCGAATTTTAACAGGTTACAGCACGGGTTAATCATTTTCTGTGTTGCAGGTTTAAATTAGCAGGGTTGGGGGGGGGGGGGGGGGGAGGGGGTAGGGGGAGGGGGAATTTACCCCTTATTGTAACACATTAAGTCTGAATTCTCTACACAGATGCTGCCAGACCTGTTGAGCTTTGTTTCTGGCTTACGAAATCTGAAATTCTCTTGACTTTCTTATTTGTATCATTGACAGCCACGGTTGAGGTGCTGGAAGACAGGAAGACAGCTAATGTCATTATTTGTAACAAGGCTGAAAGGAAAAGCCAGGGAACTGCAGACCAGTGTATTTGATGTCAAGCGTGGGTAAGTCTTTGTAGGAGGTTCTGAGAGGCAGGATTTACATGCATTTGGAAAGGCAAGGACTGATTAGGGATATTCAGCACGACTTTGTGTCTGGGAATCCACGTCTCACAAACTAGATTGCAGTTTTGAAGAGTTGACAAAGAAAATACTTGAAGGTAAAGCAGCATACGTTGTCTAAGTGGAAATAGTGAGGACCAACATGTTCCACATGGTAGCCTGCTTAATAAGGTTACATCACAGGGGATCAGGGAGAGCTATCAAATTAGATACAAAATTGGCTTGACAGTAGGAGGTCGATGGTGCTGGGAGAAATTTGTTATTACAATTTGAGGCCTGCGACCAGTGGATGCCACAAGGACCAGGCTGCTGCTGTTCATTATTTTTGTAAATGATTTGGAACATAATATAGGAACCATGGATCGTAAGTTCGTAGATGAAACCCCAAAGGTAATGTTAATAGTGGACAGTGAAGAAGGTTATCTTGGAGAACAATAAGATCTTGACCAACTTGGAAAGTGGGCTGATGATTGGCAGATAGAGCTTCATGCAGATAAATGTGAGGTGTTGCATTTTGTTAGACAAGCCAGGACAGGATTCATGCAGTTAACGGTAGGGCATTGGGGAGTGCTGTCAAACAGAGAGATCCAGGGTGCAGGTACATAGTTCCTTGCAAGTGGAGTCACAGGTCGACATGGTGGTGGAGAAGGCGTTAGGCACGGTTACCTTCATTGGTCAGAGCATTGATTATCGGAATTGGTATAGCATGTTGTGCCTGTACAAGAGAATGTTTAGGCCACGTTTGGGTAGTGAGTACAATTCTTGTCGCCGTGCTAAAGGAAGGATGCTATAAACTGGAAAGGGGACAAAATATTTTAAATGGTGTGAGGGAGATTGGAGGTTTTGTGGTATATGGATAGGCTGCGATTTTGTTGCTTTTGCGTAGGAGGCTGAGGGGTGACTTTATTGAGCTTTATAAAATCATGAGGAGCATGGATAGGATGAATAGCCAAAGTCTTTTCCCCAGGGTGGAGGTGCCCAAATTCTGAGAGGAGCGGTTTAAGGTGAGAGGGAAGAGATTTAATTGAAATCTAATGGCAGCTGTTTCTCACAGCGAGTGGTGCGTACATGTAGCGAGCTGTCAGAGGAAGTGGTATTAGTGAGTGCAACAATTGAAAGGCAATTTGATGTATATATGAATAGGAAAGTTTTGGAGGGGTAAGTGCCAAAAAAACAGCAAAACAGAACTCGTTCAGTTTAGGAAACCTGGTGAGCATGGATGAGTTGGGTCAAAGGGTCTGTTTTCATATCGTATGAGGGTCAGAGTCTATTAATTCTTCATTGCCCTCAATTCATTTCCAAGTCAAACATCCTCTGTAAATACTTTCAAAGATATAAATCTCTGAACTTTCTTCAATACAGAATTCCTGACATTGATGTGGTGCTGTAGATCACAGCAGCAACATCAGCAGAAGCAGCATTAAATTCAAGCACAATCTCTAACTTTTTGAATGGGATAATCCCTCAGTCCAGCACTACCACCAAGCTGACAACTCTGACATCAATTCCCAAAGAGAGGAATAGTTGCAATCTGACCAATTACCACACCCTCAGTGCCATCACAAAAGGCAAATTAGTAGTTGTTTTTCTGATAGAGCTATCAAGCACAGAAATAACCTGCTCAGTGTGGTATCCAATCGGTTGCTTGTGGAGACGGTGCTGGTGTGGAAATGGCGCTGCATTACTAATCCAGACCAGGCTAATGCTTGGGCAGCTGGTGAAAGTAAATAACAATTTTTAAAATATCGAGCTGTAAAATCTGCTGCCAGTAATATTCACATTGAAGTTAATATTGATTGTACACACCAATTTTCTTCCCCAATATACTTTCGGGAAGTGAATCTCCCGTGTTTTCCTGGTCTGTCCTAAAAGTGACTCCAGACACACAGAGATGTGTTAAACTCTTCAATGGTCTCGGGAACGGTCAAGCAAGGCATCAAATATATCAAATTGCTCCGAGGTTTGAAACGATAAAACCGACAGAAAACTCGATATTGGAAAAGGGAACGGGAAACACAGTTCTGTTGACATTGCAGAGATCTCTTTCCTAACATCTGAGAGCATGTAACAGCTGTACTCAGGCTGTCTCCTGATCTCTTTAGTGTCCGGAAATCCTTTTTTATATTTAGAGTCCTGGCATGCACAGGACATTGTCCTTTATATGGGAAAGAACTCTGCAGGTTCACCAGTCTCGGTGTACAGACATTTATTCTCATCTTAATGCAGAGTGAACTGTCCATACCTAATACTGTGGTCCATTGTTTTAGACGTCCCAGCCAGGGGAAGTATCATCCCTGCTTCCAATCTGTCTCACTCTGTCAGAGTTTTATATATCTCACTTAGATCTTCACTCATTTTCCTCAAGCCCATAGAATACATGTTCAATTACTCCAAACTCTGCTCCCGCAACAAGCCTGTCATCCCCGAGATCAGTCTGGTCATCCTTCACTGTACTTCCTCAATGTCAGGTTTCTCTTTTATTAAGTAAGGAAATATAAAATGCACACAATACTGCACGATGTTCAGGATGGGATCTCACCAAGGCCCTATACAGTAAGATACCCTTACTCCTGTACTCAAAATTCCCTGAAATAACGTTCAATACATAATTTATCTTCCTAACTGCTTACTGCTCCTACAATATTGCTTTCGGTGACTGGTATACAAGGAGATCCAAATCCTTTTCAATGTTACAGCTCCCCACTTGGTGGGTCTGTGTAGAGTGGGCAGCGTACCAATACCATTCCCAGTATTGGCTTCTAGGTTCAGAACTCACTGCCCTGCATGGATATTGGAGGTCTGCAGAGAAGAAACAAAGAAGTAACATAAATCACTTTAAAGATCAACATGTTTCAACTAATCTCTTTTCAAATGAGAGGTTGCTGTTCTACTCTTCCCACAAAAGTACATACCATCACACCCATCCCATTGGTCTCCATGTGGCACGTATTTGCCCATTCACCCCACTTGTCTCAACCACCTTGGAGCTTTTTTTACATCCTCCTCACCCACTCACAAGCCCACCTCATTTAGTGCTGTCAGCAGGTTGCGAAATATTACATTTGAGTCCCTTAACTAAACGTTTGACATGCAATAGGAATCGCTGGGTAATTATCCTTGTACTTCAAAACTGAATGTTTTATTCCTGTTAATTGTTTCCTGTCAGCTCTCCTATTCTAAAACCATGTTCATATTTTAACCCCAATCCTGTAACAATTGACTTTGCACACTAGGTCAGAGTCTTTATCAAGATCTTTCTGAAAATCCAAATGCATTGCATCCATTGCTTCTCCGTATGTATCAACTAGTCAGTTTCTTAACTATGATTTCCATTTCATGTTGAACCATTACATAAGAACTAGGAGCATCAATAAGATCATGGCTGATCATTCCATGGCCCCAGCTCCACTTACCCGCCCGTTCACCATAACCCTTTGTTCCTTTACTACTCAAATAAAATCTATCTGACATTTAAAAACAATCAATGATAAAGCCTCAACTATTTCTCTGGGCAGGGAATTTCACAGATTCACAACCTTCTTGGTCAAGAAGTTCCTTCTCAATTCAGTCCCAAATCTGCTCCAACTAATTTTGAGATTTTGTCCTCTTGTCCTACTTTCATCTTGCTACTGGAAAAATCCTCTTTATTTTTATCTTATCTATTCCCTTCATAATTATACCTGTTTCTCCCAGATTCTCCCTCATTCTTTCAAATTCCAATCAACATATTGTTCGAGTCTACTTAGTCTCTCCTCATAAGCCAACCACCACAACTCCAGAACCAACCTAGCGACCCTCCTCTGCATCCACTATAGTGCCAGGACGAACCTTCTCAAGTAGGGAGACCAACACTGCACACAGTATTGCAGGAGTGACCTCCCCAGCACCCTATACAGCAGCAACATAACCTCCCTGTGTTTAAAGTCAATCCTTTTCACAATGACGAAAACAATTCCATTTACCTTATTAATTACCTGCTGCACCTGCAGACCAACATCTGTAATTCATGCACAAGGACACCCAGCTCCCTCTGCACAGACGCATGCTGCTTTTTTGCCATGCAAATAATCGTCTTTTGTACTGTTATTCCGTCCAAAATGGATGAAATCACATTTATTGTAATTGTACTCCTTCTGCCAGACCTTTGCCCACTCACTTATTTTTTGTCGCTTTGAAAAGTTTATCCGTCGTCTGCAGATTTGCTCTGCCACTCATTTCCTTATCATCTACAATCTTTGAAATATTACACGTGGTCACCAACTCCAAATCTTCCATGTAAGCTGTGAATTATTGCGGTTCCAGCACTGATCCCAGAGGCACACCACTAGTCACTGATCAGTAACCAAATAAAAACCACTCATTTATTCCCACTTTTTGCTTCCTGTTAGTTAACCAAACCTCTACTTATGTGAATACATTACCCGTAACGCCACACATCTTTACCTTATTCAGCAGCTTATTTGACAGTTCTGTATTGAATGACTTTTGTAAATGTACACCACATCTACTGGGTCCACGTGGTCATAATGTCTTCTTAGCTTTCCAGTAAATTAGTTAACCACGACCTGCCTTTTATGAACTGATGTTGTATCTGTCCAACGGAACAATTTCTATCTAGATGCATTGCTATTTTTTCTTTGATTACAGCTTGAAGTATTTTCCCCACTACACGTGAGGCTAACTTGACTATATTTCCCACTTTTTGATATACTTTTTTTAAACAGTGGTGTCTGATTTCCTGTTTTCTCCCCTGCTGGAACTGTACCAGAATCCAGTAAATTTACAAAACAAATGCATTTGTTATTTCTACCACCACCTCTGTTAGTACCCTGGGATGCATTCCATCACGTCCAGGAGGCTTATCTAACTTTAGATCCATGAACCTGCCTGACACTATCTCTCTCATGGCTGTTTCCAGGTCCTCACCTACCTTCCTCTCTTTCACAATTCTGGCATCTTATTAGTGGCCTTTCAATTCCTCTGCCATTTCCTGACTAAATCCCCTTCTCACCCTCTACAGGACCAATACCGTAGCCATTCTTTTCATTTTATATATTTTTAGTATCTTTTGATTTCTGTCTTTATATTCTGAGGTAGTTTGCTCTTATAATCTATCTATCTTATCTTTCTTGACAGGTTTTTTGTTGCTTTCTTTTAACCTTTATAGCTTTCCCAATCTTCTACTTTTCCACTGATCTTTGCCATTATTTATACCATTTATTTTATTTTGATAGCCCCCCTTATTTCATGAGACATCCATGTCTGATCACCCTTTTCGTACAGTCCTTCCATTTCACTGTTACATGCTGTTGCTGACCATTTGCAAAAACACTGTTTTGAAAGCCAGCCACTGTTCATCAATGGTTCCACCTTAAAGTCTTTGCTTCCAGCCAACCTTAGCCAACTCCTCCCTCATCCTGTTGTTGTCTCCTTTATTTTTTGCTCAGAACCCTGGTACTGGACTTTATCTTCTCACCTTCCATCTGTATTCTAAATTCAACCATACATTCAGTCACAATAATTTCTCCCAAAGCATTCATTTATTAATTTCATTCTTTTTTTCTCTCGAGACTGGCACTTTCCAGTCTTGCTGGGAAGATTTAATTTATTTGGTTTGTTTCCTTCTGTGAAGACAGAACTGAAGTAGTTGCGTCATAGTTTTGCTATTGCCCCGTACTCTATTCTCCTTCTTCTGGGTTCAGATTGTAAATAAGCTGCACTTCTTTTCTCTAACCTTTTCCATTGACAGTTCACCCTTATAATTCTTGTTAATATTCTCTTCAGGAACCCATCAATTCATGTCCATATCATACAATCTTCGAGCATTGTCTTTGTACCGTCAGACATACAGAATGGTCGACACACGTCCCACTCTCCTACATGAGGCCTGTAGCCGGGAATATTATGGAACTACAAGAGCTCGTTCAAGTCCTATTTAGCTGTTATGTGGTTACCGTCACAGCTCCCCTCTCATGAAGTATATTCCAGAACACAACACCCTCTGGGTGAAAAACAATCCTCAAATCATTAAATCCTTCACTTGAAAAGTGTGTTTCCCTGGTTTTGCCCCTTTGACTAAAAGGAACAGCTGCTGTCGATCCACCCTGTCCATGACCCTCGTAATCTTATCCTTCTGAATCACACCCCCCTCAGTCTTCTCTGCTCCGAAGTAAACAAACCAAGCTTTTCCAGGTTCTCTCCACAGGTAACATGCTCCAACCCTGGGAACATCCTGGTGAATCTCCTCTGCACTCACTCCAGTGGAACCACATCCTCCCTGTAATGTGGCTCCCAGAACTCCAAACAGTATTCTACCTTGGCCGAAGTAAAGTCCTGTATAGTTCTCATAATCGATGTTCCAATGAGTAAAAGCTATTTACAATTCCCAATGTCTTCTTAACTCAACTATTACCCTGTCCAATCACATTCAGGGAGGTGTGTAGAAGCACCCTTTGAGCTTCCTTGTGTGCTGACAATCGTTGAGTACTCCCCTATCTGATTCCTTCTCCCAAAACGCATCACCTCATATTTATCAGGGTTACATTCCGTCTGCCATTGATCTGCCCATCTGACCATTGCATCTATATCTTTCTGTAACATAAGGCCTTCCACCTCACTGCCAACTACCCGGCCAATCTTTGTGTGAAAGATACACTGATTTATCACACACACCCCACCCCTTCCACATTCATATCTGCATCATTTTGAATAACACAAATAATAAGGGTTACAGCACTGATCCCTGGGGTACATCAGGGGTCACTGGTCTCCAGTCACACAAACAGCCTTCTCCCACGACCCTATTTCTCCTGCCTCTAAGACGATTTGAATGGCATTTACCTAGTTCCCTTGATACTATGATGTTGTACATTCTTTATCAATTTTCCATGTGAGGCTTTGTCAAAGGCGTTCCTCATAAAGAAAACATATAAACGACCTCCTCGAAAAATTTTAATAAAATTCGTTCAACATGAACACCCTCTCTTAACTTCATGTTGACGATCCCTGATCAAACATTGCCTCTCTCAATGAAGATCAATTGTCTCCTTCCCTGTTTTCCCAATATTTTCCCTGACACTGATCTGATACTCACTGATCTATAGTTCCCTGGTCTACCTGCACCCACCCTTCCTGTAAAAGGTGATCTCTATTACTCTGGCAACTCCCCTGTAACGAGATTCTACTTAAACATTCGAGTCAGGTCATTTCCTTCCTTGTCTCCCACTGCAGCTTGTGATACAATTCTTCCAGACCTGGGGACTTGTCCAATTTTATACCAGCCAATACCATCATTTCCTGCTCGCATCTTATATCAATCTGGTGAAAAGCTTCCCAGTCCGTTCTTCTTGAAATATGTACCTGCCTCCTTCTTCTCCCAAGTTAAATGGATGTGAAGCTCTCGTGTCACAATCTAGCAACCTTCTCCAGCTTCACACACAGATTGCTCCCTCGGTGTATAATAGGCCCTAATTATTTCCTGGTTATTCTGCTCTGCTTGATGTCCTTGTGGAGTATCCTGGGATTCTCGCTAGTAGTGCTCTCACTTGTCAATGCCCATGTTCGTCACTCCACTCTGTGTGAACTTTTTAAGTTTCATTTCGATCACTTCTCCTTCTCTGAAGCTCTCTGGAACAGAGGCAATGTTCTCTGATCAGACAATCTTGCCATCTGAGGCATTAATCTCGAGAATGTCCTTACAAACCTGACAGTGTTTGTATAAGTAAAGTCATTGCCTGTCTTTCATTAAATCATTTTAATGTACATTTCAAATGCACTGAAGCCAACTTTATCCTGGCATCTTAACGGCGTGCATGACACAACCATTAATGTAAGAAAAAAAAACTGCTTTGTATTCAGATGTCATTTAAATTCAAAATATTAAGGTCACTATTCCCAAAAGCTCCTTTACATCGAAGTCTTCTATTAGCTGTTCTGATCACACATCATCCCTTCCAGAACAACCTGATCTCTAGCTCGGTGTTCAACATATTGTTAAAGCAACCCACCTCACAGACTATCGTGAAATCCATTTTCCCAGCATCAACATTCACTTGGGTGAACACTTTCGATGTAATTGAAGCTGCCCATTATTATTGCAGTACCCATAAAGTTGCATGTCTACTTTCCTGTTTTGGAACTTAACCAACATTTGTATCACAATTTTGACTTTGATATTTAACTCCCATTAATATTTGCTTCTCCTTGCTCTTTCTGAGATCCCCTCACCAGATTCTGTGGAATCTGCGTGACATGGACCATGGCGAGTTTCTTGGTAGATTCAGGCGAGATGTTTGGTGAGGCATATCTCAACATTGTTATCATCTCACCACACCTTACCTGTTCATCTCAAGTGTCATTGTGACGTTATCACCAGATCTACCGTTATGCTGCTGGAGTAGAGAAGGACAATGAACTTTAAACAATGCTGTGTACTTCCCAGAGAGCTGAGACTGCTCTAACCTTCGTGGGAACCTTACACCACTTTAGTGTTGCTGCTGCTGTACAGTGTCTTAGTGAGATCACATCTGGAGTAGTGCACACAGATTTAATCCCCTCACTGAGGAAAGGATATTGGAATGAATTCAAAGATTGTTCCCAACACTGATTTCTGCAACAAAAGTGTTAATCATAAAATCCCTGCAGTGTGGAAGCAGGCTATTTGGCCCATCGACTCCACACTGATCCTCCCAAGATCATCCCATCCAATCCTCACCATCTCCCCCACTACATCTTTATAACCTGGCATTTTCCAAGACTGATGCCCCTAGCCTCCACATCCCCGGACATTATGGGTAATTTAGCTTGGCCAATCTACCTTACCTGCACATCTTGGGACTGTGGCAGGAAACTGGAGACTGAAATTGAACTGGGATCTCTGGTGTAATGAGGCAACAGTGCTAACCACTGAGCTACCCAGTGTGGGCAACACAACTTGCCAGTCCATGAACAGTTACATTTGAACAGGGAGATTCCATAAGACCCCAGACCTGTCATTGAGCAAGAGGAGGTGTACATTCAGATCTTGAGCGCTTGGTCAGAGACAGGAATAGAACATGCAACTCCATTGAGACTATAATATAGGAATGCCAGGAGTATATTGAGCCCAGCAAGTGTGTAAAGCAGGAACAGAAACAACTAGTCATGTCTCTTACACAGCAATTGGAGCAGATCTTTTGCAGCCTTGTGCCTGTTACACAGGAATTGTGAAAGGGAACATAAAGGTCATAGAAAGGGAAGAACTTCGAATAACCAGCTTCACTCGGGAATGAGAAGTAGTGAGAAAACTATTTTGGGATTGAAAACAAGTTTTTAGAATCCGTTAAGTAGGAATTAATAACAGGAAATTTCCAAAGTCAAGCCACAACCCAGCACAGTCAACATAGTTTTATGAAGGATACATCATGTTTGAATGATTTGACTAACTTTCTTTTTTAAAAAAGCCGTTACAAGCAAGGTGGATAATGGGGATCCTATAGATATCTGGACTTCCAGACATCAGTGCATAAGGTGCCTTGCAAAATATTAATATGGAAGACAAGGACACATGGGTTTAGGAACAATTTACTTGCCAGTGGAGTATATTAGCTGAACAGGAAAAACCATGACATGGAGTCGCTGGTTTTGGATTTGGTTGGACAAGGTCAAAAATCAAACGACACCAGGTTAGAGTCCAATGGGTTTATTTGTAAACACAAGGTTTCATTGCACTGCCCCTTCATCAGGTGTAAGGGAGAGGAAGACATTAAACATAGAAGTTATAAAGGAAAGATCAAAGGGTTGTACAACATATGCACATGAATTGTCCACACACCTAAGATGGCTCTTAAGTACTTAATCAGTTAGAATGGAGGTGCGAGTTTGATTGGTTAATATGCAAATCGCAGAATTTATTTCAAGTCACTGCCTGGAGATACCTTCAGGTAATATCGATGTAAATGAAGTAACACTTGCAGTCAGACGTGTGAGGCCCTTGTTTGGACACTGTGTGTGTCTTGACCTGGAGTCAGACTGGCTTTATTTACAAAGTAGTTCATAAAATATCACATTGACTGACTGTCTACAAATTGTACGTATTTGGAACAAAATAAAATGTATCTGCAAATACATATGGGCAACTGAAAATTCACCCCGCAGATTCATATCTGTATACTTGTGTGTGCGCGCATGTGGGAGACAGTGGTGTGTCTGTGTGAAGGAGATAGAGAGAGACTGTGTGTACGTGAGCGAGAGTGAGGGAGAGTGTATGTGTATGAGTGTGCGAGGGAGAGAGAGAGACTGTGTGCATGCCTGCATGTGACAGAGAAGACTGCGCATGTGAGCATGTGAGAAAGGGAGAGAGAGAATGTGTGTGGAGCAGATATGGAGAGTGTGCATCAGTGTATGTAACGGGGAGACTGAGAGTCCAGGCGAAAACACAGACAAATACAGCAAATCCCTTTCCCCAACATACTCACTCCGTGGTTTCAGAGCTTCCCGTCTCTGCAGCTTCTGTTCCATTTGTTCTTCATGTTACAGACCCAGATGCTGTAACTACAGTCCCCTTGCTCCATCCAGAGTTGGGTCACCAAATCCTCACATCGCCGTTAATGTCTGAGGCAGCTCACAGCACAACCTCCAGTAAACCATCCCGAGCACTTCCAATACCTTTTCAATAACAGGAGTCAGTCAGAAGCACCTCAGCTTCAAGTTAGATGCCTTTTCCTTAACAACTATATTCCAGGATTTCCCTCGTGTTACTGCCTGCACGATCAACTGAGAGAGACAAACAGGTGTTCGATGGACAGGCCCATACCAAGTTTCAAACACAAGAGCTGCTGGAACACCCCTCTCTATAGAACACCACATGGGACACATCGGGAAGTAAACTACAGCCTGACACACGCCATTTCAATGTTTTTGAGCTTCACAATGCCAGCACTTGATGCAAAAGGGAGACAAAAACTAAGACCAGGGAAAGATACAGAAACAAAACCAAATAATTTATTAACTGATGAGCTGATGAAAATATGGATAAGGAGATGGTGGCGATTGGAATAACGGGATAAGTGAGACAATGGTGGATCCAATCCCATGAAAGCAAACATTGAATGGAGACATTGCCAGATCCACTAGCATGGTCCATTGCCTCAAATTCTGAATCTGCTTCACAGAAACACCCCAGATACCATAAACTAGGGTAAGGTAACGGCCAAGATGGAGACCTGTGCAGGCCATGCTAGAGGATTACTCCATAAACTGGACTATCTGCACAGCATGTCGAGCATTGCAAACCTTTGCCAGGATATTGCAACCCTCTACCACCACCCTCTGTCTCCGACCTTTGAGCCAGTTTTATAACCAAATGGCTTTCATATGAACCAACCGTGTTAAACAGATGACCATGCACAATGTTGTTCAACATCTTACTGAAGTTCACATTGACAATGTACAGCACTCTATCTCAGCTCATCTTCTTAGTCGCTTCTTCAAAATAATCTCAGTCAAGTCAGTGAGACAAATATTGCTTGCACAAAGTCATGTTGACTATCCTTAATCAGTCGTTACCTTTCAAAATGCTTGAAAATCCTATGCCTCATAATCCCCTCCAACAACTTACCCACCACAAATGTCAGGCTCACTGGCTTTTCCTTATTATCCTTCAAAAATCCATTAAGTAGTGGCACCACGTTAGCCAACACCCAGTCTTCCGGCACTTTACATGTGGCTATTGTTAGCACAAAGCCCAGCAATCACTTCCCACAAAGTTCGAGCGTGTATCCAGTAGAATCCAGGACATTTCCCTTCCTTTGTATGCTTTAAGACCTCCAGCAGCTCCTCTGTGATACAGACACTTTCCAAGATGACAGTACTTTTTTTCCCGAGTTCTGTAACTTCCATATCCGTCTGCACAGCAAATACTGATAAAAAAAATATTCGTTCAGTAGCTCCCCCTTTTCCTGTGGTTCTGCACATGGGCAGCCTTGCTGATCTTTAAGGATGCCCTATTCTCTCCCTAGTTACTCTTTTGTCCTTGACCTATTTGTAGAATTCCTCTGGATTCTCCTTAACTCTATTTGCCAAAGCTATCACATGTCCCCATTTTATGCTCCCAATTTCCCTCTCAACTATAATCTTGTTGCCTTCAGGCTCTTCATGTGATTCAAGTTAAATCAGGAATTAAGCGGCTAATGACGACCATTCTGATTGCCGGCAATATCCATCTGGTTCACTGACACCCTTTAAGGAAACAAACTGCCATCCTTAGCTGGTCAAGCCTACAAGGGACTCCAGGCCCACAGCAAAGTAGTTGACTGTTAGCTGCCTTCTGGGCAATTAGGGATGGGTCATAGATGCTTGCCCAGCCAGGGACGCCTTCATCCCGTGAACGAATTAAGGAAAATAAAAACCTCAATACCTGACACACGCTTCCCTTTTGCTCCTGGTAGATGGGCGAGTACAGAGGGGGACCATTCTCTTCCCAAGAGGGGGCCACACCATCAGACACACCGAGCATGGTCTGAGCTCTCCACCCAGCTCAGTTCAGTATCTGCGGTCTGAAGAAATGTCCAGCTATACAGGATGAGCATCAATAACCTTCTCTGCTCTGTCAGGATAAGGGCCACCATATTCTCTCTGCTCCCTCACACTCACTGCATATCTGTTGTAGCACCGACACACGAACAAGGCTAATACGCCACCACTCTCACTGCTGCAAGCAGCACCTTCCTTCTCTCTTTCTTTCCCCTCCACTATATCTCTCTCATTCATAACGCTGTTTGGATGCAACACTATGTACTGACTCCCCCTGGATAGATCACCATCCCCACACCACCCCACCCACATCAGCACGAACAGCAGGGACCCCCACTCCCACCTTCCATTTCTCACATTCCAAGAAAAACAGCTGGGAATAGGACGGAAAGGGCCCAGACGGCTGTGGAGTGCCCGATATCCAACTATCCACCACCACTCGTATCTGTGTGTCTGTATTTGACTCTGCGAGGATCTGTATGTAAGTGCAGGTCTGACCGTCTCTGTTGTGCTGAAAATGAAACAAACTCTCCCTCAGCTGGCCTCCTCACCCTACTGCAGTAACAGCGGCAGAGAGTGACATCACTTGAGGATTCAGATTGGGAGGGAGAGAGAGGGAGAGAGCTCACAGCACGATCCAAACGGAGAGCACCATCAACACTCACACACACACGTACACACAAGCAGGCTCGCACACACAATA